>NC_079448.1:46367284-46407284 GCF_903798145.1 Danio aesculapii | reverse complement strand
CACAATGAGAAGTATGTGTTGAGAATAGGAGCGCTTTATGACCCCCGTGCTGTTTTGTTTGGAAAGAGGACATCAGCAGGCACATGGGTGTATAAAGATGCCGCCACAGGCCCTCATTAAAGTTTCCCGTGTGGTGGATGCGCTTGTTGGCCTTTCCCTTTTTTTTCTGTTTACGGAGCTCTATTGCTGCTGACAAAGATGAACCTGATGCTACTGGTCTTATTATTATATTATGCGTTTATACACACCTATATATAGTACAATATAAATATATAATGTTCGTGAGCTTTTATATGGCAATCCGACTCCTCAATTTTTAATATATGGGCTTGAAAGAAACACTTTGTGGAGAATCTTTGGGGATTTTTAGCATGCAGCGAGGACACTTCTGATGAGGGCAAAGAGGATTTTAACAGACACCACAATTTTATATTCTTATGATTACGAAGGCGTCAAAGCGTGCATATAGAAAAGGTATTTTTGCAGGGTAGCTGCTAATGTCTTATTTTGGAATGTGTGAAGAGCATGTGGTTAGTTTTATAGGCTTCATTTCAAAAATAGGTTATCATCAATTCAAGAGCTTAATCGTTAGCACTATTTTCTCAGTTGATGTTTGTGAATGACATGTATAATATTTTTTACTTATTTATTTGATTAAATTTTTATTTAATTTTAAAATGTAAAATTTTTGAATGTAACATATTTGAAATTTGAAATATTTATTTTTATTTAAATAATGTTGTTCATTTATGTCTTTTCATTTATGATTTCAACATTTTTTAAATCACTTAAAAGTTGTTTTGCATTTAGTGGTGTTACACTGAATGAATGGATGAGCAAACGAATGAACGAATGAACTAACGAATGAACGAACGACCAAACTAACTAACTAACTAACTAACTAACTAACTAACTAACTAACTAACGAGCGAATCAATGAATGAACAAGCGAGCGATCGAGCAAACAAGTGAACAAGCGATCGAACAAACAAATGAACGAACGAATGAATGAATGAACGATACAATAAAGATGCTTGGGAATCTTTATTAATCTTATTACTAAAGAGAATGCTAGATGTAAAATATAGATGTAAATATATATATTAAAAAAAAAGTCAAATGTAAAGTATCCTTGACAAACTAAACTTGACCGGCATAATTTTTTTATGCAGTTTTGATTCATATATAAAGCAAAGCGTTTGATTAATGCTGTAAATATTTGGAAAATATCTTGTATTTGTTGTTGTTTTTTTTCATATATTGAATATCATATATTGTTTTCATATATTGTATTGTCAAAATTTAAATATATTTCTATATTATTTAAATGAGAATTTACTTTCACTTTTGTTCAATAAATCAAACATATTTCCCAAAGTCAATAATTTAAATACAACCAAAATAATCACGATTATACATTTATTTTTATCCCTTTATTTGATCAACTTATAGCCATACAGTTTCAATTGTAGCCCTAAAAAGAAATATGAGAAGAAACTTTTTTTGGTGACACGGTGGCGCAGTAGGTAGTGCCTCACAGCAAGAAGGTCGATGGTTTGAGCCTCGGCTCGGTCAGTTGGCATTTCTGTGTGGAGTTTGCATGTTTTCCTCACGTTCGAGTGGGTTTCCTTCAGGTGCTTCGGTTTCCCCCACAGTCCAAAGACATGCGGTACAGGTGAATTGGGTAGGCTAAATTGTCCGTAGTGTATGAGTGTGAATGAGTGTGTATAGATGTTTCCCAGAGATGGGTTGAGGCTGGAAGGGCATCCACTGCGTAAAACATATGCTGGATAAGTTGCTGGTTCATTCCGCTGTGACGACCCCGGATTAGTTATTGACAAGTTATTGTATAACGATGGTTTGTTCTGAAGACCATTGGAAAAAAATGGCTTCAATATAATAAAATTAGATTTTCTCCAAAAGAAAAAATATTATCAGACATACTGTGAAAGTTTTCTTGCTCTATTAAACATCATTTGGGAAATATTTAAAAAAAGAAAAAATAAATCAAAAGGGGGCTAAGAATTCTGATTTCAACTATATATATTTAAAATACATAAAATATAAAATATAGGTAAAATGTAAAGTGTCCTTGACAAACAAAACTTGACTGTTGTGTTATTTTGTCTGATATATAAAGCAAAATGTTTGCTGCAAATATTTTGAAAATATCTTGTAGTAGTTGTTTTTTTTTCATATATTGAATGTCATATATTGTATTCATATATTTTATTGTCAAAATTTTAATATGTTTTTATATTAAATATTAATTTACTTTCACTTTTGTTCAATACTGTAAATCAAACATATTTCCCAAAGTCAATATTCAAATACAATCAAAATATTCATTCATTCATTTTCTTTTTGGTTTAGTCCCTTTATTAATCAGGGGTTGCCACAGCAGAATGAACCACCAACTTATCCAGCATATGTTTTACACAGCGGATGCCCTTCCAGCCGCTACTCATTACTGGGAAACACCCTTATTATACATCATACACTCTCATTCTCACACATACACTATGGCCCAATTTGAATGTAATGTAGTGTTTGAAAGTCCATTTTCACCACAGAATAAATGAATGAATGGATGAATTAAATAATTAATAATTACACTAAAACTTACATTTTAAAAACATAATAATTTAAACTTGTTCCCGTGCAATTCTGAGTAAATTTCTCCTAAAGAAAAAAAACAAAGTCATAATTATAAGATATAAATTCTCCAAGGACAGTGAGTTTGTCTAGTAATTAAAAAATTACAAGATTTCAACTTGTAATTTAGATTTTTTTCATCTTCAAAATGTATATTTCAGGATTATGGCTATATAACAACAACAAAACAAATGTTATTTGCATTAAAACTGAACCTGATACTTAGGCTATCAAGGGTTAACAATCAAGATCACTCAGTGTTTGAGATTGAAATCTGTGTGTTAACTTAAAGAAGTAACTCTCATATCAACTTCTATAACCTTGCAAACACCAGTTACCACAGCAACAGATAACAACAGCAAACATCACTGCTTTGCGCTGCATATTTACAGGTGTCATTTTCATTTCAAACAATTTCAGGCATCACCTGCTGCTTTCATCCTCTCATATGTGCATTCTTCACAGTCTCCTTCACTCAGACACTTAACAGGAGTGATGTTTCACTCTCTAACTGCACAATACCCCAATTTCTGAGAGAGGTTGACAGCTCTAACATTAGCGACTGACTGGAAAAAGCACATACCTGTACTTCATATCGTATGTATGCTGATGATGCAACAGACAACTAGCTGTCAACTGCAGTTCCGTCCATACAGAACATTTCAACCAAAATTCAGGTGAAATGTATGTGCTCAGAACCATCGGTATTAAACGGTATTATTTTTTTAAATACTCAAATATACCCTTTAAATAGTATGTGGAAAATAAGTCTGAACACCGTTGTTTAAAACAAAATCCATCATAACCTGTGCTAAATTTTAGTTTTCTTTTTCTGTGTTGACTACCATACAGTACAAGTAATATGTAAAGTATCATTGACAACCTACAGTAAACATGACTGTTGTGTTATTTTCATGCAGTTTTGACTAATATATGAAGCAAAAGGTTTGATCCATGCTGCAAATATATAAAAAAAGTTTATTTTTAATATTTACAGCAAGGATTAAAAGTTTTTTTTTCCCCATATACTGTATATCTATATTGGCCATCCAAAATTTGAAAATATTTCTAATCAAACATATTTCCCAAAGTCAATAATTCAAATACAACCAAAATAATCATGATTATACATTTATTTTAATTCATATATTTGATCATCTTATAGCCCTACAGTTTCTACATATAGCTCTACAAAAGCAAATTCAAATTCACGTGCAAAGGATGATGAGTCTGATTAATAGGATAAAACTGTCACGGATTGGTCAGGCTCTCACGATCCCCACTCACGAAGATCACCATCACCTGACTTCTAATGAGCACACAGCTGCATCACATTCACGAGCACCAGATAAAAGCACAGCACTCCAGTCGCTCATTGTCCGGGCTCGTCTCGACGAAAGCGGACAACTGAGCGACCACTCAGCGTAGTCATCCTCAGCTAAAACAAACGCTTTACTTACCTGTTCTCTTTGTATTCCTCCTAGTCTTCCTGGTCCACCCGAATCGTCCTGTCTTCCAGTCCTTCCAAGTCTGTGTCATCCTCTGTCAGCTGTATCTGGTGTGTGCTGTCCATCCTCGTGTATTCCTGTTACCCAGCCACGGAGGAAAAGACCCCAACATCATTCCTGATCCTCCTGGCTATCCTTCATGTGCTCCTTGTTGTCATTTAATAAACACCCTAACGTTTCCTTACCTCTGTCTCCTGTCCGCTTCATAACAGAAGCCCGGACCAATAACGACGACAACATGAGCACCCCCGATCACTTTCAAGAGCTGGTGGACCAGTTGAAGCGGATTCTACAGCCACCAGCTCCACTTTCCAACGCACCACCAGCACCGAGCACTTCCGCCTCCACAGTTTCTTCTTCGGCCCTTCCTTCCAGTCCCATGGCCCGACCAGCGCCCTACTCAGGCGGAGCGGGGGAGTGCAATGGTTTTCTGTTACAATGTTCCCTCATATTCGAAATGCAACCTTCTCTATATCCCACAGATAAGTCAAAGATCGCCTACATCGTATCACTACTCTCTGGGCCTGCACTTAAATGGGCTGAGACGATCTGGAACCAAGCCGGGCCGGTCATGAATTCCATCACTACCTTCACGGAGTATTTCAAAGAGGTGTTTGGACGTTCTGATGGGGAAGTAGCCGCTGGAGAGCAGCTGTATCATCTAAAGCAAGGTACTCTATCTACACAGGAATATGCTCTCCGGTTTCGCACTCTAGCAGCTGCAAGTGGATGGAATGAGAGATCGTTGTTGACCACGTACCGGCTCGGCTTGGAACCCACTCTCCGAATCCAGCTGGCCACATTAGATGATACTATGGGTCTGGAGAGATTCATCCAACATTCTCTCCGATGTTCCGATCGTCTCCGTTCCTATCAACAGGACACCATCACCCCCTCGTCTGCACTCCTCCAATCGCCTGAGTCAACAGCCTCTCCAGAACCAGAACCCATGATAATAGAGTCTGGAAGACTGACATCAGCGGAACGACAGAGGAGGCTGACCCGGGGTCTGTGTCTATACTGCGGTGTCAGTGGACACACCCGTATGGAGTGTCCCCTTCGTCCCATTCGGACTTCAGTGAGTGTATTCAGTACGAATATTGAACAATGTAAACCACTTACTACCACCGTACAAATAACTACTGCCTCTATTTCTCTCCTTGTCACAGCCCTCATCGACTCCGGGTCAGCAGGGAACTTCATCTCCCAATCCCTCTGTCGTCAACTCCACCTACGTACTGAGGCGTCCTCGCATATATACCAGATACAACCGATAACCCAGTGCACTCGATCTTCGACCCGTATCCATCGACAATGCGAAGACATCCTTCTTCAAGTGGGGTTGTTACATCAAGAGAGGATTCAATTTCTGGTTCTGGAGGGTGCAAATATGGACATCATTCTAGGGCGCCCGTGGCTGGTGAAGCACGATCCCATCATCTCTTGGGGCACAGGAGAGATAAAGAAATGGGGATCTGGATGTACACCTACCTGTTTTCCAAATCTCCCTCTTCAAGGTCGGAACCCCATTTCTTTGTTTACAACATCGGTCGAGAGTCCTCCTGAGAAGCAGTCTATCCACATTCCTAAGGAGTACAGCTCCTTTCATGATGTCTTCTGCCCCAAGAGAGCTTCCCAGCTACCGCCGCATCGGCCATGGGACTGCGCGATCGACCTAGTTCCAGATGCCCAGTTGCCAAGAGGTAGGATCTACCCGCTCTCGCTTCCAGAGAATCAGGCAATGGAAGATTACATAAGGGAGGCTCTGAGTCAGGGGTACATACGTCACTCAAAATCACCAGCCGCCTCAAGCTTCTTCTTTGTGGCCAAGAAGGACGGAGGGCTGCGTCCATGCATCGACTACAGGGTCCTAAATAACGGTACAGTAAAATACCGATATCCCCTTCCTCTGGTACCAGCCGCTTTGGAACAGCTCCGAGAAGCTAAAGTCTTCACTAAATTGGACCTCCGCAGCGCGTATAATCTGATAAGAATACGTGAGGGGGACCAATGGAAGACAGCATTCGTGACCCCTACTGGCCACTATGAATATGAGGTCATGCCTTACGGTCTGGTCAACGCCCCCTCCGTATTCCAAAACTTCATTCATGAAGTCCTCCGGGAGTTTCTTCACCACTTTGTAATAGTGTACATAGATGACATCCTCATTTACTCCCGGAGTGAGGCCGAACATCGCCAACACGTTGCGGAGGTCCTACACACATTGAGAGAACATCACCTCTACCTCAAAGCGGAGAAATGCTCATTCCACCAGAAGTCGATTCATTTCTTGGGATACATCATTGACCAAACCGGTATACGTATGGATGGGAAGAAAATTGAGGCTGTTCTATCCTGGTCAGAACCCACTTCCATTAAGGAGCTCCAGAGGTTTCTTGGGTTTGCTAACTTTTATAGACGGTTTATCAAGGACTACAGCAGGATTACATCACCTCTCACTAATCTCCTCAAGGGTAAACCCAAAGGACTGGAGTGGACCAAAGAAGCAGCCGCAGCCTTCCGCCTTCTTAAGAAGGAGTTCACAAGGGCCCCACTCCTGACTCATCCTGACCCAAATCTTCCTTTCGTGGTGGAAGTGGACGCATCCACCACCGGCGTCGGGGCAGTATTATCCCAACATCATGATACACCGCCCCGACTGCATCCCTGTGCCTATTTCTCTCGGAAGTTGAGCCCGGCGGAGCAGAATTACAGCATAGGAGACAGGGAGCTTCTAGCAATCAAGCTAGCCTTGGAGGAGTGGCGTCACTGGTTGGAGGGAGCCAAACATCCGTTCCAGGTGATCACAGATCACAAAAACCTCCAATATATCAAAGAGGCCAAGAGACTATGTCCACGTCAAGCCAGATGGTCACTTTTCTTCTCACGTTTTGATTTCTCCATTTCCTATCGTCCAGGACCCAAGAATCTAAGAGCAGACGCTCTCTCTCGTTTACACGAGCATCACGATCATGAAGAACTCCCAACGAAGATTCTTCCCGAACACATCTCCATTTGTCCGATCACCTGGAACGCTCCTCCAGTCGTTGCCACTCCGGAAGCCCCTGCTCCGCCGGGATGCCCTCCTCATCGGCAGTTCATACCACCTGAACACCGGGTAGATCTGATCCACTCCTTACATACCTCGCTAGGCACTGGACATCCAGGGATCAACAATACTCTCTCGCTAGTATCCCAACGATTCTGGTGGCCAAACATGGCAAGGGATGTGAGGCAATATGTTCAGGGCTGTAAGGACTGTGCCCAATCCAAGAGCCCACGTCATCTACCCGCTGGAAAGCTCCATCCCTTGCCGATTCCGAACCGTCCCTGGTCACACCTAGGAGTGGACTTTATCACTGACCTCCCCTCGTCAGAAGGTAATACCTGTATTCTAGTCATCGTAGATAGATTCTCAAAGTTTGTCAAACTAATCCCTCTGAAAGGTCTTCCCACAGCCTTTGAAACAGCCGACAATATCTTTAATCAAGTCTTCAGGTCATTTGGTATTCCAGAAGATATTGTGTCGGACAGAGGTCCACAGTTCATCTCACGTCTATGGAAAGCCTTCTTCAAGCTCCTAGGTGTGGCCGTCAGCCTCTCTTCTGGATATCATCCCCAAACCAACGGGCAGACAGAGAGGAAGATTCAGGAGGTGGGACGGTTCCTGAGGACCTTCTGCAGTGGTCACCAGAGCTCCTGGAGCCAGTATTTGGGCTGGGCAGAATATGCCCAAAATTCACTGCGGCAACCCTCCACCGGACTCACGCCATTCCAGTGCGTCCTGGGCTTCCAACCACCGCTCTTTCCCTGGGATGGCGAACCATCTGATGTCCCCGCAGTGGATCACTGGTTCCGGGAGAGCGAGAGAGTCTGGGACGAGGCTCATCAACATCTGCAGAGGGCAGTCCGTCGAAGCAAGGTAACCGCCGATAGAAGAAGGTCTGAAGAACCCAGATACACACCCGGACAAAAGGTGTGGCTATCCACCCGGGACATACGCATGCGACTGCCCTCTCGCAAGTTAAGTCCCCGATTTGTTGGTCCCTTCACCATCGTGGAACAGGTTAACCCCGTCACCTACAAACTACAATTACCCTCTCACTACCGTATTCACCCTACATTCCACGTATCACTCCTGAAACCCTATCACGATCCTGTTCTTCCCTCCACAGAGCCTGACCACGAAGAGGAACCCCCTCCTCCACTGCTCCTAGAAGAAGGAGCCGTCTACGCAGTGAAGGAGATCTTGCGTTCCCGACGTCGTGGTGGCCAGTTGGAGTACCTGGTGGACTGGGAAGGGTACGGCCCCGAAGAAAGGACATGGGTTCCCAGAGCTGATATTCTCGATCCTAGTCTCATGGTGGAGTTTCATGAGAGCCACCCTGAGTTCCCAGCGCCTAGAGGCAGAGGGAGACCACCACGGCGTCGGAGGTGTCGGCCCTCAGGAGCGGGCCCTGGGGAGGGGGGTACTGTCACGGATTGGTCAGGCTCTCACGATCCCCACTCACGAAGATCACCATCACCTGACTTCTAATGAGCACACAGCTGCATCACATTCACGAGCACCAGATAAAAGCACAGCACTCCAGTCGCTCATTGTCCGGGCTCGTCTCGACGAAAGCGGACAACTGAGCGACCACTCAGCGTAGTCATCCTCAGCTAAAACAAACGCTTTACTTACCTGTTCTCTTTGTATTCCTCCTAGTCTTCCTGGTCCACCCGAATCGTCCTGTCTTCCAGTCCTTCCAAGTCTGTGTCATCCTCTGTCAGCTGTATCTGGTGTGTGCTGTCCATCCTCGTGTATTCCTGTTACCCAGCCACGGAGGAAAAGACCCCAACATCATTCCTGATCCTCCTGGCTATCCTTCATGTGCTCCTTGTTGTCATTTAATAAACACCCTAACGTTTCCTTACCTCTGTCTCCTGTCCGCTTCATAACAAAAACAGATGCCAATGTTATTGTTTGTATCGCTTTAATGTTGATGAAGTATATATATGGTAATGATCATTTAAGTAATAACTGTCCTCTGACTAATAAAAGCAAAGTAGGCTTTTAGAAAGCCAGGGTTTAGAGAGACTAGATCCAGGAACAAACCATTTCAGATAATTTCAAACACTTTTTGTTTTTGCAATCACGCAGAAAAATTTACATTTATTGGTTAATATATCGTTTATTGGTCTCCAAATCTTGAGTTGGTTATCGACATCAGTCAAAACTTCTATATTGGTTATTAGTACTGGTTAATAATTCCATTTCAGTTGTAGTCATCAGACAAAATACAATACTGATTATTGTTATCAGTCAAAAATTCCATATCGGCTACTTTTATTGGTCAAAAATGTAATATCGGTTAACATTATCAGTCAAAATTTTCATATCGGTTATTATTATTGGTCAAAAATCCCAATTCGTGATTTTTATCAGTCTAAGATTCAATATCGGTTATTATGATTGGTCAAAAAATCCATATCGGTGATTATTACTGGTCAAAAAAAAATTCATAGCGGTTATCATTTATCAGTCAAAAAAATCAATATTGGCTATTGTTATCAGTCAAAAATGCCATATTAGTTATCGTTATCCTTCAAAAATTTCAAATCTGTCATTATTATTACGAAATTTCATATTGGTTATCGTTATCAATCAAAATTCTAATATCGGTTATCGTTATCAGTCAAAAACTCCATATTGGTTATTATTATTAGTCAAACTTTCACATTGGTTAAAATTATTGGTCAAAAATTCCATAGCGGTTATCTTTATCAGTCATAAAATTCATATTGGTTATTATTATTGGTCAAATATCCATATTAGTTCTCATTATCAGTCCAAAAAATATTGGTTATCGTAAGCAGTTAAAAATTCCATATTGGTTTTTATTATTGGTCAAAAATTCCATATCGGTTATCATAATCTTTCAAAAATGCCATATCAGTTCTTTTTATTGGTCAAAACTTCCATATCGGTTATCATTATTCTTCAAAAATTCCATTTCGAATATTAATATTACTCCAAAATTCCATATCGGGTTATCTTTATCAGTCAAATAATCCATATTGGTTAATGTTATTGGTCAATAATTCCATATTGGTCATCATAATCTTTCAAAAATGCCATATCAGTTATTTTTATTGGTCAAAAATTTAATATCGGTTATTATCCTTCAAAAATTCCATATCGGATATTAATATTGGTCAAAAATTCCATATCGGGTTATCTTCATCAGTCAAATAATACATATTGGTTATTGTTATTGGTCAAAATTCCATATTGACACATCCCTAATTTCCATGGGGGCAGAGATTTTTTTTAAATAAGGTGGAGAAAACTGTTTATAAAAACACCATGTACGTGTGGACCTAAATCTATTTTAGGAGCATTTAAAATAGCATAACAAGGTCACTTTAAGTTAGTGTCCCTTAGGAAAGCAGCACAAGTTAATTGCAGGTTGAATGTCACTACAGTTCTCTCCAACATCGCTTCATATACCTGTAAATATAGATCTACTGTACACAATTAAAAACAGCACATGATTATTTGTGTGCGTTCCTTTGTGCACGCCCTGTCGCTCGTGAAACGAATGGCGCTCATAACAGAGGAGTCATAACCAATTCTCCTCCACTTGCCTGTCGGGCAGAGAAATTGCTGATGCTCTAGATTTCCAAGGTAAAGAGAAGATTAAGTGTGGACCGCTGGTGTGTCCTGCTCCATACAAATCTCAGCTCAAGATAAAGTAGTGCTTTGTTCATGTCAGATTTAGTTCTCTACGTGAGAAAAAGCCATTTATGGTATATCAGCGCCATGAAGGTTTCAACCTTTGGGATGTTTTTACTTGTCAAAGTGATGGGATTTATAGGCAGCCCGCGTCAAGGTTATACATTTGTCTGAAGGCTCCACATCACAATAAATATAAGCTAAAGGCAGTTTTATTGTAGACTCCTTAATTATAGTTTAGGCCATCATGGGCAAAAGTCCACAGATAGTGAACTTCACAGTCGACAAAATGTTAAAAGAACCAAAGTTAGAACTTTTAACTTCTTTTATGATTCATAAATGCAGGAATGTGTTTCAAAACAGTCTAAAAGGGCAGATTTCTTGGACTGAAGAAACAAAAGAGAAGGAAAATAAAGTGAAGTAAAGCACAAACATTCAGAGAAATAAGCAGTTGATCTATAATCTCAAATTTTTTGGAAGAACGAATGCTGACCCCGCAGACACTTTCAGGCAGTGAAGTATTGATTTAGCGAGTTTTCAGTGCATAAGAGCCAGACAAATGCAAAACGCAGCATGTGCTTTTCTTGATCACTATAAATCTGCTCAGATAGAGCGAGCCGGAGGTCAGATCTGTTGTTCCACACAATTACGTCAAACGAGTGCAGCCTCACAAAACAACTGAAATATCAATGTGCATTAAAAGACAAAATGCTTAAGATAAAAAAGCCATTAGAAAGAACATCATTTGCTGTCATGGTGTAAAATGTGGAAAATAAACTTTTCTGGTTTTAAAAATCCAATGATTTCAAAATGACCCAAATATTTTTCCCAAATATAAGTTATTATTGTCATGAAAAACATTTGGTAACACTTTATTTTAAGATGTCTTGTTACACATTTTCCATTTACTTACTATAGTGATTACAATTAATGATCCACAATCACATAAAACTTACACTAAAAACATAGTAAGTGCAGTACATGAATTTAATTAACGTGTACCCATCTTCTGATGGCTGCTTCCAGCAAGATAATCTTAGACTGGTTTCTTGAACATGACAATGAGCTCACTGTACTCAAATGGCCTCCACAGTCACCAGATCTTAATTCAATAGAGCACATTTGGAATGTGGTGGAACAGGAGATTCACATCATGGATGTGCAGCCGACAAATCTGCAGCAACTGTGTGATGCTATCATGTCAATATGAACTAAACTCTCTGAGAAATATTACAGGACCTTGAATCTAGCCACGAAAGATTAAGGCAATTCTGAAGGTGAAAGGGGGTCTAACGTTAACGCGAGACTTTTATCGTGCGATAAAAAAAAAAAAATTCAACTTTAATCTATTCTCAAAGTTAGGTTGGGAGCTTGATATATGCACCTTGATATTTTAGCGCGGATGTATACCTGACCGGTGAGCCGTCTGACAACAAAGTCCCCTTCTGAATCAAATCAGCAGGATGCCTGACTTTAGCTGCAGAATCAGCAGTTTCACTTTAACTCATGAACATTTCATTCATACGTCGTGACAAACTGGGGTATTAGACGCAAATAAGGAGCAATGACTGGTGAGAGTGTTATAGAATGTAATAACGCTCGCCAAACGGAAAGAAAAAAAACTTCCGCATTTCGCTGTGTGTGTGTGTGCGTGCGTGTGTGTGCGTGTTTGTGTGTGTGTGTGTGTTTTGTGTGTGGTCCTTTACTGACAGCCGCCTGTGTCTTGGATCTTGTCGGAAAATATGGCGAAAAGTCCTACATGACGGTAATAGTTTGATTGCAGTGTTTTCTTCAGTAATGCCACTAATATAAGCATACACCACATGTCTTAATACCATTTCTGTTTAGTTCAATTATGACTTTAGTCACATTAAGGTAATCAAAAATCGCTGTTTACATGGTAGACTCTTAATCAGAGTACTGTTTTAATCATATTAAAACCTTATTAAAATATTGTTGCCCATGTAAACATACTCAATGTTTGACACACAGTCAGGGCTCTCTGAACTTGGCATTGAGAAGCAGCATTTTCTGTATGTACGGACATCAAAAGCAAGTATGAAATTGCTGTTTGGAGCTTATGTGGGCCTACACTTCAACATTCATGTTTAACTGAATAGACAGATAGTAAACACAAGTACATCTTATTGAACATAATTAATTTTCATCACCAATTATCATAGTAGAACAGGAGATAAGCCCCTGGTCTAATGCGCCACCTGGCTCGAGAAACCCGTTCTCAAAGATTTATTATTTGGGTAGCACACATATTCTGAATGCCTTCAGCAAAATTCAAATGAGCCATTTTAATCTAGATATATATATATATATTAAAAAAAAACAATCTATGCCCACCTATTATTTATATATACTGTATTGTATATACTGTACACTGTATTGTACTGGGAAACATCCATACCCTTTCATTCACACTCATACACTACAGCCAGTTTAGTTTATTTAATTCACCTATAGCGCATGTCTGGACTGTGGTGTAAACCGGAGCACCCGGAGGAAACCCACGCCAACACAGGTAGAACATGCAAACTCCACAGAGAAATGCCAAATGACCCAGCCGGGACTCAAACCAGCGATCTTCTTGCTATAAGGCGACAGTGCTAACCACTGAGCCATCATGTCACCCTAGTTTGTCATTTACGGTGTTAAATACTTTATGGCTCGGTGAATAATAACAACAAACAAATGTAAACAAAAGTGAAATGGTTTAATGAGCAATTTAATTTTATCACATAAGCATCTAACTGTGATTAAGTCCTTACTCCTTTTGTAGAAAATAATTACATTATTCATGAACATGTAAACACGTTCACTTATCGAATATAAAATCATAACAGCATCTTAAGAATGACAAATAAACTTCATCAGAGCAGCACAATATCCTTTGCTCCCCATTTAAATAAAACACAGATAAACAAGCGGCCTGCACTGTACTGTATGAGCATGTAAAGAGCCTGTGGTTTTGCCTCTTCCTCTTCTTCTAGACAGTGCGCTGGCTATTTAATTAGCAACACGCTATCTGACATGTGCAGTGGTCTCGTCCCAGGCACAGTGCGAGAAAACGCATTCAAGTGAGATCCGATGGCATCAAAGCGCAAGGACAAAACCGCAGCCATTTAAGCAATAAATACTTCAGTGGTACATCAGATTCTTTCAAGACGCAGCAAAACATAACAAACGTTCACCCTCTGAACTCATTTACTCATGTCTCTGCAGTCAGCTGTTAGCAGTCTGGCTCTGTGATGAGTTAGTTAGCGGCGCGGACCACTTTTTAGCCACAGTTGGCGAGGCTTCATCCCCTGCTGCATTTGATTATAGTAGCCGGCTGATTTAAACACTGACCTTATCCAAACTGACAAATGGCCAATCGCATCGCTCCTCAATCACACACACATGCATGCACACTCGCGCACACACACACACACACACACACACACGGTTTCTTATTTACGGCCTATTCTCCAAATGCCACATTTGTTTGTGTTTACAGCAAGGACTGAGGGCCATCAGCTGTGAAGTCTTGTTGAGATGGGCTTCAGCCTGGAGTGAGTTGCGGCAGGCGGAAACAGCCCTATATATTCATGTTTATCTTTGTGGGTCAGATCTGGCACTCAGCAGTCCAGCTTGCCTTTTATCATGTTGGCTTAGAGCTAGAGGGATGAGGGAGAAAATACGTTCATACTGAGAGAGAGAGAGAGAGAGAGAGAGAGAGAGAGAGGGAGAGGGAGAGAGAGAGGGAGAGGGAGAGAGAGAGAGAGAGAGAGAGAGAGAGGGGGGGGGGGATGTACAGCCTGTCTGTCTATCCACCCATGCATTCATCCATCCTACTCTATATCTGTCTGTCCGTCCATCCTGTTGTCCATCCATCATTCGATTTGTTTATTCATCCATCTATCCATCCATCCATCCTTCTATATATCAGTCTGTCTGTCCGTCCGTCCATCTATTTTCTGCCCATCTTGTTGTCCATTCATCAATTTATCTGTCTATATATCCACCCATCCATCCATCCATCCATCCGTCTATCCATCCATCCATCCATCCATCCTTCTATATATCTTTCTGTCTGTACGTCCATCCTTTTTCCATCCATCTTGTTGTCCGTCCATCATTTTATCTTTCTATTCATCCACCCATCGATCCATCTGTCCGTCCATTCATCGATACTACTTTACATCTGTCTGTCTGTCTGTCTGTCCATCCATCCTTCTATCTGTCTCTCTGTCCATCCATCCGTCTGACCATCATTCTATCTATCTATCTATCTATCTATCTATCTATCTATCTATCTATCTATCTATCTATCTATCTATCTATCTATCTATCTATCTATCTATCTATCTATCTATCTATCTATCTATCTATCCACCCATCCATTCATAATAATCTGTCTGTCTATTTATCCTTCCATCCTTCTATATATCTGTCTGTCTGTCTGTCCATCCTTTTATCTGTCTATCCATCCATCCATCCATCCATCCATCCATTTGTACATCATTGTGTCTGTCTATTCATCCATCCATCCATCCATCCATATATCTGGCTGTCCATCCATTCTGTTGTCCATCCATCATTCTATTTGTCTATTCATCCATCCATCCACCCATCCCTCCATATGTTTGTCTGTCTGTCCAACACAATCTCACAGCAATTCGTAACTTTTTGATTTAGTGGCTAATTCGTACGATCTAATTCGTACAATTTAGTATGATTTGCTCATCCGCCAATGACGGTTGGGTTTAGGGGTGGGGTTAGGTGCCACACTTCCTTTTTGAAATCATACATTTTTGTACAACTGAACTCGTACGAATTTGTACGAATTAGCCACTAAACTGTCAAAACATAAAATACTTACGTTTTCTCGTGAGATCAGGCTGGTCTGTCCGTCCATCCTTTTTGTCCATCTTGTTGTCCGTCCATCATTCTATCTGTCTATTTATCCACCATCATTCCATCCATCCAACCATCCGTCCATCCAGCCATCCACCCATCCTTCTTTATATCTGTCTGTCTGTCTGTACATCCATCCTTCCTCTGTCTATCTATCCATCCTTCTGTCTGTCTGTCATTCTATCCTGTCCATCCATTCCTCTGTCCATCATTCTATCTGTCTATCCATCCTTCCACCCATCCATTTCTAATAATCTGTCTGTCTATTTATCCATCCATTCATCCTTGTATATATCTGTCTGTCTGTCTGTCTGTCTGTCCATCCTTTTATCTGTCTATCCATCCATCCATCCATCCATCCATATATTTGTCTGTCTGTCCGTCCATTCTTCTATCCATCTATTCATCCATCCATCCATCCATCCATCCATCCATCCATCCATCTGTCCTTCAGTCCGTCTGTCCATCCGTCCATCCTTCTTTCTGTCTATCCATCCACCCATCCGTCTGTCTGTCATTCTGTCTATCCGTCCATCCGTTCGTCTGTCCATCCTTTTATCTGTCTATCCATCCATCCATCCATCCATCCATCCATATATTTGTCAGTCTGTCTGTCCATTCTTCTATCCATCCATCCATCCATCCATCCATCATTCCATCCATCCATCCATCCATCTGTCCTTCAGTCCGTCTGTCCATCCGTCCATCATTCTATTTGTCTATCTATCTATCCTTCCATCCATCCATCCATCCATCCATCCATCCATCCATCCATCCATCTATCTATCTATCATTTTTTCTTTATATCATTATATTTTAAATAATAGGCAAACACAGCAAACATGGACAATTTAACGAATGAATGAATGAATAAATGAATAAACAGATGAATGGGTGGATGAATGGATGCTCCCTGCTCATAATCATTCGTGTATTTCCATGTATTTACTTACTGTAAATATATAACCAACCAAGAAAATAAACAAAACAAACAATGTTCACTCATTCATCTGAGAAGTACTTCCCCTCCAGAATAACAGAACACACCCTATAAATGTGTTTATTAAAACATTTATTCTCATAAAAAAAGAATAATTAATATTTTATATGTGCTAGTTTAGCTATGTATTCATATGTAAAACATACTAGATAAAACAAGATCTATGTACATGAATGAATGAATGAATGCATTCTAGATGTTCTGTCCAGTTTAAGATTTGAGAATAAAACCTTTGCTAAATAATGTTGTGATAAGAATTATTTATTTGCCCTTATACTAAAATACTAAAAGACATAAAAAATCAACATGAATGAATGAATGAAAGATTTATTTTTTAATTCGTTATGTTAAGATTTGAGAATAAACCTTTACTAAATAATCTTGAGACAAGATTCATTTGTAAAAATCTATATGAATGATTGAATGAATATATGGAATGAAAGAATGAGGGGGTTCATTTTGCTGTGGTGCCCCCTGATAAATAAAGGGACCAAGCCAAAGGAAAATGAATGAATGAACTCTCTGTCCTTTTACTAAAAGACTAAAAAAGCTCTTTAAATAAGAAGCGCTTGAACTCCTGAGCTCCTGAAAGAGGTCACCACTGCTCCTCCACTGAACACTTTAGCAGGTCAAAAGCTTCCCCTACTGCTGACAAGGATTTGCTGACCTCAGTACAGTGTGAGTGTGTAATGTTTAACATTAGCATTTACTCTTCAGTGAACCCAGGGTGCTTCTAGGGTCAGTGAATATGAGGGTTTAGCTCTATAAACTAACTAACTAACTAACTAACTAACTAACTAACTAACTAACTAACTAACTAACTAACTAAATAAATAAATAAATAAATAAATAAATAAATAAATACTGTATTGTTTTGATGCTGTTTAATCTAATATCGTAAGTCACTCTGGTCAACGTTTACTTTAGTAGTTAAATGTGTGTTTTATTTAAATTTATTTTAAACAATTATTATTAATTCTAAATAGTATATCATACTGCTATGTTGAATAGTATGTGATTGGTATGATAATTAGGTAAAAATAAATGCATACTATACGAAAATGAAAGTGAAAGAAAATGAAAGAAGTGTTTTTTTGACCTTGCATGCATATCAGACTGTTGTTGGTGACCCCCCAAACCAAAATATGACCTTTTTAATGCATAATAGGGGCTCTTTAATTCCTTCATGTTGTCCCATCACAAATCGATTGTGTGGAACCCAGCACACTTTACAGTGTATTGTTTTATAAGCTCTGGAGATCTGCAAGGGGTGTAATCATGTATGCTGGTACTTATATATCAGATAATAAATAAATAAAATGTGGTACTGCCGACCCAGGCACCTTACATGCAACTTTCTCTTGATCGGTTAGTAAGAAATGACCTCAAAGCATCCCTCTTCCTTCTTCAATCTCCAAAAACTGCATCTCACACTGTAAAATTCAATGAAATATGCATCTCTCTGGCTTCGGTTCAGTCAGTCTGGAGTCTCGCAGTCGCACCCAGGATTCTGTGTGTTTTGCAGGGGCTTGAAGCCGCTCATGTTGGGCTGCAGATGTTACAGAGTCTCTGTCATGTCTGAAGAGGCTGACTGTGCGCTAAAAGGCTGAGACTGGAAGAAACGGAGAGATTCTCTCCCGCTGTGACTCAAGCTGCCACCAGAGAGCTTTGGATCTACATTTTGCCCATGTGAAGAGGTATAAGCCACCTGTGCTACAACTGCTGCTTCCTATCATCTGCACAGCTGAATGATTGTGTGTGGCAGTTTCTGACTTCAGTGAGTTACTAGATGCTATTTTTGATAAGACAGGGAAACATTAGCAAATACAGTTGAAACCAGACGTTTACATACACTCAAAAAAAGGAAAGAAACATAACCATTTTTTAAAATGTATGATGGTAAATCATTCTAAACGTTTACTGTTTTAGGTCCATTAGGATTACCTAAATTATAATAATATAATTTAATAATATAATAATGAGAGAATTTTTTTTTCCCTGATTTTTTTATTAATTTCTAGACAGTCAAAAGTTTACATACATTTCCTTGTTATTTTTTTTTATCTTTGCTTTTAAACTGTATAACTTTGGTCAAATGTTTTGAGTATCCTTCCACTAGCTTCTCACAATAGTTTGAAGGAATTTTGGCCCATTCCTCTTGACAGAATTGGTGTAACTGAGTCATATTTGTTGGCTGTCTTGCTCGCACAAGCTTTACTCTGCCCACAAATTTCTATAGGATTGAGATCAGGGCCATTTGGGATCAGGGCTCAGTATGATCAGGGAGATTTGTGATGGCCACTCCAAAACATTCACTCTATTGTCCTTGAAGCACATTTTAACTAATTTGGCAGTATGCTTAGGGTCATGGTCTGTTTGGAAGACCCATTTGTGGCCAAGTTTTAATTCCTCAATTTCCTCATGATGCCATCTATGCTGTGAAGTGGACCAGTCCCTCCTGTGGCAAAACAGCCCCACAACATGATATATATATATATATATATATATATATATATATATATATATATATATATATATATATATATATATATATAATTTTATTTATTTGAAATATATATAAAACTAAATATATAGAGAGAATATCGTAATATCAAATATCATAGAAAACCACAGCTCAACAGGGAGGATGCAAAAGACAAGCTTCAGCTTTAAACTCTACTGACTGAATATCTACTATTAAATATCTACAGACAAATATAAAATACAGTAAAACACTCTAAATCTGTTGAAACACATCGATCTGATGGCGGTTGAATTTGCAGTCTGACGCTAATATGCAAGTTTATTTTACATTCTATGACAGAAACACCACTGAGCTTCGCTAGATCCTCCTGTATGAGTGCGCGTCCGTATTAAAACAGTCACAGGACATTAATTTGGACAACTATGCGGATATATTAAATAGTTCACACAAAAGAGACTTTCACTTCGCGCATAGTTTGTGAATGAACAGACTTACGTGTACTAGTTGCAGACGCAATCATGAGGCTGTTTTCGCACCAAGTTTGAAGTAATCAATCAGAGAAAAGGTGAAAGTGCATTACTTTGATCACTTTAATATACAGGTAGCATATTAATAAAGAAATACAAAATATTATAGTATAATATTGAGAGTTATTTTAAGCTATTTTGCGGCCCACCTGCAGGATCACTGAGGCCAACTAGTGGATTAGCTCATATAATAGAGAAATAATGGAGAAATCTTAATTTTTAGGCTTGTCACACTATAAGAAACTGCAAAATGACATATGAGATTGTCCATGTAAAGTCACTGTCAGAGGAATTAATACAGTGGAAACGTGATACTGTAATTAAAAAAAATGCACTGATAAATATTGACGCATTAATACTTTTGACAACACTAGTTCGGATCTGAGAGTGTATTACTCTTCAGACATGGATAACCCGAACTGAATTTGAATATAATCCCTCATGCACATGTGTGCAGTCGGCTCACAATTACACATCATTAACATGCAGTACACGCGTGTCTGTCTGTGTGTGTATGTGTGTGTGTGTGGATTAGACATTCAGTGCTTGTTATTCACCTCGGTTCACTAGTATTGTAACGTGCCATGCATTCATGCATGCAGTCTCGCAAGCCAGACATTTGACTATCGGCATATTGTAGCCTTTTCTGTAGAAGAACAACCTGCGACTGACATGAAAATCCAATTTCGCCTCATTTTAATGTGATGTATAGGGGCGGGTGGATGTGGAAATGATTTAACATCAAAATTAAACAGCAAAATTAAACCACTATTTGAATTTAAACCACTAACAATAATGCTACAGCAAATGTTTCATTAATATCAACAAACAACAATAGGATGTTTAAAACATGTTTGTGAAGTTGTTGATTCAATTTATATAATATAATATAATATAATATAATATAATATAATATAATATAATATAATATAATATAATATAATATAATATAATATAATATAATATAATATAATACAATACAATATAATATCATTTATGAGCAATATCACACTTGTAGCAGTGCGATATGGCTGTATATTGGCACTGGTAGGAGGCTCAGTGCCTTAGTGCCCCGCCATTGATGATATACAGCCATATCGCACTGCTACGAGTGTGATATTGTGTTTATACCACAGTTTGATAGCATAATCTTGTATATAAAACAGAAAATAAAACATGGAGAGTCTCCAAATCCTTTAGTATGAGGAACTACTTTCTTCCCCCGTTCATCTATACATCTGCAGGTGACGTCAGAACAGCAGAAACCGTTACTAATTCACCAACGTCACTTAAGAGCTATAATGTTTGAATAATATCTAAAGAGAAGTCAAAACAGGTGATTTTACTCACATTTCATGATTATAAGGCGAAATGATTCATAAATAACCCTGAAAAAGCCAAAGCAAAGCAAACACTGAAAGGTTTTTATGGTGTAAATGCAGCACCACAACATACAAAAGAGACAGATCGATTTAGAATGTAACTTACCTTTTTTATGATGATTTGATCGACTGTAGTTTGAAATTTCGCTTTTCTCCGTTACATGGGTCTGTAATTTTTAGAATTTTTTTTTTATTTTGGTATGGTTGTGTGCTTTGCTTCTGCGCTTGTCTGAGTTTTGGGTGGAGCTTGTGAACGGCTTGTCCGCATTGGTTGACGCAGGTGACGTCATTGGGATTCCCTGTATATAAGGCTGACGGCAATGGTGACTCGGTCTCTCTATCTCTCCCTTGCTCTCACGCTGGCTGGCGATGCAAAGCGGTCTTTTTATTGCTATGTTTTTGTAAACTTTTGATTCTTTGGTATTCGTAATGTGTTAACTGCTTTGCTTCATTTGTTTATTTTTTATATTTTTTTAGCTCTACAACATTATGTCTTACACATGACCACACAGAACAAAATTGTAGGCATCCAAAGACTTGTAACTCTTTAACTTCTCTCTTGTAAAATCACTTGGAGTTTCAATGAGATAGTTGTATATTTGGGGCTGGATGCTTGGCCATTTCGTTTCATCCAATATCCATTGGGACGGTGCTATCTTAAATGGACCTGTCAGGCGAAAGCCACTCCCTTTAATGGAAATTTTGCCGAATAACTGTGCTTAACACTGGGTGACAAGCTGTCAAATTATGCGTAAACATTATGTAAATAATATATATAATATATAATCAATATAACTTATCTCAACAACAAACTCTTTACCGCATCGGATGTCATTCCCTCACTGTAAATGCTAGCGCTCTTATTTTTTTCTGCAACCTCGCTGCGTGCGCACCCTGAATGTTTACAAACTGATATTTCATCTATAGTCAGGGAACTGTTTTATTTAGCTGCCCGACCTGTCTACAGTTACTAATGTTTTGTCTCTTTTTGTGAGGTTGATTTAATGAGATTAAAATATATATTGATGGGGATGTCAATCTGTCATATTCAAGCGTCTGTGTCTTTCATATGTTCAGCTCCAATCCTGATTTCATTTATAGAGCCAGTTTTGGATTTTGGGCCATAACACTCCACCTAAGGACTTATTATGCGATCTCTGTCACCATCTTGTGGCAAAACTTCAACAGTCTTTTCTCTGCTCGGTATGACAGGCTGATGGCCACGATGTGCTGAAATGATAAATATTTAAAATATCCTTATAAATAAACTGCATAGTTGCAATCAAAAGCCTCAAAAGTACAATGTTGTCTAACAGCTGCAATATTTGTCAAACTGTAATGAGTCTATTGATCTGCTGTCTATGTGGGCGGAGTAATACACAAGGATGAAGAGGCTGTATGAGTGCTGAATATGGCACGGCTATCAACCAATCAGATTCGAGAACCAGCCAGAACTGTTGACTAAAATATAATAATGCACTGTACAATGATAAAACAATTTCCCCCACTCTTTTTTCCAGTGAAAATCGAAAAGCACATCCATTTTCAGAGTGTAAAATAGAGTAACTCAACTTATAAAATAACATCATACAGTAGGTGTTTGGAAAAAGCATGTGGGCAAGTAAATAGAGATTTTTCCTAGTGCATTTCTGTGTACTTTAGTGTGTGTATGTCTGTGTTTGTATTGATGTTTTCGCAGGAAATGAACACAACGAACACTACAGAAATAATCCATGACCAACACTCATGTTCCGAAAGTAATTCTGGACACAGTAAATGTTAATAGCATGTTTGCCTGTGCTGATAATGGTCTCCACAAGCACAGTATAAAAATGACCTAGTTACATCCAACACAATGCTGTCTCTTCTTCCTACACACACACACACACACACACGCGCGCAGTGCAGACACTCACACGCACACATGCACCACTGCATCAATAAATCATAAACAAGAAATAAATTAAACATTAATTCCAAGCTTGCGGAGAGAGCCGCTCGCAGTCGGCCAACAGGAGCCTCTCTCTTGCTAAAGCTCCGATCTGGCACAGCTTAATTAGGATCCTCATATTTCCAGCGAGCAAACAAAAGAAGGGGAAAAGGAGCAGGAGAAAAAAAGCAGCAGGAGAGCAGGACACTGTAAGTAGGTTAGAGCTCCCCTCTTGGGTCAAACCACCACAGCTTACAGTCCTACCAGCAAAAGTGATAATGAAAGGAGGACAGAAATATTTTAACAGCCCCTGCGAACTCTTCTGAAAACTACAAATCTGTAACCCTGAAGGCAGAATTACTTCAACATCAGTATCTTCTCATTTGTACAATATGAAAAACACACTGAAGACTGCGGGCTGAGCTCACTGGATGTGAAACGGCGCCAGAAATTCATTAGCACATTGAACGCTATTGCTGTTGGTTTAGGAGAGGAAAGAACAGAAGATTTCTGCGTTCTCACTTCTCATCTGACACATGGCTAGTAAGTGGCTCCTTGGGCCCTATCATACACCTACAATGCGACGTCAGGCGCGATGCAAGTGTTTTATTCCTAGTTTCAGCCTGAGGCAGGTGTCATTTTCACGTTGTTTGCCACGTTGTTTAAATAGCAAATCCATTTGCACCCATTTGTGTGCCCATCGCTGGCATGCTGGTCTGAAAAAAGATGTGTGTTGAGGCATATTGTTAATGCACTGCTATCATCAACTAAAAACAGATCTAAAGTCAATGTTGCAGTCTTGTTTTTGTATTTTATTAGAAGAGATTGTTAGTGATATGTACATGTATGGGTTCACAACACACATACGTGCTGCTTTTTACACACACAGGGATTCACAGCAGCACACAAACATCTTTAAATATGAAAAAAATAAAGGATTGAAATGTTATATATTTGTAATATTTTGTTAAATATTTAAATATTTATTGAAGTGTTAAATTGGCCAGTGAAGAATTGGCCGTGCCCAACTAAGCCTGGTTTCTCTAGAGTTTTTCGTCACTTTTTTCCTTCACTTTCGTCAATTGGTGAAGTTTTGTTCCTCGACACTAGCTTGCTTGGTTTAGGACTTGTGGAGCTACACATCGATGGATGTGCTCTTCAGTGTTTGGACTTTCAGCAGGGAAAATTAAACTGAGCCAGGTTTCTTCTGAGTTATTTTCCTTCACTTTTGTCAATTGGTAAAGTTTTGTTCCTTGCCACTAGCTTGCTTGGTTTGGGACTTGTGGAGCTGCACATTGATGGATTTGCTCTTCAGTGTTTGGACTTTCAGTAGTGATTATTAAACCACACTGAACTGAACTAAACTGAACTTCAACTCTGTAAACTGGACTGACACAGTTTCAGTTTACTAGAACTTCTATGTTAAGCTGCTTTGACACAATCGACATTGTAAAAGAGCTATAGAAATAAAAATGAATTGAATTTAATATTATTGTAAACATAAATATAATAAAAACACTATCTCCTTCCACACCTTCTTCACCTAAGGAAGGTTTTGGTGGAATTTGGCTCATTCTGTAGATGGTCTGTTTGTGATATAACCCTTATGCATATGCAAATCAGTTTCTTCACTAGCGAAGCATTCATTTTTTTCTGCTTACAATGTCCACCATGTAAATAGCGAAAGCCTTGACTGCATCTCGCATTTAAAAGGAGCGGGAAATGAGATTCTGATTGGTTTAACCTGTTAGCCAGCACCCAACTTATGGCATTTACACCTAACTTTAAATTGTAACAGTTCTTGAATCCAATAAGCTCTAAACAAAATGTAGGTATCATTGTAAAGAAGACACTTTGGGTTTTACTATGCTTCCAGAGTGCATAATTAAACAAAAAAAAAAAAAAAGAGTTAAAATGTCATGCATTCAATATTTGTTATTTCATATACAAAAACATGAAATCAGTCCAGTAGTAACCTAAAAACAATATGCCTTGAAAGCCAAATATCTCATCAGTTTCTTCATTATTATTTAAAATTTGATGAAGATATCATGCAAAATAACATTCTAGCAAAGAGTTTGCCAACAGTTATGCCCAAACTATATCCATAACTCATTAAGATAATAAGGGCAACCATTTTAGACCGTTTTGTTTTGAATCATTTAGACCAGGCCTCTCGAAAACTTAGAACTTAAAAGACGCGAAACACAAGTCTAGCAGTCACACATGCCCATCAAGTGCATGTTTACATTGAACAATAATGGAGAAGTATGAAGTAGCACAATGGAATGAAAAATGAAACTTTCTTGGTGAATGGTCCCTTAGAAGCTCCATCTCCATCTCCCCTGTTTATTGCAGCTCCATCACAGTTTGCCTTGCAACATTATTCACAATACCTTCCATGGTTTACAAAAGAAAGAACTACAGGTTTGAAACAGCATTATTTTGGTAATTAATTAAATTTTAGAGGCATTTAATTGCATTCTATAGACTCCACATCACACAATCAGTTGTTATGCATCACATTTGCCACCAATAAAGTTTATGAAATAGAAGATGTCTTACACAAGTGAGGAGGGTGAGGGCATTACAGCTGCATCATTTTGGAAAAAAACTGACATAACAATATTTTGTTTTCTGCGATATGTATATTGCAATATCAAAACAAGTTGATAAACGATGACCTAAAGAACTACTCAGAAAAAATATATAATTTTACATCATTTCACTTTTATTTTTATTACTTTTTTCATTTTATCTGTAAATTTGCAAGCACAGATTAATCAAACAGAACAAAGATAAAAATAATTGTTTTGTATTTTATGCCTTTTAGTTGAGTCTAACAGCATTGAACTAGATATTAAAGTTTGAGGACAAACTTTATGGTGGCTTGAAAAGCCGAGTCTGAATTAGCATGTTACTAGCATGAATTAGCAAGTAACTAGCATGATTCTAACATAAATTAGCATGATTCTAGCATGAATTAGCATGTTACTAACATGTTTCTAGCATGAATTAGCATGTTACTAGCATGAATTAGCATGATTCTAGCATGAATTAGCATGTTACTAGCATGTTTCTAGCATGAGTTAGCATGTTACTAGCATGTTTCTAGCATGAATTAGCATGTCACTGGCATGATTCTAGCATGATTTAGCATGTTATTAGCATGATTCTAGCATGAATTAGCATGTTTCTAGCATAAATTAGCATGTTATTAGCATGATTCTAGCATGAATTAGCATGTTACTAGCATGATTCTAGCATGAATTAGCATGTTTCTAGCATGATTCTAGCATGAATTAGCATGTTATTAGCATGATTCTAGCATGAATTAGCATGTTATTAGCATGATTCTAGCATGAATTAGCATGTTACTAGCATGAATTAGCATGTTACTAGCATGTTTCTAGCATGAATTAGCATGATACTAGCATGATTCTAGCATGAATTAGCATGTTATTAGCATGATTCTAGCATGAATTAGCATGTTACTAGCATGATTCTAGCATGGATTAGCATGTAACTAGCATGATTCTAGCATGAATTAGCATGTTACTAGCATGTTTCTAGCATGAATTAGCATGTTACAAGCATGATTCTAGCATGAATTAGCATGTTACTAGCATGATTCTAGCATGAATTAGCATGTTACTAGCATGTTTCTAGCATGAATTAGCATGTTACTAGCATGATTCTAGCATGAATTAGCATGTTATTAGCATGATTCTAGCATGAATTAGCATGTTACTAGCATGATTCTAGCATGAATTAGCATGTTACTAGCATGTTTCTAGCATGAATTAGCATGTTACTAGCATGATTCTAGCATGAATTAGCATGTTACTAACATGTTTCTAGCATTAATTAGCATGTTTCTAGCATGAATTAGCATGTTATTAGCATGATTCTAGCATGAATTAGCATGTTACTAGCATGATTCTAGCATGAATTAGCATGTTACTAGCATGATTCTAGCATGAATTAGCATGTTACTAGCATGATTCTAGCATGAATTAGCATGTTACTAGCATGATTCTAGCATAGATTAGCATGTTACTAGCATGATTCTAGCATGAATTAGCATGTTACTAGCATGAATTAGCATGTTACTAGCATGTTTCTAGCATGAATTAGCATGTTACTAGCATGTTTCTAGCATGAATTAGCATGTTGTTAGCATGATTCTAGCATGAATTAGCATGTAACTAGCATGATTCTAGCATTAATTAGCATGTAACTAGCATATTACTAGCATGATTCTAGCATGAATCAGCTTGTTTCTAGCATGAATTAGCATGTTGTTAGCATGATTCTAGCATGAATTAGCATGTTACTAGCATGACTAGCATGTCACTATCGTGTTGCTAGCACCTTTCTAGCAAGATTAGCATGTCAGTAGGATGTTAAAACTGTTAGCGTGTGTTAGAATAGCTAGTCACAGTCTATGGGACAGTTGCTATGGTGCTGAAATTGGTTGCTAGGGAGTGGCTAGTAAGTTTAAAGGTAATCAGTGATTGGCTGCTGGCTAGACTGAGTTGAATGAGGCCAGACTCTAGTCTGTAGGACAGTCTGATGCAGAGTTATGAGCTCACAAAGGTTGATCCAATGTTAAGTAAATGGGAGTCTTTTACAATGGAAGTCTATGGGACAGTTGCTAGGGTGCTGTAAGTGGTTGCTAGGGAGTGGCTAGTAAGTTAAAAAGTCATCAGTTATTGGCTGCTGGCTAGACTGAGTTAAATGAGTCCAGTTAGAAGTCTGTAGGACAGTCTGATGCAGAGTTATGAGCTCACAAAGTTTGACCCAATGTTAAGTCAATGGGACTTTTGGGATTTTTCTGGGTCGTTTTTCGGAAAACCCAAGGTCGGATCAGTTAGAAAAGATATAGCAACCCGAGTCAGACCAGTTTGAAGGTTTGACGAAAGTTTGAAGTATGTAGCTTGAAAGGCCTAGGAGGAGATACACTTAGAAATTAGTCTCAGAAGAATAAGAAGAAGAAGAAGAAGAAGAAGAAGAAGAACTAGATATTAAAGTTTGAGGACAAACTTTATGGTGGCTTGAAAAGCCGAGTCTAAAAGTTTGAAGTCGTTTTAAAATGTAAATAACTGAAGCAGTTTTTATGAAGTTTGAAACAGTCGGCATAGATAAATACATTTATGTTAGCATGTTTCTAGCTTGAATTAGCATGTTACTACCATGTTTCTAGCATGAATTAGCATGTTGTTAGCATGATTCTAGCATGAATTAGCATGTTACTAGCATGATTCTAGCATGAATTAGCATGTTACTAGCATGTTTCTAGCATGAATTAGCATGTTGTTAGCATGAATTAGCATGTTTCTAGCATGTTACTAGCATGTTTCTAGCATGAATTAGCATGATTCTAGCATGAATTAGCATGTAACTAGCATGATTCTAGCACGAATTAGCATGTTTCTAGCATGAATTAGCATGTTATTAGCATGATTCTAGCATGAATTAGCATGTTACTAGCATGATTCTAGCATGAATTAGCATGTTACTAGCATGTTTCTAGCATGAATTAGCATGTTACTAGCATGATTCTAGCATGAATTAGCATGTTACTAGCATGTTTCTAGCATGAATTAGCATGTTATTAGCATGATTCTAGCATGAATTAGCATGTTACTAGCATGTTTCTAGCATGAATTAGCATGTTACTAGCATGTTTCTAGCATGATTTAGCGTGTTATTAGCATGATTCTAGCATGAATTAGCATGTTTCTAGCATGAATTAGCATGTTACTAGCATGATTCTAGCATGAATTAGCATGTTAGTAGCATGATTCTAGCATGAATTAGCATGTTACTAGCATGATTCTAGCATGAATTAGCATGTTACTAGCATGATTCTAGCATGAATTAGCATGTTACTAGCATAATTCTAGCATGGATTAGCATATAACTAGCATGATTCTAGCATGAATTAGCATGTTACTAGCATGTTTCTAGCATGAATTAGCATGTTATTAGCATGATTCTGGCATGAATTAGCATGTTACTAGCATGATTCTAGCATGAATTAGCATGTTACTAGCATGATTCTAGCATGAATTAGCATGTTACTAGCATGATTCTAGCATGGATTAGCATGTTACTAGCATGATTCTAGCATGAATTAGCATGTTACTAGCATGATTCTAGCATGAATTAGCATGTTACTAGCATGTTTCTAGCATGAATTAGCATGTTACTAGCATGATTCTAGCATGTTTCTAGCATGAATTAGCATGTTACTAGCATGTTTCTAGCATGAATTAGCATGTTGTTAGCATGATTCTAGCATTAATTAGCATGTAACTAGCATGTTACTAGCATGATTCTAGCATGAATCAGCTTGTTTCTAGCATGAATTAGCATGTTGTTAGCATGATTCTAGCATGAATTAGCATGTTACTAGCATGACTAGCATGTCACTATCGTGTTGCTAGCACCTTTCTAGCAAGATTAGCATGTCAGTAGGATGTTAAAACTGTTAGCGTGTGTTAGAATAGCTAGTCACAGTCTCTGGGACAGTTGCTAGGGTGCTGAAATTGGTTGCTAGGGAGTGGCTAGTAAGTTTAAAGGTAATCAGTGATTGGCTGCTGGCTAGACTGAGTTGAATGAGGCCAGACTCTAGTCTGTAGGACAGTCTGATGCAGAGTTATGAGCTCACAAAGGTTGATCCAATGTTAAGTCAATGGGAGTCTTTTACAATGGAAGTCTATGGGACAGTTGCTAGGGTGCTGTAAGTGGTTGCTAGGGAGTGGCTAATAAGTTAAAAAGTCATCAGTTATTGGCTGCTGGCTAGACTGAGTTAAATGAGTCCAGTTAGAAGTCTGTAGGACAGTCTGATGCAGAGTTATGAGCTCACAAAGTTTGACCCAATGTTAAGTCAATGGGACTTTTGGGATTTTTCTGGGTCGTTTTTCGGAAAACCCAAGGTCGGATCAGTTAGAAAAGATATAGCAACCCGAGTCAGACCAGTTTGAAGGTTTGACGAAAGTTTGAAGTATGTAGCTTGAAAGGCCTAGGAGGAGATACACTTAGAAATTAGTCTCAGAAGAAGAAGAAGAAGAAGAAGAAGAAGAAGAATAAGTTTAAGATAGATAACAGTATGCTGGCTTTTCAAGCCACCATAATAATAATAAGTTTAAGATAGATAACAATATGCTGGCTTTTCAAGCCACCATAATAACGAAATTTATGTAAATATAAATGTAAAATAATGTTGAGTTTTTATTCTATGAACAATTAAACAATCATTTTTGTTAAATCTATAAACTTTAAAATTTCTTGGTCTTAATCTTGGTCACAGGTCTTAAAAACACAAATGAAATGGTTTTACTCCCTTACTCACTTTGTAATCACTCACATTCTAAAATGTGGTTTCTTATTATAATCTCAACAACAGGTCCTGCTATGTGACTATTGCAGATTCGCACATTGCGATATCGATGCAGAAACGATATATTGTGCAGCCTTACTTTGCATGATGAATTAATATAAACAACACATTAAATTGACAGCCCTGATGCATATCTGCATGTACTGTACATGGATGGATAGATGGATGTAAGGTTGAACACACATACAAACAGATAGACAGATAGATAGATAGATAGATAGATAGATAGATAGATAGATAGATAGACAGACAGACAGACAGACAGACAGACAGACAGACAGACAGACAGACAGACAGACAGACAGACAGACAGACAGACAGACAGACAGACAGACAGACAGACAGACAGACAGATAGATAGATAGATAGATAGATAGATAGATAGATAGATAGATAGATAGATAGATAGACAGACAGATAGATAGTACATAATTACATACAAGCATCAGATCAAAAAGACAGACTAGCAATTTTCTCATTATTTTATAAAAGGTTTACAACTATTGATCCAGGAGCAAAATCCACTATTAATAAGTTTAAATTAGCTTTTAAGTCTATCCTCTCATTTTTCATTTTTATGTTTACATACTTTTTTTACATGATTTGTTGCAAATTCATATTTGATTTCTGCTCTCCATCATCACTGGTCATCATTCAGCAGCCGCACTGTGCAATCATTATACAATTAGCAAATTAATTCCCACGGCTCTATACAAAAATACTCATGTCTCAAATCACAAACAAATGTAGCAAAAATGCCAAATCCAATGTCAACCGTTTCACGCGGGACAAAGAATTAGAGTAAACCTCGTCTGTTTAGTCATAGGTGCTCCTTCAATAGCAATTAACCATGGACAACAACACGGCAAACAAAACAACTCGCTGCCGCACACCAATACGGCTCACATTTCTTTTAATTAAAAGTGTGCAAGATCGCGCCTGACATTTTGGCTGTCCCCTGTGAGCGAGTCTTTGGCTGAACAAGACTCATCTGGTCTAATTAAATTGCAACAGAAGCCTCGCACTGACTGGTGTTGAGACATGTGGTTGACACGCTGCGGTTTTACAATAGCGGCGTCAGATAGTACACTCCTCCTAACATCCTCAGAGGTCTTGAATCTGTTCCAAAAATTCACACTCAATTTTCAACCCCACACCTGCACTGAAAACCTAATAATGGCCCTCGCATGCTCCTTCAGAGTAAATCTCCCTGTTCACTAGTACAGGACAGACTCAAGAGGGCAAAGTCACTATGGCAACTTTTATTTTGCACTAACAAAACAATTGCTGACATTTGCACTTCAGTGTCGATCAAAGTCTCAGCAATTTTGAATGATAGCTCATTAGATTTAAAGGTGCCCTATGATGAAAATCATCTTTTGTAAGCTGTTTGGACAGAACTGTGAGTAGGTATAGTGTGTCTACAGTAATATTGAAGTGATATAAAAACAATAAGTATCTTTTTAAAAAATTTCCTGACATTAAAATAGGATCCAAATCCCTCCCATTTGGATGTCCACCGCAATGTGACATAGGAGTGCAGTTTCCCTACCCACCAAATTGATTGACAGCCGCGTATTAACATGTCTTCATAGTAAAGCTGCGGTCACACTGGGCTTTTCCTCCCATAGACTTCCATTCATACACACGCGAATGCGTCAGACCGAAAACGCAAGGTCATGCGTCAAGTCTGGCATGTCGCTGCGGTGCAAAGTTCAAGCTTGGTGAACTCTGACCTGCGAAATCGCATCATTTGACTGCGTGAGACCAATCGAGGATCAAAACATGACCTCTCTGGACAGAAATTTAAAACATGGACCAATCGCTTGCTTTTTTTAATGTCTAATCATCTTGTTTAATCCCGCCCCTTTTTGCAGTGACGTACGACAGAATTTCGCATCATCAAGTGTTCATGAGATGGATTGCCTGAGGGAAGAAACTGTTTCGGTGTCGGGCTGTCCCCGGTTGCGCAGGGCTCTGTAGCGTCAACCAGAAGGTAAAAGTTCAAAGAGACAGTGTGCTGGTGTGCTGTAACATATGCACACACACATATGATTCTTGGATGAATAGATATTCTTATATAGAAATAGATAATAGATATAGTTTTTACTTAATAAATTAATTTATTGTTTTGATTGATTTTTTAATAAGGTAACAAATCATGTTTTTTTTGTCACTTTAGATACATTTAAATTTAAACCCTCCTTGCTGGAAAAATGCCCTTAAACAAATACTTTTGACTACTGTAACACTAATCCAACTTTCTACACCAAAATCTTAAAATATAGCCTGTTTACGAGTACAAAACAAACATAAACACTGTGATTGTCTCTTAGGTGGCACGGTGGCTCAGTGGTAAACAATGTCGCCTCACAGCAAGAAGGTCACTGGTTGGAGTCCCAACTGGACTATACTGTAGGTGGTATTTCTGTGTAGAGTTTGCATGTTCTCCCCGTGTTTGTGTGTTTCCTCTGGGTGCTCCAGTTCCCCCACAGTCCAAAGACATGCAGTATAGGTGAATTGAATAAATTGCCCGAAGTGTAGGTTTGCTAAGACTGGGTTGAGGCTGGAAAAAAATATGCTGGAGTAGTTGTAGGTTCATTCCGCTGTGGCGACCTCTGAAATAAAGACTAAGCTGAAGGAAAATGAATGAATGAATTGTATCTTAGTCACTTTCTGTTTAAATTTTTTGCAGAAATCATTGACAGCATTTATAACAACTAGAATCTTATGAGATGTTATGACGGTACAGTACATAACACACCAAATGAGATTGAGAAGAAAAATGGAGAGTAACTCTCTTTTATGACTCATATTTTATCCACAGACTGGTTTATAACATCTTACATTTATGAATTTGCTTGAGAAACAGATCTAGCCTGCGAGCTGTGTTTGACACAGTTGTACCTCCTCATTTTCAATAATTATGGCTTACAGTACAAGCTTGTGAATTACCTGAGAATTATGAGGAAAGATTTTAGCGTAGCATATCAAGGTCTTCTACTACTACAAATTTTCCCCAACTTTTCTTTTTTTGTCTTTCTCAGGTTACAAATGAGATCACAAGACGGGTCTGTTTTTAACTAGATGAGTTAAAAATCTTACAGAAACATTTGGAGGATTTCATCATCTCCAAACTACATCAATGTTTTGACAGACATTTCAAAAACTGCCCAGACTGGAAGAATGATGCTGCCTTCGTCTGAGAAGACTGCCAACTAAACCAATTCTTGGAGAATTTGAGAAACATATTCAGTTTTTTTTCCACTCTACTTTCTGTTTGATAATGTTCTGAACTGAATATGCCTGAAGTGTATTGATGCACCAGTCTTGATTTTTCATGGCCAATTCAGACATTCAGTCAATGAAATTATAATTTTTTACAGTTTTTTAAAATGAAATAAGCTTGTATAGTTTCAAAATGTAAATAAAACAATAAGGATTCAGCTTTGTGAAATTGTGTGTTTAGCATTTCTGTACAATCAAAAACAGTAGAGATGCTGAATCTAAATGCAAATCGCTCTTCACTCTTTCTGTTTACAGCTGATGTTTGTTTGTGATGTAAACAAGGAAACTGTTCTGGTATTTAGTATACAGAGATTATAAAAATTGAAGACCATCTGAACTTTTGAATTTCAAAATGGCTAATTAGTAGTTCAGATCAACACAGTTTGGCTACTGTTTATTATTTTCTCATGTGTTTAGGTCAGATGTGCCCAAAGTTGGCCCATGGTAACCTTAGGTTTTGCCTGCAATCCTATCTGAAAAGAGAAGGAGAATGACAGGGAGTTGACTGGGGCGAATGCCTTTGACAGAGATTGTCATTTCCAATTTAACCTAACCTTTTGTTTCTTTGTTTAATTGAGGAGCTACAAAAAGCCAACTAAAATTAAATGTTGTAAATGAATCAGACTTTTAAAATGTAAATACTGTTACTTGACAGATATAGAGGACAATGCACAAGACATCGGCGAGCAAATGAAGGCAAAGACAGGAGCAGCTCGACTAGTGTATTCAGAATTGATCTCCATTGTGTTATAAACAGGATTGTTTATGTTTTTTACTATAATAAGTTCATTAGAAAATGTTAAAAATGTCACTGCATCATTAATTAATATATTTTAAAGCAATGTTGTCTAGCTATTTTTAAATATTAGCAAATAAATTGGGAAATTACCCATGGCAAATTTTATGTAACATGGTTTGGTATATTCAATATATTGAATATACCAAATATTCGGCTCACAGCCCTCAATCAAGTTTGGTTTGTGGCCCTTCATAAGAAAAAGTTTGGGTCTCCCTGGTCTAGGTGATCCCTCATATTGAAAGGTCTTTGACGTAAGTAAATGACCAATTTCAGTAGCAGCAATAGAGTATTGGGGCAGGACATATCAAACACTAGAGAGCACTTGATTGGTCAGAAGATTTCATAAGAAGCTGAATATTTAGTGACGTCCAAAAGAGAAAGAAAATAATACATTTTGCTGGAAGTGACAGACCTAAAGCTTTGAATGTTTATATCTTTTAAATGTGATTTTTGTCATTGTTTTGGATCAAACTAGCTTATAGATTACCTTAACTTAAACATATTATTACTAACACCAAAACAACTTTCGTTTTGATTTCACAGAGACTTAAAATGGCAAACTAGCATTTACACTCACTTGAGGTGGATTTTGATGTGTGAAAAAATGGGTTATTGAGAATAATGGGAATAAACTCTGATGTATAGTAAACATCAGCTGTCTCCGTTATGCTTGTCTTGTTTACTATTGGTTGCTAGGTTACCAATACTACAGTCAGCCACTCTAACCAAAGACTACAGAGTACACAAGACATGTCACGCGTATAGTTTTGAATGGGGAAAAGTGTAATGATCAATATGGCGATGTAGCCCTGCCTGCTATCAATTGCTATAGACTGATGTTTCTCCGGGAGAGAAGCTCGGACCAGACGTGTACTTTTACGACAGTTTTTGTGGTTAACAAACCCACTGGAATCTCCACAGACATAAGAAATATGTCCACATAAAGCTTGAAATCTGTACTTTTAAATGAATCAACTACACTTGAAAACAAAAGTGTTTTGGTTTTGTAATCTGTATGAAACAAACGTGAGGTACAGTCCGTCCTGTCATGACAGCAATCACATGACAGAAACTACTCAAATGCGCACAAACTTGTAAACAAAGAGTCACTGTCATTTCTGGAGGAGACTCACTATTAAGACCAAGTTGTGAATTACTTAAGATGACCAGCTTGATCTGACAAATCATTATTCAGAGATAGACAATGTGTAACATGGGAATAAAGGATGTTGGTGTCGTGATCCTGTTCTTTTCGAGTCCGCATGCACATTAGCTTGGGCAACCTGGAAAGTTGCAGATTTTGTTTGACTTGAATGTTCAGAAACTAAACTTACCAGACAGATGTTTAATTTTATTTGTGGCTCCAAATATAGAGGCATTTCAAAGATAGCCGCTGAGTGAAATGACTTGCCTTAAAGGGCCATGAAACCCCTTCAAGTCTACCTCAGAAATTTTTCAAAAAAAGCTCAGAGATGGGCGTGGAGCAGCACTGTGAGCAGAGAGTTGAGTGGGCATGGCCGACAGTGCAGGGGAAAAAGAGTGGATCGATTCGAGTGAACTGTCAGTTGGCTCACAAAATGAGACACAAACCATGAGGAGACTGACTTTATAGTTTACAAAGTTAAAATGTAAATAAATAATGAGTAAGTAATGTAACGCCCTGCTACATTTGTCATTCATAATTTCATATACACATAACCACAAATTGTTTAATAATCATAAAGATAACCGTGTTTATATAAACACTTTAAATGAGGAGGACTTCTCTCCTTCTCAATCCCCGGGTCTGAATGCTGACACACTGGATAGCAATGCAGTCTCTGGCCCTGTCTATTCCAACCTATAGCCCTGCCGGTAATCTGGAGGATTTTAAACATGTGTGAACACAGCAATAACACTAACCTGATGGTAATGAACTCCACTGATAAAAGACAAAGTCCACCACTCTCCAATTCTCATACAGCTCTCCTGACAAACATTCTTAATGCAAACCAACAGCTTTGCTGTATCGTCCCAGACAGCATCATGGGAAAAAATATGCAACAAACCCCATAGATCATAGAAAAAACAATACGACCGCCGGCTCACCCAGTCATTGGGTCTCCTAGCTGGCCAGGTCTGCTTTGCCTTCGGAAAGCATGCACTCATGAATAATTAAGAAGCAGACTCTTCTCATAGGATAAGAAAACTCCGCTATGAATAATAATGAGAAACCGACGCGTCATCATTTCACTTGCAGTTTTGCACTACGTCACTGATTTTGATCCCACCCTAAAAATATTTTAAACCCAGAAGAAATTAGCTGACAAAAGCTTAAAATTATCCAGTTTTCCCCACAATTAAAGCTAACAGGTGCTAACGTTGTCTTAACTGATGCTCAACACACAGAAATCCGTTAACCTCATAAAAAAAAGTACTCCAGGGTTTCTCGAACCTTTAGAGGGTTTTCTCTAACAACTTGATGGAAACGCACCCAATTTGTACTGTAGAATTATATATATATATATAGAAATAGTTTTTGTGAACTTTGAAAATATTTGCCTTCAAATTTAGGATAAAAAACACAGCTAGTGACTACTTACACTTCAAAGTATAAAAGTCTAAAATAGAGATTTCACAACTGACTAAAAAACAAACAACAACAAAAACTGCAGCAGTCAAAATACGATCTTTACTCTCTTTGCGCTCCACAGCAACCATTTGTAAGTGTTGAATAGCAATGGAAGTCATTATACTCTAGCTGTGAAACAAAAGCAGATCTCTGAACTCTCCCCCTTCAAGAGCAGCTGAATATTTCAGTCATTCCGCATGCAGAGGTGAAGAGGGCTCCTTAGCATGCGCTGAGGTCATCTGATATTTAGCATAAGCCTATCTTTGATCTTTGAGGGAAAGACAAGAGTGCAAGATGTAAAACTAAGCGCGATGCACTCCAAGGAAAAAATCGATCAAAAATCCAAGTCACCACCACCGCCAAAGGGAACAATGCATATCTGAGGCTCATCATTTCCCTGTTCAAAGCGTGAAACTTCGCTTTGACCGGACGCACACAGGTTTACCTCAGAGTATTTCATTGCCATTTGCAACTGTTCCCTCTGCTCAGTGAATCAGACAGTAACTGAAGCTGAAACACGTTAACTGTGACAAATGGCTGTGGTATTTAGAGTTGCGTCTCTGTTGTTGGTTTATGCTAATGATATGAAGGTGGACAGAAATAAACTCACGCAGACACATCTATATTTCCTCTCTGAATCAGCAGCTTTACAACCTGTGCTGTACAAACACATCTTGTAGTAAACAAGACTCATAGTGTTGCACTGTCACTTGTAATTAGATATATTTTTTAAATGTCAGTATTAGATGTAAAGCGGCAATGGCTGCTGTAGGCTTTGAAAAAATGCTTTATGGTAGTATCAAAATGAAAAATTTAATTAAATGCAAATGGTGTTGAAGTGAACGTTGCTGAAAAAGCATGTTCAGTTTCCTCAGAATGCGATAAACTTTATTGTGCCAATGTTTTATTATGCTGGTTCAGGCACATACACTACCTGACAAAAGTCTTGTCGTAACATTACATGACAAACCACAGGAGAGGGTAAGTTCTTCAGCAGGATAGATCTCCTCCTCATACTTCAGCCTCCACATGGAAGTTTTTGAAAGCAAAGAAGGTGCTCCAGGATTGGCCAGCCCAATCACCAGACATGAACATTATTGAGCTTGTCTGGGGTAAGATGGAGGAGGCATTGAAGATGAATCCAAAGACTCTTGTCTTTGGAGTCATCACAGAGATGTATGGATACAGTCCTCCAAGCTCATGGGAGTCATACATTTTGTCTAACCAAAGTCAGACCTTACTGTCCTAATTAAAAATCAAAAACATTCAAAATCAAGGCATGATCATATTTTATTTTGGTAAAATAAGCATAATCTAAAGGCCTTTGCCTTTCATAAAAGCCACTTCTGATGCCAAATGATCAACTAGAAGTCAAGTTATTATTTGTTGTTCCTAAAACTTGGATAGGTGACAAGACGTCTGCCAGGTAGTGTATTGCATTGACCACATCTGTAATATGTTTAATTTAAGAATGTGCATCTACCCAAGCAGTCATGCCAATTTACCTTGTTTCATAAAACTAATTTCTGAGCATTCTGGATTATGTGCAACAGTACCAGGTAAGTTACTGAGCAAGTTTACTACACTAGAAAAGCTAACACAGGCTTATTGGTAGCACGTTTTTCAATCTACATTTATTTTTGTGAAACCACATGCTTAAACATAGGTTTGACTGCAGTTTCTAGGTAAAACGAATGGTATTAACTTTATTCCTTATCACACTATTGATATTTAAAGGGTCGTACAATCTAATTGATAAATAAAGGATTACTTTCATGTAGTTCTTTGTAACCGAATACACTTCCCTCACTAATCTCCATTTGAATGACTTCTCTGGCACGGTCAATTTGATTGATAGCTCAATTTGTAGCCTTTGGGTGCATAAAAGAGATGTACACAATGTAAAATTAAGGTTAAACTATGTTGAAAACACTATTGGTTGGTAGACATGTACAAGAAGGATGGGTACCTGAAATGTACAACAAAAATGTACCCTAAGTAACGTTTTTTTCAGATTTGTAAACTGTGGAAACCGCCCTTTATTGGATTTGTTATCTGAAACGTGCAAAAAAAAAAAAAAAAAAAAAAAAAAAAAAAAATCACCCCATGCAACATATTTTACATTTTGCAAAAAAAGTAGGTTTCTAATGACCCTGAAGTGAAAACCATGTGCAAAAAATGTGGAACTAATTGATAATACACCCCTTAATTAATATAAATTCTTGTTGTTTTACACCCTCGCGTGTTAAGTTCAAATTTAAAATTGCTGTGAGTTGTATGCATACTGAATTTCTAGCAAAAATACAGTTTAGATATGTTTTTCCAATAAGCCTGAATAGAACATTTGGCTTCGGCAGAGTTAAATGATTATATAAATCGTCATCATTTATATTCTCTTCTGAATCCAGAAATACTCAAATGCTCAACCATAAAATCAGTGCACAAAAGAGAACAGACCACATTAATGTGCTGAGACCTTTACCTGGACACTGAGCAGTGGCCTTTCACTATTTCACTCAGTAGTGGAAAGAAGAAGGAAAGAAAGAAAGAAAAGAGATGAGGTTAAAATGCATTTAATCATTTAGCAGATGCTTTTACCCAGCGTCTTAAAACTGTGGGACATCACAAGTAATTTATCATTCAAGCATTTACAATCGTCAATCTTAAAAGCACCGCAATGCAGAGTTTCAAGCAGTTAAGATGTTAAAAAAAGAGGTAAATATGCTGATATTAGAGAGAATGTGGAAAAGAATATGCGTATTAAATACAACTACTGTGTGT
>NC_079448.1:46357284-46362284 GCF_903798145.1 Danio aesculapii | reverse complement strand
TAATAAAATTAGCTAATATTCCAGTAGTTAAGAATGAGAACTGCTACTTAAACTAGTGTTACCAATTTTTTCTCTCATAATAAAGGGATGTAGAATAAGATCATACTTTATAAGTACTAATAAACAGTCAATATCTTAATAATATCGGCTAATAATCCAGTAGTTAAGTATGAGAACTGCTACTTAAACTAAAGTGTAATTAGTTTTTCTTACATTAAAGAGATGTAGAATAGGATCATACTTTTTAAGTACTAATAAACAGCCAAAATCTTAATAAAATTAGCTAATATTCCAGTAGTTAAGAATGAGAACTGCTACTTAAACTAGTGTTACCAATTTTTTTTCTCATAATAAAGGGATGTAGAATAAGATGGCACTTTATAAGTACTATTAAACAGCCAATATCTTAATAATATCGACTAATAATCCAGTAGTTAAGTATGAGAACTGCTACTTAAACTAAAGTGTAATCAGTTTTTCTTACATTAAAGAGATGTAGAATAGGATCATACTTTATAAGTACTAACAAACAGTCAATATCCTAATAATATTAGCTAATAATGCAGTAGTTAATAGCAAGAATTGCTACTTTAACTAAAGTGTTACCAGTTTTTCTTATAATAAAAGGATGTAGAATACGATCATACTTTATAAATATTAATGAACAGCCAAAATCTTAAGAATTAATAGGAAATAATCGAGAAGTTTATAATGAGAATTGGTACTTAAAGTGTTAACTTTTTTTTTCTTACAGTTCCTTTTTTAAATATTTCCCATATGATGTTTAACAGAGCAAGGAAATTTTCACAGTATGTCTGATAATATTTTTTCTTCTGGAGAAAGTCTTGTTTGTTTTATTTTGGCTAGAACAAAAGCAGTTTTTATTTTTTATGAACCATTTTAAGGTCAAAATTATTAGCCCCTTTAAGCATTTTTTTTTCGACTGTTTACAGAACAAACCATCGTTATACAATAACTTGCCTAATTACCCTAACCTGCCTAGTTAACCTACTTATGCCTTTAAATGTCACTTTAAGCTGTATAGAAGTGTCTTGAGTTATTAGAAATGAGATATTAAAACTATGACGTTTAGAAATGTGTTGAAAAAAATCTCTCTGTTAAACAGAAATTGGGGGAAAATAAACAGGGGGGCTAATAATTCTGAAGTCAACTGTATATTAAAATCTACCTGTAATGACTTTTATTAAAATCCAATGCATTCATTCTCTCTTTCCGTCTTTCCAATCCAACACCCTATAAGGAGGTGTGTGCCATTCAATTCACATTCATACAAATGAACTAAGTGAGCCGATTCCTCAGTTATGAATTTCGCACAGCCCTGCTTGTGTGATAATCAATAACTTTGTTCCTAGAATCCGTCCATTATTACAGCACCTTGGCGAACCCATTACAGAGACCTAATGCATCTTGAGGGACTCCGGCCCTCCTACAGATGGCAAGCGCTTTGATGCATGATTCTTCACTTCCACTGTACCAGCATTATTACACCGCTGCTCAATCAACCCCCTGCTTTCCTCGACTTTCGGAAAAATAAATCTACATCAACTCTGTGTCATACAGTAATGAGTGTGCGTGCGTCTGTATATTTATGCATGCGTGTGAAGGGGTTAGACGGCGACTATACATCTCTAAACCGCCGTCTGCGGAGACCTTAAAAGCTCGGTGAAATGGAAATGTGGTTAAATATAGATTGATTAGTTTGTTTGTTGCTGTGGATTGATGCTTTCAGAATGCGTTTTGCATATTGCTCTCATTTTTTCTGTCTTAGACAATATGGCGTGCGACCATCAAATATGAAGGAAATCCGACAGGTGCTTACCACATGGAGAAGAGATCTTCCCCTTGGCCATGTTGTTTTTTCGTTCGACTAAAGAGCCTTCTTGTTAGGGTCTGGCTTTTAAATCTGGAAGAAAGCACAAAACAAATGAATTAAATATCAGAGATGAAACACAGGGAGCTAAAATGCGGCATAATTAGGAAGGAGATGAAACAAACATGCAATCAATAGTTTAGCGAAGAAGCCAAACAGAACACCCTTATGGACGTGAAAACCAACATACTATGTTATTACCGCAAGCTCTGTGTTTCACGGCTTTACCAGTAATCTCTAGGGCTCGGGTTTCATGTGCTTCCAGCACAAGTCTGGGCCGAAGCCACAATTAAACTTTTGCACAATCAATATCATGTAATATGTACAACATGAAAAAAATGAAGCTCTGCCTTTTTTCCCCTCGCTCTCCATCCTCTTATGTACTACACAGAGTGCTTTTCTATGACAACAGGCACTAGGTCTTATTCACTAAACATGTGTAAACATGTTTATGAGAAATGTGAGAATAAGTCAGGATTCATCAAATACTTTCGTTATAATTGTATTCTAAATGCACAGAGAACAAATTCAAGAACAACTTATAGCACGCATACACAATAATCATGTATGCCCAAGGCTTTAAAAAGCATCTTTATTTATTTATTTACGCATTCATTCATTAATTTTCCTTCGGTTTAGTCTCTTTATTTATCAGGGGTCACTGGAATGAACAGTGGAATGAACCGTAAAACTTATTCAGCATATGTTTTACGCAGCGGATGCCCTTCTAGCCACAACCCAGTACTGGCAAATACACTACGGCCAATTAAGCGTATTCAATTCACCTATAGTTTTGTTTAGAGGCCCCCAAACAGTAGGGGGGGGGGGGGGGGGGGGTAGGGTTGAGGGTGTTGTAATAGCGGAGGAAAGTGATGGAAGAAAGGGGTGGGTAGGTGAAGTGTGCTATGGTCTAACGGCTAAGTAAAGAGAGTAGTGGGGGGTGTGAGAAGGGGTTAGTGGTTTGGATCTGGGGTGAGTTATTTAGGGGCCCCCTAATAGTAACTCCAGGGGCCCCTACAGTTATGTGGGCCCATAGAATCGTTTGAAGAATCGGCTTTGTTCGTAGTTGTTTAGGTGCCCCCTAATAGTAACTTCGAGGGACCCTACAGTGCCATGGCCATGGACCATAGAATCATTCGAACCCCCTACACTCTCAGAAATAAAGGTACGCAAGCTGTCACTGGGGTGGCACCTTTTCAAAAGATACAAATTTGTACCCAAATGTTCCATATTAATACCTCAAGGGTACATATTGGTACTTAAAAAGTACAAAAGTGTTCACTCATAAAATTTTTAGCTACTAATATATATGTTTGAGGTACACAATTATTAAATCCAGCCTTCATTTTACACACTAATTGCAGCCATATGTACTCGCGAGCATATATTGAGAATTTTATATAAATTCTCAAAAACAGCCCTGGGCATATTTTCCCATTGAGCCTGTGTTGGAGTTATTAGTCAACGAGAGCCATTGTTTTTATTATTTTAAACCTGTGAATCTCCCAGCGAGGATTCAGAATATCCATATACCGGTCCACCCGTGCTCCTCCTCTTCTCCTTGTGGAAATCAGTTCATTCTGACAGTATTTCTCTTTTTCTTTTACTGTCTGAAAAGACACTAATGAGTCTCTCCATACTGGCTTGGCGGAAGACAGAGGCGAGGTGATTATGCAAACACCAGGACCTGAATTGCTAATGAAAGCTGGGGAATTTGTAGAAGACGACTGTGCAGTAAAGAAAAAAAAAAAAAAAAAAAAAAGAGCAGAAAGTTTGTTTCTGAACCTTCTTGTAAAATCAGTCCTGACACTCAGTGCTATTAGTAGCCCATTAAGCAGTTCAAGGACAATAGCTGTCCTCCTGTTTGATCATTTATCCTGCGGATCTCGTTGTTATGCTCGAAGCCTAAGATCAAGATGAGCATAGAATATCAATGGCCTTGCTAAGAAAAAAAAAAGGTAATTAGAAATTATGATTATGGGGCAGATTATCAAGTATTCCAGACTTATTTAAGCACAATCTCTTGCACGATACTCTGATGCACGATGTTGGAAAAATCTGACATTGTGATATTTTATTTTGCCACAATATATATTCCCCTCGCAGCAAGAAGGTCGCTGGTTCGAGCTTCGGCTGGGTGAGTTGGCGTTTCTGTGTGGAGTTTGCATGTTCTCCCCGTGTTGACGTAAGTTTCCTCCGGGTGCTCCGGTTTCCCCCACAGTCCAAACACATGCTGTCTAGGTGAACTGGGTAAGCTAAATTGTCCGTAGTGTATGTGTGTGAATGAGTGTGTATGGATGTTTCCCAGTGATGGGTTGCAGCTGGAAAGGCATCCGCTACATAAAACATATGCTGAATAAGTTGGCGGTTCATTCTGTTGTGGCTACCCCAGATTAAAAAAGGAACTAAGCCGAAAAGAAATCGAATGAATGACAATTTACCACAGACGTCATAAAACAGTAAATTAACTCACCTAACAGCAAAACAACATTAAAACTGTGTAAATAAACACAGAAATATTTATAACTACTTAATTAAAATGAGCTGAATGAACACAATTCTTCAGGGTTTTTAGGACAATGCAGTTGTTTTTAGGGGTGTAACGCATGCGACCCTTGGATTAATACTTTTTTTTGAATTCGTAGGTTAATCCAACATTTATTTATTTATTTTTAAGGGGTTTTCACCTTTATTGACAGGACAGTGGAGATTTACAGACAGGAATGTGTGGGGAGCAGAGATAGGGGAAGGATCGGCAAGGACCTCGAGCCGGGAATCGAACTCGGGTCATCGCAAGCACCTGGGTGCTATATGTCAACGACCTAACCACTAGGCTATCGGCGCAGACAATCCAACATTTATAACAATTCGCCTCCCCCACCATTCAAATCACATGTATGAAAGCATTTTGGCTTTATTGTAAAACATAATGATGATGATGAAAAAAAAAGTTGATGTGGGACCTAAATGCTTTCTTAGGTTATTAATTAAAGGTGTTTTCTGTCACTGCTTGTTTAGCCTGCATTAATGAATTCAGTTTAAGCTGCACAGTTAAACATTTAAAGATTGGAATTTCAATTCAAACCCGCACAACATGAATGATGATAAT
>NC_079448.1:46281262-46356784 GCF_903798145.1 Danio aesculapii | reverse complement strand
CAACTGGCCAAAGTGGCTAGTGGAGGTGCCTTTGCAACCTAAACAGCTAAATTCTACCCACAATTAGTGGGTTGGTGTGTGTTAATGTCAAGCCCTGTAAAATTTAAAATCCAACTACTGGAGCTAATCTAACAAAATAACTTGCAATAGTGGTCCAAAATGAGAAGGCCCAATTTATATATTAAAGAAAAATATCAGATTAAGTAAACTTAAAAAGAGAAACAAAAAATACATGAAAATTTGTAGTTTGCAATCTTGTTTTGCAATATTTTGCATGAATTTAAATGCATTATCTTTCTATTTCTCAAGGTGTTCTGTAACTAAAATTTGACTTTAATAAATATATCTGTTTAATTAATCTGTTATTAAACTATATATACATAATTAGAATGTTTCAAATTCTCATTAAAAGTAAAAGATGTATTTACTGTATGTAAGATACAATTTCAAACATATTCACATCAATACTTAATATGATCATAATAAACTATAAGAACTTTTAAATTATGAAAAGTTATTGCAGATAAATAATATAATTGTTCTCAAATAATTATTGTTCTAAGCAAGGTTGACAAGATTATTTGATATACAGTATAAAACATTTGAACACAGAATTATATTCTAGTCTAATTAACTGTGTATAAAAATATATTCCAGCCATTTTTTTGCTCAAATAAATAAATATTTAAGGTGCGCTACACCTTTTTCTCCTTCTTTTTTTTACCTATATTTTAGCAAATAAAACAACCATGATTATTTTAAGCTTTTGATGCCCTACTGCTACCAATAACAAATGGATTTATTTCATCCTTTAAGATTAGTCTTTGCCCTTATTGATTCATTTGTCTAATTAATTAGCACAATCCCAAATCTCTGCGTTTTTAATTGCTCTGTCCATTTTCTGTCCATTACAGACATGATATCTGGCCTGAGACAGTGATTTGTGTGGCTATGGAACGAGTAATTGGGAGACATTTTCACCTCCGGTCCAACCTCGGGGGACCCTCGGATTATGCTTTCCCAGGAAGAGACTCTCGGCACGCGGTCTAGAAACTCAGATCTACTCATGCCTGCCAGACAGTCTCTTGGCAGTCCCGATGCCTTTGTCGCAGTCATCTTATTTGAGCCTGTCCATTTTTATAATAAGCCAGACAGTAGACTCTGCCAGACTTCTGTGTTTTTTTGTCATATTTCCCACCTTAGAAAAGGGTAAGTGAAGGTCACCCAAAAGCCACGCGGTATGTTTGTGGGCAGAACTCGTAAATATGACTTTTCTGCAATGTAGATTGGCACATTTACATTTTTGAATGGCATTTGAATAATCTGCAACCTTGACTGTCACACATCATTACGTAGGACAACAATATAAAGTGTTTCCCATTCACTGATTTAGTTTTGATGACCTGCCACTATATGAACACTGAGTGGTAGAAGTAGCCAGTTCCTGTCAGTTCAGCTGCCACAGTAAAACCTGATTAGTTCACTTTACTCAAAATAAACCTGTTGCTTTTAAAACGATTAGTTGACTTAAAAAAGTGAGTAAACCTGTTAAAAATCTGTAAGTAAATGAATGTACTGTATGTGCATATATTCCGAGGACAAAGGCCAAGTGCCTTAGTGTCTCACCAGTGACAATATACAGCCATATCGCACTTCTACGAGTGTGATATTGCATTTATACAACAGTTTGACGGCATGATCGTGTATATAAAAAAAGAAAATCAAACACGGCAGCTGACCATCAGAATGGCAGAAACTGTTACTAATTCACCAGCATCACTTTAGAGCTAGTATTTGGATGATTCTCTAGCATAATGTCTAAAATGATAAAAAAAACAGGGTATTTTGCTGACAGTTTAAGATAAATAAAAAGCTGAACAGCATGAAATGCCATCAGTCTACAGAGATTTCTCAGTGTTTTTCTGTTGCTATCAGTATTTCACAAAATTTAACCCTGAAAAAGCCAAAGCAAAGCAAACACCACCAGATTACTATGATATAAATGCAGCGCTACAACATACAAAAGAGAGAGAACGACTTAGCATGTCACTTACCTGTACCTGTAATGATTTGTTAAGCAGTAGTCTAAAACTTGCGCTGAGAAAATGCTGGTTTTCTTCCTTAAGGACTAATTATGCAGTCTCTGTCGCCATTTTGTGGCGGATTGTCATCTGTCTTTGCTCTGTTCAGTATGACAGGCTAATCTCACAAATTATAAATATTTAAAATAGGGACTATCCTTATAATAAACTGCATAGTTGCAATATAAACAACTACATTCTCACCTTGTTCAGTTAAATCAACTTAACAGTTCCAAGTTGCAATTGGTTTACTCCACTTTTTAAGTAGTCAAATTGTCATTTTTAAGACAAGTTTACTCACTTTTAAAAGTAAATTATCATCTTTTCCAGTGTACTTAAACACTGACATAATCATCATGATAAACAAATCTTGCTTTCAATGTTACCAATATATTACTCATAAAATAATATTTTCTCTAATAAAAGATAAAGCAAGTGTATTGTACAAGTAGCTATTTGGTATGCTAGCGAATTTCATGATGAATAAGATAAACTTTCCAGTGTGCATTAATTGTGCTAGAAAAATACAGTTTTTCCTTACATTGCCTAAAGACTGTGTGTTAAATAAAATAAAACTGGATACATTTGAAGCTTGTGAATGTGCATTTTGACAAGTAAAACACCTAAAAAACAGTGTTTCCACATTCAAAATATTCTTTTTTTTACTGTTGTTTTTGACACTGTAATGTAATAACTAGCACCTTTTCTTCAGCTGATTTGCCTAACATTCGGTACTATGAAAAGTACTACAAATTGAATTTGATTGAATCTTTGAAATACAGTAGTTCACCCAAAACAACAACCAGACAACAATCAGACTACAGTCGCACATGTGCCGAGAGCTGTTTGACTAGACTGGATAAAGCAAATACTTTGTGAATTACATTTAATTTCATACAAAGACCAGTCAATTCACATCACAAGACCTCAGTTTCTCATCGTTAATCATTTGAACTCATTTGTATGTGTTTATATTTAATCTTAAGGTCCCTTCAAATAGCTTGAGATGCAGAGAGATAGCAGTACATTATTAAGAGACATAGACGAGGCTATTAAGAGACATAGAGGTGGGTGTGAATGGGAACTATTTAAAGTAAAATTTTTTTTTCCAGAATTATTTTATTCCAAATCTAAAGTTCATTATATTAGTGCTGGGCACCAATTAATCGCAATAATCATATCCAAAATAAAAAGGAAACACCACAATGATTGCATTTACCAACAGTTTTGCAAAAAATTTAAATAAATGTACAGTATAAAATTAGATGCAGATTTCAGCTGAAAATCTGAGGTAAACCAACCAAAAAGTGTATTATTTTTGTGCCAACTAAATAATTTACATTTGTATCACAGCTTACCCCATCATGTTAATGTTGTTCCATAGTGACGTATTACACTCATTTTTTTCTATTCTTTAAATTTTAATACTGCAACAGCAGCCCCACATTTCTAAGGTATATTGCATTGATAATTTACTTTATATATTAGTTCTCATTTTCTTTAGCAATATTTGGTTTAAAATTCATAAAACCTCATATTCTATTCCATAATTGATTTCTTATCGATTATATATATATATATATATATATATATATATATATATATATATATATATATATATATATATATTATATATATATATTATTTATTTATTTAAGGCCTTTTACTGCATATTGTTTGGTGTATGACTGTGTATGTGTCATATAAAATTTGAATAAAATGTCATAAAAATGTCTTCTTTAATGTTCTACTGACGAAAACAAAAAAAGTTACCTACACTTTACATTACAGGAAATTTTAACTATCCCCTTAACTGTTGCCACAAATAAAGTGCAAGTCTGTGGGAAACGCTGATAAAAAATGTTCATAAATGTGCTGGAAAAACAAATTCATGTTACACTTGCCATAAAGAAGCAACAGAATTCTCCATCTTGGAAACAAAGGCAGGATCCAGCCTTGCAGGTCTTGCTGGGAGGATGAAATTCCTGCCAGGGCTGCATTCTGTTGGGCCCTGTAAAACTGGCTATTTCTGTGGAGCATTAGCACAGCAGGACCAGGCAGTGAAAGGAAGCAGGAATACTAAAAGTAGCAGGCCACGGAGAGACAGTTTATGCGTGGGAGACAAATGGAGTTACACATCAATCTTTTTGCGGTCGTTTGCAAAAAATCCCACATTCCTGAAGAGTAGCAAAATGAAAATTGGAATAAGTCCCCTTAAAATATCTTGAGATAGCAGCACAGACATAGCAGACAATAGAGGGAGGTTACAGTCTATAAAAGTAAACTAAAAAGTAAGCTAAAGTCCATTATCATTATATTATTATTATTATTATTATTATTATTATTATTATTATTATTATTATTATTATTATTATTATTATTATTATTATTTAATGTTACTTTAAATATTAAATGTATTGTAAAATATCATTTACCCTTGCAAAGACAAAGCATACAAAAAATAATACGCATCTGTTATGTTGGAGTGGGATCATAAGATATCTGAATATTTACAATAGACATTGCTTGCATTTAATATCACTGACCCCATACAAATGAAGATACTAAATACTGGTTTGACATAAAACCATTGGCTTTGCAATAATGAAAATTAAATATAAAGTGCTTAATATTTTTCTCTGTAACTAAAATATATGTAAATATGTCATAAATTAGTGAAGAGGTAATTGAATGAATGAATGAATGAATGAATGAATGAATGAATGAATGAACAAACAAACAAATTAATTAATAATTGAATAAATCATTGAATAAATTAATGAACAAGTCATTGAAAGAAAGAAAGAAAGAAAGAAAGAATGAAAGAAAGAATGAATGAATCAATCAATCAACAAATTAATCATTGAATGAATAAATGAACAAACAATTAAATGAATAATTGAATGAAAGAATCAGTGAATGAATGAATGAATGAATGAATGAATGAATGAATGAACAAACAAATGAGTCATTGAGTAAATTAATGTATGAATGAACAATAAAACAAATCAACGAATTATTGAATGAATTAACGAACGAAACACGAACAATTAATAATTGAATGAAAGAATCATTGAATGAATGAATTATGAATGAATGAATGAATGAATAAACAACTAATGAGTCAGTAAACAGATGAATGAGTGAATGAACAATCAATCAAACGAATGAATCATTGAATAACTGAATAATTCAATGAATGATTAGCTGAATGATTCACTGAATGACTGAATGAATGAATAAATGAATGAACAATAAACAAATGAATAACAATGAAAGAATAGTTGAATGAATGAATGAATGAATGAACAATCAAACAAATTAATAATCTTTGAATGACTGAATCATTAAATGAATCAATGAAATAACAACAAACAAATAATGAATTACTGAATAAATAAATAATGAACAAACAAACAAATGAATGACAACAAAAACAAATTAATTAATGAATGAATGCATGAATGAATGAGTAAAGTGAACAAATGAACAAACAAACAAATGAAGGAATAAGATGAACAAAGAAACGAATAATTGAATGAACGAATGAACAACAAATGAATGCATCAATTAATGAATGTTTGAATGAATGAATAACTGAATGAATGAATGAATGAATGAATGACAAGATGGACTCCCTAAATCACTGACAATTGGCACAAATTTAGACTGAGTTCAGCTACTTAAAACAAATGTTTTATTGATTCCCATGCCAGAGTCCTTTCCATTTACTGTGCTCCAAGCCAGAGAAGCAATCAAAGCAGAAAGAACCAGCTTCTCATACTAAAATGTAAGGATCCCCAGGATCCCGTCCCCGGCATGTGTGCCATGTGGATAATGAAAGGTGTCAAGCAGCTTACCGAAGCGCTTTAGTTTCTCCATGCAGCTTCTCAACAGTTCAGCCTATCTGTAATCCAAGCCCTGCAGACATCCCACTCTATAAGCATAGCAAACAGATTTATCCAGCACATAAATTTGACTTGATTCCATTCACATATTCATTAGAATTATGTGTGTGTGTGTGTTGCGTCATGTGGATCTGTAGCCTATTTTTTGTTCCCCTCATCTCATTTACTGCCCTTCTGTCACGCCTCTCCATTTATATTTGTGCTGTTTTTGTTCCATCCGGGTTGACTGTGATGATCAGAATCCTCAGTTGCTATGCTTGCGTAGGCGCAGTCGTTTTACATAAAGTGCCATGAGGACGGGAATGCGAAACGGGCTTTTGTTGCTGGAAGCAAGGCACACATTAAGAGAAATGTCACTAATTTGGAGAGTGAATCACTGCAATCAGAAGGCATTGTGAGGGGCGCTTGCAGCGGTGCACATTGGATGTCGCATCGGCTACAACATGATAATGAATGCCCGTGTACCAGTGCGCACAAAAGAACAGCTTAACTGGGAGTGTTTGGGGTTTGGGGGGTTCATTACGGCAGGAACGCAGCCTCGCTTCATGCCAGGAGGGGATCCCAGAGAAGTCCCGTCAGCACTGATGAATTGTTTTTATGACTCTATAAGCGTTACGTAACAAATGCACTATATAAGAGCATGCAGTTATTATTAATGCTGCTGTTGTTATCCATGAAGGCTGTGGAGACAATTGACCCTTCCTCATCTTGAGACTTGAGCATTCGATTAATGACAAAACTAAAGTAAGTGTTCTTAATTTTATCGGTCACGTCAGTCATGTTGGTTGACTTTGATGGCTTTGTTGCAACCTGACATTTAAATGGAAAAGCCTTTTAGTTTATAGCTTATTTGGACCAATAATATATTTAACATACCTGACAATGCTCTTGCACATTCACAATTGTTTTAAGGGGTGGCCAAAATGGGGATTTGAAACATTTTAAGTACCATTGCATTCACCATTTTTCAAAAATAAAAAAGTACAAATAAATTGACATGTACAGTATACAGTTGGTGCAGATTTCAGCTCAAATAAACACAAGAGGTTTTACTAATAAATCATCTGTTGAACTGCATCCTAATCATCACAAATACTGCAGAAGACCTATTTAAACCTTCATTGACCCAAGATTCTCACAGAAATCAGTCAAGTTTGGTAAAGGAAAAATCATGGTTTGAGATTACATTCAGTATGGGGGCGTGCGAGAGATCTGCAGAGTGGATGGCAACATCAACAGCCTGAGGTATTAAGACATTGGTGCTACTCTTTACATTACAAACCACAGGAGAAGGAAGCATAGCAGGATAGCGCTCCTTCTCATACTTCAGTCTCTACACCAAAGTTCCTGAAAACAAAGGTCAAGGTCCTCCAGGATTGGCCAGCCCAGTCACCAAATATGAACATTACTGAGCATGTATAAGGTGAAGGAGAGGGCACTTAAGATAAATCCAAAGAATCTTGATGGACTCTAGAAGTCTAGAAGCAAGAATTCTCTCTTTTCTATTCCAGATGACTTTATTAATAAGTTATTTGAGTGCAGAGATATATGGATGCAGTCCTCCAAGCTCATGGGAGTCATACACAACATTAATTATTTTTCCTCTGCACCATGACTTTATATTCTATACTGTACATTATTAAGTGAGAAGGCTTTTGTCTAAGCAAAGTCAGACCTTACTGTCCTAATTAGATAATTAAAAATCAAGGCATGATCCTATTTTAATTTGGTAAAATTAGTGTAATCTAGAGGCCTTTGCCTTTCATATAAGCCACTTCTGATACCAAATGATCAACTAGAAGTCAAGTTATTATTTGTTGTTCCTAAAATGTAGGCGACAAGAATTTTGTCAGGTAGTGTATTTTATTCCCTAATTTATTGCTTATTGATAATACTTTTCACAAGCCATCATATAAGCATTTCACTGCATATCTTATTAGCATGACTGTGAATTTCTCATGGAGTAGATACAAGGACCCAGCATAGGGCTACGCTGGAGTTATTGTAAAAAAAAAAGGTTTAATAGAGGATATAGTAAATTATGCTCTGTATGATTTGTATCTAAGCCAATAAGTCAATCATTTTTATGTTATTACCAATATATCAAACACTAATAAGCATTTTATGACTTTATTATTTGTGTATTTACTTAAAATTTCCTAGTCTACAGTGCCCCTATGGGAATCAGTAGTGTTACCAAGTGGACATTAAGACCTGGGAGAGGCTGTTAGATGGCAGAGGCTGCAGTGCTATACTGTAGCGTGACTGTTTAGTTTATACTATATACTGTACTCGCATTTGCAGTTTCAAGTTACTAATCTAAAACAGTTAATCTACTGTAAATCACAAGTGAAAGTTGACCTCAGATTGCTGGCCTGATGTTTTTCAAATGTGATGGAGAATTAAAATGTTTTGCTATCATATAATATATAGCAGATTGTGACAGGGTGAATCGTTGTCTAGAATTTTTGCATTATGAAACCTTTTTTATTATGCATGACAATTCTTACTACATTTAATACTAACATCATTATGACATTTACAGAGTTAAATTCTTGTACTTGGATGTGCCTGGGGAGACCAGACCTAAAACATATCCCATTTACTGGGGAGTCAAAACATGGGGCTAAATATGTTGAATAAAGGCTTCGTTAGGCAATGCCACTTTTTAATTAAAAGTGCTTTTGTTATGTACACTGCAGCAGATTACCACGAATCCTATTAGATATGAGAGAAGGGCAGGACTTAGAGGGAATTCTAGAGTGCATGGAAGGATATATATATATATATATATATATATATATATATATATATATATATATATATATATATATATATATATATATATATATATATATATATACATATACATATATATATATATATATATATATATATATATACATATACATATATATATATATATATATATATATATACATATACATATATATATATATATATATATATATACATATACATATATATATATATATATATACATATACATATATATATATATATATATATATATATATATATATATATATATACATATATACATATATACATATACATATATATATATATATATATATATATATATATATATATATATATATATATATATATATATATATACATATACATATACATATATATGTGTGTATATGTGTGTATACATATATATATATATATATATATACACACATACACACACACACACACACACACAGTGAGATAGAATGATGGGCAGATGGACGGATGGATGAAAAAATGAACAGAACAACGGATGGGATGAATAAATGGATGAGAATATAATAGAACAATGAAAGGAATGATGAACAGAGGAACAAACTACAAACAGAATGACAGGATGATAGAACAAAGGATGATGGATGGATGAACAAATGAAAGAATGGACAGAATGATGGATAGAAGGATGCATAAAGGGCAGAGAATACAGAGTGATGGGAGGACTGATAAACAGAAGAACAGAGTAAAAACAGACATAAGGACTGGATGATAGAACAAAGTATGGATGGATGGATGTATAGATGGATGGATGAAAGAATGAACAGAACAATGGATAGAAGGATGAACAAATGGAAGAGAATTTAGAACAATGGAAGGAGAAACAGACTAAAATGATGAAAAAAAATGATGGAAGATAGATGGATGGATGGATGGAAGGATGAAAAATAAACAGAACAATGGATAGAAGAATGAATAAATTGAAGAGAATATAGAACAATGGAAAAAAAATTACTAAATAGACAGAACGACAAGATGATAGAGCAATCGATGGATAGATGGACAGATGGATGGATGGATGGATGGATGGACGAATAAAAGAATGACAGAATGATAGAACAAAAAATGGATGGATGGATGGATGGATGGATGGATAGAGAGAAGGAAGAAAGAATGGACAGAACAATGGATAGAAGGGTAAACAAATGGAATAGAGTATAGAACAATATAAGATTTGATTGAACAAAAGAACAGGCTAAAAACAGATTCAATGACAGGATGACGGAACAAAAGATGGATGGATGGATGGATGGATGGATGGATGGATGGATGGATGGATGGATGGACGGATAAATGGATGGATGGATGGATGGATGGAAAGATGAAAAGATGAAAGAATGGAAGGATGATAAAAGAAAGGATGGATGGATGGAAGGAAGGATGAAAGAATGAACAGAACAATTGATAGAAGGATAAATATAGAACAATATAAGGATTGGTAAACAAAAGAACAGACTAAAACAGACAGAATGACAACAAAAAATTAATGGATGGACAGACAAATGGATGGACGAATAGATGAAAGAATGTAAAGAATGTAAAACATGATAGATATAAGGATGAATGTAATGAATGTAATAGAAGACAGAACAATAGATGGACTGAAACAGAAGGACAGAGTAAACAGACTGACAAGATGATAGATCAATGGATGCATGGATGAACTGAAAAAATGGATAGAATAATGGAAGAAACAATAGATAGATAGATAAAGAGAAAAACAGACTACAAACAGACAGAATGACATAGAACAATGAATGTACAGGTATGTATGGATAGATGGATGTGTTAATGAACAGATGAAGTAATCAATATAACAGTGGAAAAACCAATGGGTGGATGGATGTACAGAAGAACAGACTAAAAACCAACAGAATGACAGGAAGGTAGAACAATGGATGGAAGAATGGATGTATGGGTAGATGGAGAGGCAAAAAAACCCAAAGAAATAATGACAGAAAAAATGCAAGCTAGAAAGATCCAACAATAGATAATCATGATCGCTTTCCCTGCGCTGATTATTCGCAAGCATGACACCCTCTGCTTCACTGATGGGAAAGTGGGGCTGTAAATTTCCCGCTTGTAAAGATTTATCTTAGTAGTTGACAAACGCAGTGATGGGTGTGCGCTTTTAAATATCCATACCTGAATTTACAACAGGCCATTCATCACAAACAGCAGCTGATTAACAGAAACATCTCGACGTGTATCCTTGTTGTGTTGTAGATTCCGGCTGATACACACATTCCTTTACTGCTTATAAATGACACATTTTGTAAAAGAAAAAAGAAAGGAAAAATTACTATTTTAGACTATTATTCATCAAGAGTAATGGAATCCACATGATCAGTTGTTAAAGTCTAGTGGTGTAACAGATCAGAAACCTTACTGTTCGGATCACACTACGTTTTTTGAGTCACGGATCGGACCATTTTTCGAATCAGCAAAAAAGGAGAAGACAAATATCATTTGCTTTCCATTTATACAAAAATATTAAAGCAAAAAACATTTTAACAAACAGATCTTAGAACCTGTAACTTAGAACTTTATTCAAATAAAAATCAGGATAGAAAAAAAGGAAAGTATTCAATACGAAAATTGATCTTTGCTACTGTTGCTGATAACGTTAAATATAGAAATGTAACGTCTTGTACAACATTTCATATTTACTTTCAATTAATGATTCAACAATTCACATGTTAAACGTAATGTTTCATTATAGGTGGATCATTTTTGAAAACCTATTCAGTGACATAATTTTGATGGTTGTTTGTCGCCACCTATTGCTTACACAATGTAATTGCTACAACATTCACCAGCGCCATTAAATGGTGATTTTAATCTTTACCATAAACATCAGTTAATATATGAACTATGAACTGTTCTCTCAATCCTTCTGTGTTATTTAATTGTTTGTAACTCACTGAAATAGTGTAAAAAATCTCTCTCGACCAAACGCAGATTTGAATGCAGCTCTTCGACGAATTAATAAACATGCAAATCATTATCATTAATCATTCATGTTGTGTGGGTTTGAATTGAGATCACGATCTTTTAATGTTTAATTGTGCAGTTTTACACTGAATGCAATAATGCAGTCTAAACGAACAGTGTCAGAAAACACGTTTAATAACCTAAGAAAGCATTTAGGTCCCACCACAACCCTTCCCATCATTTTATATTACAGGGAAGACAAAATGCTCTTATACATACGATTTGAATGATGCGAGAGGTGATATCTCTACAAATGTTATACATGTTGGATTAACCTACTGTAACGAGGCTGCTGAGGCTTTGTGAGAATCCATATGCGGAAGTTTATTCAAAGGGAGAGACAAAGACATCAACGTATAAACAGGCAAATAGTTGGTAACAGGAAAGCAGTCCAATCCAAGCAACAAGCAAAGGGGCAAATCCAGAAGACGTAGTAAATATGCAGGCAGAAGTTCAGTAACACAACAATCAGTCCAAAACAGATCCAAAGGGCAAAGACAGAGAACGTACGTGATCAAGGCAGGCAGGGTCATACACAGGATAGCAGTCATGAAAGTCAATAAGGAACAACGCTTGGTAAGGCAGGATTAACTGGCAATACTTCACAAGGAAGCATGGCCTGAGCACTCATTGATATACTGCACAAACAGGAAGTAACCACAGAGGGAGCGGAGCTGAGTCAGTAGTCGGGCGAGGGCTCCCTCTGCTGGCGTGGCGTTACAGAACCCCCCCCTCTAGGAGCGACTCCTGGAGCTCGACGTGGGCGCCCCCGCGGTCTGGGAGCTGGTCGGTCGGGCCTGGCTCGATGAAATTCCTCGATGAGGGAAGGGTCGAGAATGTCCTTGGCAGCAACCCATGATCTCTCCTCAGGTCCGTATCCTTCCCAGTCCACCAAATATTGGAGCTGACCCCCTCTTCTCCTTGAGTCCAGCAACACATTAACCCTGTATGCCGGATTCCCATCAATGTCCAATAGTGGGGGTGGTTCTGCGGCCTCCTGGCCGGGGTCAGTCTCCGGGTGGACCGGTTTGAGCAGGGACACATGGAAGGAAGGAGATATGCGGTAATTAGCAGGAAGCTCTAGTTGGTAAGTCACTTCATTGATTTGTTTAATTATTTTGAAAGGACCCACGTACCTTGGACTGAGCTTCCTGCTGGGTAGCCGTAGCTTGATGTCCCGTGTAGAGAGCCAGACCCGCTGTCCTGGTTGGTAGGGAGGATGTGGACGACGTCGGCGATTGGCCTGGAACTCCTGTGTTCTCACAGCCCGCTGGAGCCGGACATGGGCACTGTCCCACACCCTCTCACTACGTTGAATCCATTCATCGACCGCTGGAACTGAAGACGGCTCACCAGACCACGGGAACAATGGAGGCTGAAATCCCAGCACGCATTGGAAGGGGGTAAGTCCCGTTGATGAGTGAGTCAATGAGTTCTGTGCGTATTCGGCCCAAGGGAGAAACTCAGACCAGCGATGTTGTTCTCTACTGCAGTATGTTCTGAGATACCGGCCTATTTCCTGGTTGAGACGTTCAACTTGGCCATTAGCTTGTGGATGATACCCAGATGTGAGGCTTACATTGATATCTAGCTGGCGACAGAAAGCTCTCCAGACCTGTGAGGTGAACTGTGCGCCCCGATCACTCACAATGTCCTCCGGTAGTCCATATGTACGAAATACATGCTGGAACAAGGCTTGAGCAGTTTCCATGGCTGTGGGTAGGCTTGGTAATGGAACCAGACGACATGCTTTGGAGAATCGATCAATTATTACCAGAATTGTGGTGAATGTGTTGGATGGAGGCAAGTCGGTTATAAAATCAATAGACAGATGGGACCATGGTCGTTGAGGTATAGGTAACGGTTTGAGGAGTCCTGATGGCAATTCCTTGGGTGTTTTTGACTGGGCGCAGACTTGGCATGACTTGACATAATTGGTTATATCTTTACTCATCATAGGCCACCAGAAAGAGTTTTGAACAAGATGGATCGTTCTTGATATACCTGGATGACCTGCACATATGGATGTATGCACCCATTGCATGACTCTAGGACGTAAGATTGTGGGGACGTAGTTTTTGTTGGGTGGACATTGTGGTGGTGGAACCTCGTTTAGCTGTTCACGGTGGATTTCTTCCATAATGTCCCATGATACCGGAGCAATGACTACTGTAGGGGGTAGTATGGTTTCTTGAGCATTTGTTTTGTCTGTGGGAGAATCATAACGTCGTGATAGAGCGTCTGCCTTACTATTCTTGCTTCCTGGTCTGTACGTGACTGTGAATTGAAACCTGGTGAAGAATAGGGCCCATCGGGCTTGTCTGGGGTTAAGTCTCTTTGCACTTTTTATATACTCTAGGTTTTTGTGATCTGTGATGACTTGGAATGGGTGTATAGCTCCCTCTAACCAATGTCTCCATTCTGCGATTGCCTCTTTCATGGAAAGTAATTCTTTATTCCCCACATCATAATTGCGCTCTGCTGATGTTAGCTTTCTCGAGAAGAATGCACATGGATACAGTTTGCCTGGGGTTCCATGTCTTTGTGACAGTACTGCTCCGATGCCCAGATCTGAAGCATCTACCTCCAAGATGAACGGTGAGTTAGGGTTGGGATGTTTGAGTATAGGGGCTGTGGTGAATCTCTCCTTTAAGTCCTTGAATGCCTGGTTTGCCTCCTCTGACCACTTCAGTTTCTTCGGTTTACCTTTAAGCAGTGATGTCATGGGTGCAGCTAATGTACTGTAGTTACGTATGAACCTCCGGTAGAAGTTTGCAAACCCCAAAAAACGCTGAAGTTCCTTAATTGTGGTGGGCACTGGCCATTCCGTGACTGCTTTAACTTTAAATTCATCCATTCTCACTCCATTATGACTGATGTGATATCCCAAAAAGGATGTTTGCTTAACATGAAACTCACATTTTTCAGCTTTGACATATAGTTGATTTTCCAGTAATCTTGAAAGCACCTCTCTGACATGATTCACATGATCTTCTTCGTTCTTGGAATAAATCAAGATATCGTCAATGTAGGCGACAACATACTTGTTAATTAGATCTTTGAAGATCTCATTTATAAATGACTGAAAGACAGCCGGAGCATTTGCTAGTCCATAGGCCATGGCTTGGTATTCATAGTGCCCCCTGGTGGTGATAAACGCCGTTTTCCATTCGTCCCCTGCACGAATTCTAATCAGGTTGTAGGCACTCCTCAGGTCAAGTTTAGTGTATATGGTGGCTTCACGTAGTTGTTCAAGGGCAGAGGGGACTAATGGGAGGGGATAGCGAAATTTGACTGTGACATTATTCAAACCTCTGTAATCAATACATGGACGAAGACCACCATCTTTTTTCTCTACAAAGAAAAATCCAGCTGCAGCTGGTGACGTAGATGGACGAATGAGACCCGAATCCAGAGCTTCATCAATGTATTCGTCCATGGCTTGGCTCTCCATGGGGGAAAGAGGGTAAACCCTGGTTTTAGGTGGAATAGCATTGGGTAACAGCTCAATTGCACAGTCCCAGGGGCGATGTGGTGGGAGTTGCGTTGCTTTGATCTTGCTGAACACCTCAGTTAAATCTTGGTAACATTCTGGTATGACTACAGTCTTGTGAGTTTCAGGGCTCTCAATGCTGGTTGTCAGAAACGGCTGTGGTTTGACATGAATACACCTCTCTAGGCAGAATGTAGACCAGCGCTTTAATTCTCCTGAATGCCATGATAACTCTGGATCGTGAATCTGAAGCCATGGGTATCCCAAGACTATCTCATACTTAGGGGTGTCAACAATATAGAAGGAAATGGATTCCTGATGTAATGTTCCAGTCTTGAGAGTGAGGGTCTTTGTTTGTTGAGTAATTCCATTTCCTATGAGCGCATCATCGATAGACTTGATTTTGATGGGTGGTGTACAGGTTTGAGTGGGGATGTTATGTTTTTCAACAATGTCTCTGCTAATGATATTAAGTGCAGCTCCTGAATCAATCATCGCTGTTAAATCAAGGAAAACAGCGTCAATCTGCAGAGTGACTGGTAGCGTGAATGATTTATTGCTTGGTACAGAGAAGTGTTCCATATTTACCTTGACTTGACTGCTGCTTTTATATGGGCATCCGAAATTTCGATGTCCAGTTCCACCACAATAAAAACACAGTTTGAGGCGGCGGCGCCGTTCCCTCTCCTCTTCAGGGACTCGTGAAGTATTAACTTGCATGGGCTCGTCACGATTTTTTAATTCAATGGCATGAAAAGATCGGTTTAGCTCTTGAATCTTGGTATTATGTCTATGTCGAGGTGCTTGTCTCATGAGATTATCAATTCTGATTGTCAATTTAACAAATTCAGAAAACGATAGGTCATCATCTTTGCAAGCCAGCTCCGTCTGAAGCTCCTCCTTCAGACTATGGTGAAACATTGCCTTTAACGCCACATCATTCCATCCGCTCTGAGCTGCTATTGTTCTAAATTCAATAGCGTGATCCGCAGCTGATCTGTTACCTTGTTTGAGGTTCATCAACTGGGTGGACACTCCCTTTCCTCCATCTGGGTATTCAAACACTTCACGGATCTGGTTAGTGAAATACTCCAATGAAGTTTTTATCTGAGTATCCGAATCCCATACTGCTGCGGCCCAGTCAATCGCTCTACCAGTCAATAACGTCATCACAAATGCACATTTCTTTTCTTCTGAATCAAATTTCTCACCCTGGTGCTTCATATAAATCTTAACTTGACGTAGGAAGCCTTTGCATTGCTCAGCAGTGCCATCAAATTTATCAGGAAGCGCAAAGCTTACCGTTCTTGGCGTGGTAGGAGGCAGGGACCGGATATAATGTGTCAGGTGTTCGTTGATCGACTGTAGTTGCATCAATTGTTCTTGATACCCCTTTAAAACTTCATTTTGATATGCAACTGTAGCTTGCAGGTTGGAAACTTCCGCTGGATTCATGGTAGGCGAAGTATTCTGTAACGAGGCTGCTGAGGCTTTGTGAGAATCCATATGCGGAAGTTTATTCAAAGGGAGAGACAAAGACATCAACGTATAAACAGGCAAATAGTTGGTAACAGGAAAGCAGTCCAATCCAAGCAACAAGCAAAGGGGCAAATCCAGAAGACGTAGTAAATATGCAGGCAGAAGTTCAGTAACACAACAATCAGTCCAAAACAGATCCAAAGGGCAAAGACAGAGAACGTACGTGATCAAGGCAGGCAGGGTCATACACAGGATAGCAGTCATGAAAGTCAATAAGGAACAACGCTTGGTAAGGCAGGATTAACTGGCAATACTTCGCAAGGAAGCATGGCCTGAGCACTCATTGATATACTGCACAAACAGGAAGTAACCACAGAGGGAGCGGAGCTGAGTCAGTAGTCGGGCGAGGGCTCCCTCTGCTGGCGTGGCGTTACACCTACAAATTCCAAAAAAGTTATTAATCTGCGAGTCACGTGTTCTGAACTATGGGTTGTGATCCGTACAGATCATGGATCACCCATGATCTGTTACACCCCTATTAATATTCACATGAACTGGAAGCTGCGACCATTTTTTATTTATTTTATTTTTTTATTATGATGCAGTTCCTAGAAAATCAGAATATTTAATAAGAAAACTGGCCGTGGCTTGCTTTTTTCTACTGCAAAGCTGATTGGATGTAGTAAAGTAGGTGTTTCATTCTGAAAAATCAGGAAATGGGTTTTAGAAGAGTAATTACAACCTAACTGACACCTCTTCCTCAACATTTCTGCTTGTTGTCAAAACTGAAATTGAAGGGGCATGGGCAAGTATGTTAGCCACGCCCATTACCTCAGACAGACGTAATTTGTACTTTAAAAAAAAGACCCTGATCAAGATACTGAATGATCTAATGTTATGAACAAAACATTTCAATGTATCTGCTTATTAAGTTGTGACTTACCAATGACCTATGAAATTCTGTTTCCAGGTCCAAGCCGCTACTCATTTGAATTGAGAAAATATTTGTTTATAACACCTTTCAATTCATATCACACACTAAAGTGAATTTTATTTAAAATCATGGTGTACACAACAGTCTCTAGACTTGTTGCATCACAGACACCAATGTTTAAACAATTTATAAAAAATAATCACTTTCAGGCCATCAGATATTAGGTATATATAATTATAATATAATACAGCAATTTCATACAAATGTAAAGCTTGCCATGAAAAAAATTACGTATTCGCCAAAATAGCAAAACCATTTCTGCATTTTTTGTGTAGACTTGTATTTTACAGTGCTTTAAAAATACAGTGCAATTTCACATCCGTCACATCCATAACAGAGAGGTGTCACATCCATAACAAAGCTTTTTCCTTGTAAATGCAAAAATGTAAAATAAAATAAAATCAATCCCTTTTGTTCTATAGTGAGCTAACCCTTTTGCATGGTTTCTTTAAGGTTGTGCAGCTGAATTCACAGAATTTCTACAAAGTATGTTGTAAACTTGCAGACTTTTTTGTCACATCCATAACACATGCTTATTTTCCTCATTAAAAATATAAAAAATGTTTACAGATTGATATTTGTTTCTGCTCCCATAACTCTGTGGTTAGCTGTTTTGTAAAATATAAACAGATGTTTTAATATAATGTTAACATCTACTTTCTATGTGAATTTATGTTTTGAGATTTTACTGCAAATGTCACATCCATAACGCTGGAATTCCTTTATATATATATATATATATATATATATATATATATATATATATATATATATACATATATATATATATATATATATATATATATATATATATATATATATATATATATATATATATATATATATATACATATATACATATACATATATACATATACATATATATACATATACATATATATACATATATATATATATATATATATATATATATATATATATATATATATATATATATATATCGATTGTGATCAAAACTCTTACTGTACATTGCTTTGTAAACGTATATCATTACCATTTGTTGAGTCTCACTATACAATTTGATAGAGGGCTTGGACATGCCGCGTCGCGTTGTGTCACTCTTAACAAGCAGATAGACCATTTTAAAGGATGCAAACAAAAGTAAGAATCCCAACATATTTCCTGTTTTACATTTTTATTTCTACAGCTTCTGAGAATCCAAAAAGAACCACATATTGATTAATAATGTTAAGATAGCTGTTTTAACATTACGTTATGATTGAATTGCCTCTTATTATAGTTATTAAATAGATGATAACAAGCAGGAAATGTTCAGGGGCCAATGACATCACCACATTGAAATGGTCTGTAGTAGTATGGAAAAAAATACATCCATGTATTGGATTCTGTGCACTTTATTCACTGTGCTCTATATACATTTTAAAATCACCATCCATTCATTCATCCATCCATTCACTTTCCTTTGGCTTAGTCTCTTTATTCATCAGGTGTCACCACAGCGGAATAAACCGCCAACTTATCCAGCATATGTTTTACACTGTGGATGCCCTTCCAGCTTTCAACCCAGTACTGGGAAACACTCATACACTCTCACATTCACACTCATACACTACGGCCGATTTAGTTTATTCAATTCACCTTTAGCACATACATGTCTTAGGACTTTGGGGGAAACCGGAGCACCTCGAGGAAACCCACGCCAACACGGGGAGAACACGCAAACTCCACACAGAAATGCCAACTGACCCAGCTGAGACTCAAACCAGTGACCTTCTTGCTGTGAGGCTCAGGGCTAACAACTAAGCCACTGCGCCGCCCTTTAAAATGACCAACTAATCTTAATAATATGACCACAAGAGAATGATTTTTATATTGTCTTTTTTTAGCTGGTTATCAATTAAAAGTTAAGCATACTACCATTGCACTTGATTGAAACAGCTTCTTTCTGTTTACTTTTCTCTACATTTCCGTCATTCCTTCACTCACAGTCTTCAGAGTCTCAGCCTACGGTACAAACTGTGACGAGATGTCTTGCACGGTTCATTCAGAGCTGTTTTGCTCCGGGCTGATTAATCTGCTGTATTAACTGTGTCAGATACAACCACAGCAGATACCATCTGTTTAAGGGTCTGTAGACAGAGCGATCATGCAGACCCATCTATAATTGTGAAACGTTCTATATAAAAGGAGAAACATAAAATCTGTAAATTTAGATCAGCTTATGTCATTAATAAAAAAACATAGTAGTGTTTATTATTTATTAAAGCATAAAAAATCATCACTTTTTAATCTGGAAACCACAATTGCAAGTTTCTCTCATGATTTTGACAGTTTTATTTCAATTGCAAATGTACATTTTGCAATTGTGGCTTATTTTCTTTCAATTGCTGCTGTATTTGTTACACTCAAAAAACAAAAAAAATCAAGATGTAATTTATCATTATCATTAATTTATCATTTATCAATATTTGTGTTTTTTATGCATGTTGTAGAATTCCTTAGACTCAATCTAAATCTGTTAAAATCGATTATTATTAGATTTAATCGGTTAAAAGATAACATTATAGAAAAAGACAAACCCCCTTAAATAAATTCTATGAGATGTTTCAATTAATAGGTTTACTTAATATTCAGGAATCTGAGCTGACGCAGCTCCATCCTTCACACAATAGATGTATTAATAAGAAGCATTTAACACATTAGATTTATTGATATTATTACATAAACCTTGTTCCATTTATGCTTAACAAACAAATCTCAAATCACATAAAGTTTAATATTACTTCAATTCTGTTAAAAGTACACTACCAGTCAAAAGTTTGGGGTCAGTAGGATTTTTAAATGTTTTAAAATAAGCTTGTGAATTGTGAAATGTTGTTATATAAAATAACTGTTCAAAGGTAGTTTATAATTTAATTTAATAATTTATTCCAGTGATTTTAAAGATGAATTTTCAGCTTTATTACTCCAGTCTTCAGAGTCACACGACCCTTCAGAAATCACTCTAACATTAATTATTATTATTATTATTATTATTATTATTATTATTATTGTTATTGTTATTATTAATATTAATGATTTAGTAATAAAAGCAAAAATGACTGGAGCAATAATTTCTTTGAAACATACAATAAAAAAAATATTTAAAATTTGTATAAATATTTAAAAATGTAACTTTTTTTTTACATTTAAAAAATGCTGACTTGATGAACAAAATAATTAAAATACAACTGAAAAAAAATTAACCCAAACTTTTGAACGGTATGTAATCCAAATAAAGGAACTTTTATACGTCCTCATTTCTCACAGTTTTTGTGTAACTGATTTTCTGAGTTCAAAGACAAATCTTGCAAACCTGATTTGATTTTCTTACAATACTGACATTTTTCTTAGAATTGTAAGACACAAACTTGCAGCTTTGAGTAGAAAAAAATCTGATTCGTAAAATAATCTTCAAATTATAAGAAAAGAAGTGTAAATTTTGATATATAAGCTTGTCATATAAACTTTGTCAGAATTCTGATATCAGTAAGTGACAATAATGTATTTATTTTATTACATAGTTTTTAAATTCTGTGTCAGAAACAAACTTTAATATATTATTTAAATAATGTTTAGCATTATATACACTGAAAAAAATGATTTAAAGATGATTCCTTTACTTATTTTTTAGGGTAAGTGTTTATAAACAATTTATTTTGGTTTAATCAAACAAACAAATTAAGTTGAACATTACTAAATTTGTTCAAATTCAACCCATTCAAACTGTGTGCAACGATTTAGCAGAAATGATTTATTTCAGTGTACTGTATCTGAAATTACAGACGCTAGAAGTGAGGTTAGGTAAATAATACTGCACAAAAGAAAAATGCCTAAAGCAGTGTCTTTCTCTTACTCTCCTACACAAGACAAAAAGCAGAAAAGTTATTACAGAAAATGTACCAATGCGACTGACATTCAAAGTCATTGTGTGAATGCCCACATACTGATAGGTACAGCATTGTTTATATCACATATCTGTTGACAAGAACCTGACGCAGCTCTCTGACATTGCAGTTTCTTTGAAAAATGTGCCATCAAGCCATTTAACTGTCATAACACAAAGTAATCCTGTGGTGATCTTAGAAGGCCTCATTCTTAAGCTTAATGTAAACATACCCAGACGTCTGCCATGCCATCTGTTGTCACTAAGTCAAACGTTGTGATAAATAATAAGGGTATTCTTAAAGCTGTATGCAAGATGTCAATCAATAAAGCAACTCAAAAACAATGGAGGGATTGATAAATGAATAAATAAAAACACACCTGAAAAAGCTGTATTGTTAAGTGAGTAATTTTTTTTGTCCTTTTATTCATCAGGGGTCGCCACAGTGGAATGAACCACCAACTTATCCAGCATATGCTTTACACAGCAGATGCCCTTCCAGCTGCACAATGCACTCAAATGGAGTGAGTGATGTCACTGTGAGGGGTAGGGTTAGGTGAGCCAATTAAAAAGCATTGGATGCAGCTCAGATTGCACTGCAGCAGGTCTGCATCCAGACCCCTCTCGTGAGACCACAGTGCTAAACACTGAGCCAACGTGTCGCTCCACATTTGATAATTTCATAACTAAAAAATAATGCTAAACAGGCTACAGCCCTAAATAAACTATTTACAAAAGTATGAATGTCTTTAAGGTTCTCCCACTCCAACCACAACTAATTCTTTACATTTTAAAACAACACTCCACTTTTTTTCACAGGAAAATAGGCTGATTTTACAACTCCTCTACAGTTAAACTGTTCAGTTTTACCATTTTTTAATCTATTCGGCCAACCCTAGGGTCTGGTTGGAGCACTTTTAGCTTAGCTTAGCATAATTAATTGAATCGGATTAGACCATTAGCACCTTGTTCAAAAAAATTACCAAAGAGTTTTTATAATTTTCTTATTAATAGCTAGACACTTCTGTAGTTACATTGTGTTCTAAGACGAACCGAAAATTAAAAGTTGCTTTTTTTATCTATTGTTTTGAGCGAGATGCTTCCACCAGACTCAGAGCATGGCTGTATGTATTAATATGGTACAGCTAAATTATTTAACTCTATGTTTCTCATAAAATGAGTGTTCCTTTTTCACAACTCCCCTACATTTAAACAGTTGAGTTTTACCATATTTAAAACCATTCAGCTGATCTCCGGGTCTGGCAGGAGCACTTTTATCTTAGCTTAGCATAAATAATTAAATCCGATTAGACCATTAGCACCTTGATCAAAACATTTGAGTTTGGATAATTTTCCTATCTAAAGCTTGACTCTTCTGTAGTTACATTGTGTCGTAAGACCAACAGAAAATTAAAAGTTGCTAATTTCTATCAGTTTTTTTTTAAGATTTTTTGAGTTAGATGTTAATGATCCAACCCAAATAAATGTACTATGCTAAGCTAAGCTAAAAGTGCTTCCACCATACTCAGAGCTTGGCTGAATATACAAAAAATTATACAACTAAGCTATTTAACTCTGTTACTCATAAAATGTCTCCAAAAAAATTGGAGTGTTTCTTTTTTACAAGTCCCCTACAAATAAACAGTGAAGCTTATTTAAATCCATTCAGCCAATCTCCGGGTCTGGCGGGAGCACTTTGTGCTAGATGCACTAGATGCTAATGGTCTAATCCGATTAAATGACCTATGCTAAGCTAAGCTAAAAGTATTTCCACCAGAGTGGATGGTTTCTTTTTTAACCTACAGATAAACAGTTGAGTTTAGTTAAATCCATTCAGCTGATCTCCGGGTCTGGCGGGAGCACTTTTAACTTTGCTTAGCAATGAAATTGAATTGGTTTAAACCATTAGCACCGCACTTAAAAAACTTAAAGTTTGAATAATTTTCCTATTTAAAGCTTGACTCTTCTGTAGCTACACTGTGTACTAAGACCAACTGAAAATTAAAAGTTAGTATTTTCTTTACGTTTTTAACATTTTTGAGCAAGATGCTAATGGTCTAATCCGATTAAATGACCTTTGCTAAGCTAAGCTAAAAGTATGTCCACCAGACTGGATTGTTCCTTTTTTAACCTACAGATATACAGTTGAGTTTACCATTTTTAAATTTATTCAGCTGATCTCCGGGTCTGATGGGAGCACTTTTAGCTTAGCTTAGCATAAATAATTGAATCAGATTAGACAATTAGCATCTCGCTCAAAAGATTTGAGTTTGGATAATTTTCTTATTTAAAGCTTGACTCTTAAGTAGTTACATTGTGTACTAAAACCAACGAAAAATTAAAAGTTACTATTTTTTTTACATTTTTGAGTGAGATACTAAGTGAAAAGTGCTCCCACGAGACTTAGAGCTTGGCTGAATGCATTACAAAATGGTGCAACTAAACTATTTAACTCCATGTTACTTATAAAATGTCTAGAAAAACTGGAGTGTTCCTTTAACAATGGCAATTAAGATCATGATATTAAAAAGCACAATCAAACAAACAAAAACATCTTTGATTTATAAGTCAAAGTAAAAAAAAAAACTTCAATATTTCAGTAATATTTCAGTAATACAGCATATGGGCTGTCCTCCAGTGGCTGAAAGAAATATATTTATAAAAAAAAAAAGAAAAATTTCTTCTTCTTTCTGCCCTGTCCATACCGAAGCCACATTGATAACAAGCTGTCAAATAGCAAATACATACATCCTTTTGACTGGCATTTTGGAGATAAAAATGTTCTCGCAAAAAGCGCAAGCCGTGGCAGCAGTAAAATATGAGAAATGGTGAACGGCATTCTGTGACCTCTACCGTATCTCAATGTGATGGATGGACATCACTTACCCTATTTCCACCCCCTTCTAAAAGTGCAGGACGGTGCATTGGAATATAAGATCGGTAATAGCGATTGTGGTTGGAATACCCAGTTTTGATGACTTAAAATAAGCAAAGACTGGGGTGGAAAGGTCTTACAGCCCCTGCGCAAACAATTTATGAGGGAAGAAGAAATGAGAAAAGAGAATGTGACAGGAGAAGAAAGACAGAAAGGCTCCTAAGGGCCCTGCGGTGGTGTTTACATGGAAATCCTTGACATTTATACCTCTGTGCATCTGGCAAGAGCCAGAAAACTCAGGGATTTATGTAAAATTGACAATGAAGTCCAAGACGAAGGCGAACACTGGCTCTGTCGTTATTTTTGGTGGGCTCGGCTTCCTTATTAATGCATTTAGCATTTAAAAATAAATTACATTATCTGTTTAGAAGCGTGGGTTATTGTGGATTGTTTTCAACGAGGTCTGGATTTGTCAAGCGGTAGAAAGCTGACCTTTCACAAACCAGTGGGGTGCTAAAAAGGGGGTGGAGAGTGAGATAAAGAGAGCAAGAGAGAGAGAAATATATTTTGTCAACACAGCATAGGATATCTAACCACAATACCGCACAGTCAGAAGTCTAACCAACCCAAAGAGGCAAATATCAGAGATCGAATGGCAGGGAAAAATAAAATAAATAAAACACAACAGATGTCATTTAACAGCCATGTCTTAAAGTGTGCCACTAGGTTTAAGCTGTCCGTCCCCCCAGTATAACACTGCAGGCAGAAAACAGCCAGCTAATCCAGCCAAAAATTAATACAGGCAGCAGAGCACATACGCCGCTGTCCAAGCAGGACCGTGGACTAACACGGAAACAAACAGAAGCGAGCTGCTTGTAAATTGCCTATGACAGCAAATAAATAAACAAAAGTGCAAAGAAAAGTCTGGTGCTTCAACAAAAAAGGGCAACACACTTCAAGCAGATGCAGGCTGTGGGGGGAAAAACATTTCTGTTCATTTTTGGAGATGTGAGGTTTTCTGCTCAATGGAAAAACATGCCTCTTTTAACATTTGTGAAAACGTCAAACGCATACCTTAGTATAAAAACCTAAAATCATCACTTGAAGCAGTAAAACTAAACTAAGCCAGCAGGTTGGTTGCTTTTTATGCAATTTATAATTACACCGTAGATTATGCAACATTGAAGACTTACTTCCTTGAGGATTATGAACAACTGAACCCCTGTGAACAAAACCAGGACGCCCTTTTCTCTCCCCCAAACATACCGCATAACAACATTAAAACATTATGCAATTCTGAGTGTGTCTCACACAGGTGAGTGGGCTTGACAAACCACCTGCAGAAAACACGTTTCTGACACTTTACCTGACACTTGCACCAGTTTTGCATCAGATACTTTCTTGCAATCACTCCATATCAAAAACAAAAAACAAAACTTCACAAACTACTGTAGAAACACTGTTCTTTCACTTATATATACTGGAGTGTTTCAAAGTCACGTAGATCAGCTGGTTTGTCTATAAGCTGACATACGAGTGATCGGCTAATAAAACGCTCCAGTGTCCCTGTATCTGTGCTTACACTCAGTAAACAGCAGTGAGTTCGGTGAACTGATGACCTTCACTGCCAATCACAGTCATTTCTGTTGAGCATGTGAACACTACGGCAAAAAAAGCGCTTAAATGTTTACAGGAAATTGACATTTTTTATATTTCAGTACCATTTGGTATCGAATTCTAGTATCGTGACAACCTTTATTTATATATGTGAAGAGTTCAGATGCAAAACCCTCTAAATCCATCAGACCTCTTTTCTTGTAAATGAGCATTTTCAATCAGGCTCCTCTGATTAGGTTCAGAAGTTTCATTTTATAGATAATGATAAGGTTATTAACTAGTAAATAAAAGAACTTTTTTCAAAAATGTCAATTCTTTGGTTTTTAACAAGGTACATTTTCATTTGCGTCAAAACCAGCTAAATCCATGTCTGCCTTTTTTGCAAAAACCTCTAAATCCACCTTTTGGAACAAGATAATGTAATTAGTTGAAAAATCACTAAAGATGCAATTAGACATTATTTTACCAAACATAAATTACATTACACAAACCACCTAAAATACTTAAATCTGTCAATAACTGGTGGTTCATTCCACTGTGGGAAAAAAACAGGGAAAAAGTAGAAGGAAAATAAATGAATGAAATCTGTCAAGTAAGTGCATTAATCAATAACATTAAAACTGACATTAATTAAATCTTAACAATCTGTTGTCAATTCTGATATTTGGGATTTAGATTTAACGCAAGTAAAACAGTGCAAACATTGTAAACTAAGCTTGGTAGATTCAAATAATGTAGTGAATATAAAAAGCTTATCAGATGTATAGGCATAATGAAGTAATATAAATAATGTATAGTTTTATACATTATATTAATCTTTAAAAAAAACTTAAATTAGCAAATAAAACACAAGGTAGGCCTACTGGGCAAAAAGGGGATGTCTCTCAGACACTTTTAGAAGCTGTCATTCAGTAATTCTCACCATACTTAAGGTCTTGGCCTCTTGTTTATGCTCATAGCATCCATGTGGGATTAAAGAAAGACATCTTAACTTTGTCTTTCATGAAACGCAGTTGCTGTTTAATGTATAGTAAATCGGACTCATTCAAAGTAGCGTCGCTGCGCTAAAAAAGCAGTATAATCTTTTAAAATCAAAAATGGAATAAAACAGTCTGCTAAAAAAAGCCAGCTTATCAGCGCGCTGCAACATTGAAAACATCTGATTCGATTCACGCCTTCTGATTGGTTCTCGGGATATATCAGCTTTTGCTGTCAAAGAAAAGTGTCGTTTATCGGCTTTTGCCAACAAACTGTTATTTCTGAATGAGCTGACCCTGGGATTTATATGATTTGAAGCAAATCTAATCTATTTTTTGTATAAATATTTTTATCTATTAATTTATATATAAATAATTTATTATTTATATATATATAATCTATTATTTATATATATATATATATACACTCCCCCCTCCAAGCTCCAGCACTTAATTTTTTGAGCACTAACAGTTATTTTGTATTATAAGCACTTCTTGTGTGCGTTGCATCTTCTTGTTGAATCGCCGAAAGCCTCCTCAATTGTACAGTGTAAGTTGCTTTGGGTAAAAGCATCTAAATGACTAAATGTAAATGTTGAATACAAATTCACCCATAAACACCTGAAAACAAATGTGTTTTATCATCTGTATATATACTTTTTAACTAATATAGTAAATTTACTCAGTAGCTGAAGTAAAGCACTGGGTAATGCTAAACACCAAAATCTTCGATATCTGCGAAATTGCTCTTAACTATTTGAGGTATTGTCAGAAAAGAGGCTCTTTTGTACATTTTCCTTCATATGAAAACATATGATTTTTAAAAGGAGGTGTGTCCCCCAACCACACACCTGACCTCATTGGAGGGTTAGCAAATCGTACTAAAATGTGCAAATGACCCGATTTTCATATACAACCAAAATTCAAAGTTAGCCTGATGTTGGAGTCCAACATCACGTTCATAACGGAATGGCATCTTGTTTTCCTTCTTCTTTTATTCACTTCACTTTTTGTTTAAAACTACTGGGTTAGGTCTAGCATTATTTTCAAACACAATAAAGCATTGATTTTTTTTTCTGCTTCTGAGAATAACTGAACATGCTAATATTTAATTTTTAATATTTAGATTTTTAGCCAAAAAAGGTTTGCTTTTCAACTAAATAAGATCTAAAATTGCCACTAAGTGAAGTCCAAACACAAAAAGTTGTTCTCGACAGCAGGTATTTTCTCTCAATGTCTTGCTGCCATAAAGAATAGACTGGTTCCAATTACTTTACTATTGGGCCGTTTGGTCATTTTGGCTGAGATTGCTACAGCAGCAGGTTATTGTTCCCTGACAGTTAACTTTCAAGCACAACATACTTTTCTCCCCTGTATAATCTTCAACCTCTGGGGAGTGAATCACCGTTCACTATCCGTAATGGACATTACTTCAGCAGGTTTTTCTCATTCTTTGTTTTCCTTCAGTTTTATTTATCTATTTATTTATTTATTTATTTATTTGTTCATTCATCCATTTATTCATCCATTCATTCATTCATTCATTCATTCATTCATTCATTCATTCATTCATCCATTCATTCATTCATTTATTTATTTATTCATCCATTTATTTATCCATTTATTCATCCATATATTCATTTATTTATTTTTACTCACTAGTGAACTAAAGTGTCCGTTCTAAGATTAATACTGTTCTGAGTGATGATTAAACATGCAATATATGCGACCATATGCTTGCTTTTTGACTATGTTTTACCATAAGCTACTCAAGAAAAATCTGGTAGTACATACACTGATGATTTGTTTCATTACATTTAATATGATTTCTGCATTGGTTGTATCATTGGCTTCATCAAAACGCATTTAAAAACACGCCGTTTTTTATTTGCTGTTCAAAATGAATTGCTACATAAATAAATCAATAAATCGCTAAATCAAACAGACTGATACTTTCCAAAGGGACTTTCTTCTCACAGTAAATCCAGGAGGTCTTGCACTGCTGAGTGACATATAAGCCGACATTAACCCTGCCGGCTATTATTTGGATGTATCGCTCTGATTTTTTCTGAATCCAAATGTGCATTTATCAAGCAAGAATACTTTACGGGAGGACCCAAGTGCTCCCTGGGTAGCCATTAATAAAAAATGCATGAATATGTAAGGAATAAATCCAGACAGCTGTTTAGTAGACAAAACGCCCTGTTCCCGAAAGCAATCTCGGCTCAAAGCACCTGCCCTCAATCTTACTTAACAGGCAGTAGCTCTTGCTAAGCTATGGCACCCGTGCTCTTATCAGAGCAGAGAGGCCTGCTAAATGGATGTTTCCGCATTCACTCCTCAGTTCAGCGAAGGCCAAACTATGGAAATACTGTCAGCTAAATCACATTTCTATACAACTGCTTTGGATTAATGGGGTGGATACTTCTGAATCAAGACATTATGAACAACACATACAAAAATAAAGACTTGCTTCTAAATGCATGCACCACTTTCAGAGAATAACCCACTGACAACAAACGAAATGAAACAAATCATAGATGTATAGACATATATTACGGGAATTTATACATGATACATAAGTTTGACCTTTAAACTTGCTCTGTTATTGGAATAAAATAGGATTTTTCTTTATGCATGCGTGTGCATGTGTGTGTGTTGTGTAAATAGTCTTATTTTTAGTTACATTATGAAAAAATACCTTAAAAGTAAATTTTGTATGTGATTTTTGTTTTATTAAAATGGTCCCTTCTTGGCCAGTATAGACCAACAGTCCCCTTATAGTAACATAGACAAGTATGTGTGTGTGTTTGTGTATGTGTTTTTGTGACATATCAGGACACACATCTTTATAATGACATATATGACAGGTATTACAAGAAGGTGGTGAAATATCAGGACATTGCTGAAATATGAGGACATTGCTTTCTCAAAATGCTTATAAATTACACAGATTTTTAATTTATTATTATTATTTTTTTTTTTCAGAAAGTAAAACTATAAAGTTTCCTGTGAGGGTTGAATGTAGGGGTAGGATTGGGGATAGGGCAATAGAAAATACAGTTTTTACATTATAAAAACAATGGAAACCTATGGAATGTCCCCATAATTCACAAAAACAAATGTGTGTGTATATATAATGCACCATCCATATCACTATATTTCATATATGTATGCATTAATGTAATTACATTTTGTGAAGAAATGTATAATTATGTCAAAATATCTTATTTTTTAACTTCATATGTAAATTTTTGTAATTACCTTCCACTAACATATATGATAAGCTTTTTTTGACTATATTATAAGAATCATCCATTGCCTTCACTGCTGTTGTTTTAATTAAGTGGATAATGCATTGTTTTGATTATTTATAAAATGGGTTGTGATCTTCTTAAAATTATGATATACCACCATCTTTGCCAGGACTCTGTGAAAGAATAAATGTTTATTAAACGTAATAGGACCTTCCTGGAGAAATAAAGGATAAATACAATAAGTGAACATATAATATTCTTCATTCATTTATTCATTTTCCTTTCAGCTTAGTCCCTTGATTAATTAGGGGTCGCCACAACGGAATGAACTGCCAACTTATCCGGCATATCTTTTACGCAGCGGATGCCCTTCCAGCCAATACTGGGAAACACACATACACACTCTTTCACACACATACACTACAGCCTATTTAGTTTATCCAATTCACCTATAGGAGCACCTAGAGGAAACCCTGATTTTCTGTACAAATTTTTGGTACAGAAATGCCCACTGACCCAGCCAGTGGCTCGAACCAGCGACCTTCGTGCTGTGAGGTGATCGTGCTACCCAATACGCCACTGTGACGCCCCATATAATATTATAAAACATTAAAAAACAACATATAAATATATATTTATATATAATATTTGATGTTCATTTAATATGTCCCATATATATATATATATATATATATATATATATATATATATATATATATATATATATATATATATATATATATATATATATATATACACAAATATTAATGGATGTTCCAATCAATATATTCACTTTAATATATTTCATCAAAATTGTGTTATATGTCATATATTAGTATAATATATTGTTATATATTATTATTTTATTATATTATTAGACTTTTATATGTATTAAAACTTGTGACGAAGTGAAGATTAATCACTTGCAAAATATTTTTTACATAATACACATGTATACTATATAAACTATACTATATATACTATATAAATACATACATTTTTAAAATATATATTTCAATGTATATATAATTGCATTTATCTGTGTATTTTATATGTAAATATAAATAAACATGTTCTCAAACATATGCATGCATGTGTTTTTATATATGGATAATGCATATACACAGTATACACATATATATTATGACAAAACAAGCTTTATTTTGGATGTGATTAATCATGATTAATTAGTTAATTATCTCTCAATTTAAATCTCCCTCTTTAGCATGATCTTACCTTTGATTTTCTATATTTTAGACAATAAGCTGTGTGACTGTGGTTTAAACACACAGTTAAAAAAACACTCCACAACCTTGTCGTAAATCTCAGCTCACACTGATAGATAAGAGCTGAGGATTGAGTTATCAAGCAGGAGGGTTTTAGATATAAGTCCTTTCCGAACATAAAAAACAGAGGGCGAAGAGAGGAACAGGGTGAATAGTGTTTCATTACTGAAGCAAAGTCCCTTTGCTCTCAGTTTTTCACAAGGCAGACATGGAGCCATTAAAAAAACTGGTCACAGCAAATCCAGTTCAATCGAGCAACTTAAGAAGCTACTTCAGCTTTTAGCCAATTACTGCTGATTCAGTTCTGATACATCTTAGTGAGAGTAATGATTAGGCCAATTTACAAATGGATTTTCTTTTTCCCTACAAAAAAATATATAAATAAAAACGAAGCTAGTTTGTCCACTATTTTTTTCTAGAATTTCTAAGAGGCCTCAGTGCTGTTTATGCAGACATTTGTTTACTTGTGTACTACAGTATATGTGGATGAAAGGTCCTTTAAGTGACTTTGACCGTGGCATGGTTGTCAGTGTCAGACGGGCTGATCTGAGTATTTCCAGGAACTGCTGATCTACTGGGATTTTCATGTATAACCATCTCTAGGGTTTACAGAGAATAGTCTGAAAAGAGAAAATATGCAGAGGGCAGCAGTTCTGCGGGAGTGAAAACGCCATGCTGATGCCAGAGGTCAGAGCAGAATGACCAGACTTGTTGGAGCTAGTAAAAAAGGCAACAGTAACAATGCTCGAAGAGCATTTCTGAACACACAACAAATCAACCGCTGGAAAAAGGTGGCCCACAGCAGCAAAGGGGGGGCACACCGGTGACTATGCTTCCAGCGCAAAACAGCAAACTGGGTCTATTGACATAGAGTTGACCAAAATTAAATATAAAAAAATTGCCAGATGAGTCTTTATCTTTTTTATCTCTCTATTACAATCAAAATCTGGTGTAAAAAAAACATGAAAGAATGGATCCATCCTGCCTCGGCCTCTTACTGTACAATCAATTGAGCTTGTTTAAATGCCACAGCCTACCTGAGTACAGTTGTTGACCGAGTCTATCTCTTCATGACCACAGGGTATTTTTCTTTTGATGACTATTTCAGTGGATAACGGACTATGTCACAAAGCTCAAATCATCTCAAACTGGTTTATTTAACATGACAGTGAGTTCACTATTCAGTATTTAATGTCAACAGTCACCGAATCTCAATCCAATACAGCACCTTTGGGATGTGCTGGAAAAGAAGGCTGGATGTGCAGCTGAAAAATATATATTTTTGAACCAAAATCTCAGCAGATTTAAGGATAAATTTAGATTTAGTTTAAACATATGTACATTTATATGTATTTACGTATATATTATATCATCTTTGCATCAAATTACAAAAAACTAATTACCGCTTATGCGAGGTGTTTCTAACACAGTGTCTATGGGCGGGACAGTACTTTTTTTTTCTTTTTCTGAAAGTCTTGATAACACTATTGTTGAGGTTTTCTTTTATTATTTCAGCAATTAGGACTGTAAAAAATTATTTGTTGTTACAATTATGTGTACATACCTACACATCTCTTTCTTGAAGAGAAAACAAGACTATTTCACGTATGGCAGATTATTTAGCTTGTTTTAAGAAAAAAATCATTTAAATTTTTATTCATTTCTGAAAAGAAACCTATATTTTTAATGTGTCCAGATTATGATTCTTGATTTAGGAATTTCATATATTTGTTCTAGAAACAAGATAACAATTCTAGGTAAGAAAAAGCCTTATTTTTTTGCAGTGTGAATCAGCAAATGCTGTATTTTTTCCCAAACAGAGAAGAAAACTCTTGGGCTGTGTCCGAAATCACCTGCTACTAGTAGCTATTAGTTAGAATAGACGTTCTATACAATATGAATGTGAGTAGTTTTGTCATGATCACAAGACCTAACCACGTCAGTTGCATCGCTTCACCCATATTCAAGACTTCTCTCGTGAAGCATCAAGGGACAGTGTAGCGTCCATCGGATGCACACTTCAGAATCTCACCGGAAGCAGTAGGTCATCCAGAATTTGGACATACTACTTGGCCCACATACTGTTTTTAGCATACTACGTTGTATGGAAGTATGCGATTTCGGATGCAGCCTTGTCTGGTTGCATAAACTGCAGAGACTGGTCTTAAAGGGAAAGTATCTGATGTCCCTAGAGTGTGTATGTGAAGAAATACCCCACAAATAATGTTTTATAGCTTTTTAATCTACCCCTTTCCGGCTTTAATCTTAATTGTGCCATTTTGGTGACTGTCGCTTTAAATTCAAATGAGATTGTGATTTTTTCAAAAGAGGGCGGAGCTACAGATCTCCACCCAAATGGGAGAATGTCAATCATTGTGTTTTTGCAGTTTTTGTCAAGAGTGATTTTAAAATAAATAAATACATTTTATATTTACAATTAGAGGCTGGCTATATTCACATAATGCTGCCACACACTTTTTTTTTTTTGCATAATAGGTCACCTTTAAAAGTAAGTCCCCATGTTTTTTTATTTATTTATTTATTTATTGCTCCCCAAGAGTGGTCATAACTTAAACAAAAAGGTTGATCAGTCTAATTTGAATCCACTGCAAGGTCAGTCTAGTTTGTATTTGTCTTAGTATGGTGTCTATATGCAACTGCAGATGCAAAACAATTCCATCCACAAGTACTTCATCTGTTTAATAAACAGCAATACTGAGCAGGATTTCTGACATGTAAAACCCGTCTGTTGGTAAGGCCACGCAGTACTTCAGAAATATAACCTTCAATTTCAGTCACACTTTTCTCACATGTGTGCTAGTGCAAATTATACAGTGGGAAATGTGTGAGAAGCGTCACAAAGTTTTTAGCAGAAAAGCTGTTTGTCAGTCTTCTGTCACGTCATGCCATGCACGTTATCAGATTTATGTATTTGCACCTCTTAATAAGAAGGATCTGTGTGTAAGTGTTTCTAACACTGCTGTACCTCTTCGTGTTAAAAAATGCGTAACTGCAAATTGTTCTAGGTACAATTAGCTAAAATATCTAAAAAAAAAAACCAACCTTTCTTTTACTCCATGTGCTCTTAAATTGTTTCTAAATGACATTTATGATGATGACTATATTGATGTATTGACTCAATGGTGATTGCTTGTAATTTGGTATGATTTGATGACCCATTTAATGATGATGATTGTTATGTTTGGTAAGGGATCTTGCTGAATCCTACTTTGTAATAAAACTTCTCAAACGTGCATATTAGCGCACGTTTAAGCATTGGATTGGAATTCAGATGTATTTCATAGATCGCAATTATCTCTAAAAAAATATTTTGAGTCTAGATATGTGACTTTGTGTGTGCATTAGAGAATGAAACAGAGTGAAGCAGGAAGAGAGAAGTGTTCTCACGGGCCCGGTCTTTCCTAGTATGTGATAATGGGGCCTGTAATGCACTATGTGTTCTTACTAATGGAAACATAGAGAGCTTGGCGGCGCTGAAAAATGAGATGCGCTAAAAGCAGAGGGCAAAAAAAAGACATATACAATTACCTGTTCAATTCACACTTCAAAAAACGAGTAGTGCTGACACGACAACACAATTCCATAGTGGATATATACAGTAGGGAGTCAAACAAAACAACAATACAAAGAATTGCAAATAAAAATAAATAAATAATAATTATATTGGTTAATTAGTCTGATTTCACCAAGTAGAACATGTTCTTGGATAAACACCTATGTTGATTCTGGAACAGCATTTCAATTAGCCAATCAGATTTGAGGGACAAGTTTTCAGTTTATGTTGTTTATGTTAAGGCTTACAGTTAGGGTTGTGAGCCTCTATTATGATAACCAGCGATCTAGCAGTTGCCGATCACTGGAGAACTACAATTCTGCCACTAAAGTAAACTACAACTCCCATAATGTACCTTACACACACCAGTTTCGGATTCCTAATGATTGCACACACAGCTGGAAACTCATCATAGACTAATTACATGGACTATTTATACTGCTTTCATTCTCACACACATTGCTGAGTCTTGTTTCTGTTTAGAGAATCACGTAACCAATATCCTTGTCTTGCCCTCCCATGTTTTTGACCTTTGTTTTGTTTGTTGTACCTGTTGTTTTGCCACCTGTCCTGACCTTTCACCTGTTACTCTGACCACGAATTTTGGATTATTTTTATGCTGCTGTTTTTGACTATTGCCTGCCTGACCATTATCTACAATAAACTGCATGTGGATGCTCAACTCGTTCCATCACAGCCTCTATCAATATTATCCAACTATACATTTTGGGAATAACTGAAAATTAGGGTTAGGTTTAGGAGTAGAGATTAGGTGTGGATTACACTTTTGAACATCAATGATATTGCTGGATCATTATACTGTAGATGTTAATCCAGGATCGCATCCTTGGCAAAAATCACACCAACTCCCACAACATATAATTATGCTTTGGAAATCTACAGAGAACATTTGTTTTCAAAAAGAGCTGGCTCATTTAAAAGTGTATATTTAAATCTTCATGTAGAACTGTCTCATGTTTGTGAAGCTAGTATCCGTGGAGATTCAGCTGTTTTTCTGATGTGTTTGGCTGTCATGTTGACAGAAGATGAAGATTTTTTTTTTCTAAAGCTATAAAGACATTTAATCGGTGAGTTGAGGGCCATATGAATCTGATATTATAGGTCTTTGACAACAGGTGATAAGTTAAGGCAATTGGGTCATAAAAGAGCACAAGAGAGAACTTGGGGATACAATGCAGAACCATGTGTGCAAATATAGCCATATGTTGAAACTGTCATGTATGTTTGTCAAGACATACTATATGCGAGAGAAGAGTCCAGTTTAGATGCTTGAAATATTTACACTAGTGATGATTAGCAAATTTCAACTATATGTGGTAAAACAGTTATGACTACATTAGATCTTTACATTATAAGGGCCAAATAGACGAGGGGGCTTTAAATTGGTGTCATAAACGAGTAAGAGCTGGGATTTTTTTTGTGACTACCTAATTATTTTATGTTCAATCCACTTAAGTCTGTAAAACTAATAAGATAACTTAATTCCTTCATGTTGTCCCAACTGTTATGATTACCAGCTATCGAGCTGGTAAACATGCAGATCACTATAAGGAATACAAATCCACCTGTATATGGACTACAAGTTCCAGTCATGCACCACACACACTCACACCAGTTCCTGATCCTGACTAATTGCAAACACACAGCCGGAGGATTGTCAAAGACTGATTAGGACTATCTATACAGCACACACACACACACACACACACACACACACACACACACACACACACACACACACACACACACACACACACACACACACACACACACACACACACACACACACTTTAGAGTCTTTTTTAACTGTTTCTGTGACATTACGATGCATTTTCCTTGCCTAGATTTGCCGTGTTTTTGACCCCCGCCTTGTTTGTTTGTTTATGTTATCTGCTGCGTGCCTGTACTGATCAATCACCTGTGTATTTGACTACGACTCTGGATTTGCCTGCATACATCTGTTTGCTCCTGATATTGACTATTGCTTGCCTGATCATTCACAATAAACCTGCGATTGCATCCGCACCTCTGTTGTCAGCGTCCCATTCATATTACACCACCACAGATTGATCATGAAACCCAACATTTTTTTACAGTGTACACTAAAAGAATGACTTTTGCTGCTTGTTCAAACTACTTATATAAATTGAGTTGAAACAACATAATTCTTACATTTTTCTTAATTGTTTTATGTTCAATTCACTTATATTTATAAAAAATGATTTAGCTAACTTAATAGATTTATGTTGGTACAACATGGAATTGTGTGGAACCCAGCATTTTTTACAGTAAAGAAACGTGCTAAAATGCATTAATAGACCTAAGCGGGTTAACATAACATATATTATATTAATATATTATAATCTTTTTATAAAGTGAAAAGTATGAACTTTTATTGAATTACTTTTGAACATGGTAGGGGTCAAATCAAGCTCGAAAAACTAGCACTGCCAAATGTACAATAATATACTGCAGTGATAAAGTATTAGCAATAGTATTAAAATGTACATATAACAAATCAGGTCAATCTTGGTTGTGCCACTGCTCTCAAATGTCTGATGCCCTGAAATGAAGGGTATGTTAACCCATGTGTGCTGTTGGGGATGTTGTCATCCACTCTGGGGTGATTTTGAGTCTTAATTTGGCCACAACGTTCTCTGTGTTTCAGCAAATGGAATGATTTTTAGTGACAAATCTTATTTTGACACATATTTTGGGAAAATGCTTTTCAATTTTTTTTTTCTCAAAAATTCAACAATACACTTTGAGAAATTGACTATGCTTTGTTATGTTCATGGCTGTTTAAACCCCATTTACTTCCATTATAGTGACAATTTTTTGATTGCAAAGCCACAACACCATATAATCATGTGTTCTTGACTGTTGGTGGTTTTCCCGGTTGGGAAGAGTTAAAAATTGTAATTTTTTACTGTTGATTATCGGTTGTGGTGGAAAAAAAAGGTTAGTTTCTATATGAAGTATAGAGTGTGTGTGTGAGACCTTTGCGCACTTGACATGATATGTCTGAGAAAATCAAAATAAGCAGCTCAGCTCTCAGAACATAAGTGGTAAGTGTATTTATGCACACACACACACTATAATCTGCAGCGTTACTCCATATAACTCCATATAAAAGCCAGAAATGTTTTTGCACAGTCCTACCTAAAGGGTTAATGCTGCCAACTGATGAGCAACAGTAAAAATTACACATTTACCAACAGGGAAAACCACCAACAATCAAGCATGCATGCATGATTATATGCTGTCATGCCTTTGCAATCAGAAAATGTGATTATAATCGAAGTCAATGGGGCACAAACAGCCACAAACATAATGAAAAGGTAGTGAATTTGAACAGTACACAAGGGTTAAATCAATCTAATCGATCTAATATTCACAAATCCTAACATGACTCCTAGCACATGAACTGAGGATAATTAAACAACCCGAATCTCAAAGCAGAGTTAATGTTTCTAGAAGTTCCTGAGCAAAACAGCCCTGCGGTGCAAGCAAGCATTCAGTCACAACCAGCAACAAAAAACAACATTAGCGCTTTAATTCTTTCAACCTAATTACAGGGGGCCAAAAATAAATGGTAAAGCACGTCACATCCGACTTACGTTGTCTCTTTTTATTAGCGAACTGAATTCCCCCTTCAGCAAACGCAAGTATTAAATATGCATGCGACCGATTAACTGAGCCAAATGCGGTTTAATGTCAAGATGTAAAGTCCGCCCCTGGTAAATGATGTGATGTGACCCCATCAGTCAGCAAAGCCAACCGCATCATGAACTTCAGCTCTTGGTGACTCAATGCTTTATGACACATGCAATCTGCGATGTCCTCATCTCTGGATGCAGGCAAACGAACAGCTCTTTTTGTAAGCCAATCAGCTATCAGTCAGTTTTTCGTTTATTTGTTTATGTTTAGTTTTTTCCATATCTGCAGCCATTATGCCGTTTTCATCAGCAGAATGTGACGCTTGCTAACACTGTCTGCTAGACTGCATAAATGAAAAGTGAAATAGTAATTTACTCAGGATGAGGGGTCTCTAGTACTGAGTGGGGACTCATGTGGACATTAACCAGCTCAGTGGGCACAACGTCGCTGCCTCGCAAATGACCCATTCTAATAAACGCATTATCATAAATAGTAAGTGACTCGTACACCATGGAAATGGATAACCTCAGCTTGGCTAACAAAAAAATAAATAAATCGCACTGCTGGCTGATTGTTTCATTGTGGGCCGGTGCATTCATTGTCAAGTAAAGAATCGTATCCCTGGATTATGTCATCCTGCAGGTCTGTTACATAACTGCTGCTGCTCCTGAAAACATACATCAGTTCTTTTATTAAGGGGCGCCTCTGTATTTGGTGCCGATTTGATTAATCAAATCAAATTAAACTGATATGAAAAAGGGAATTGCTTTGAGGATTATCAGTATTCAATAAATTGGAATAAATGGAATTTAATCAATTTTCTATAAAAGATAAAAAAAATTATGTTACGTGTTTATTTTATGCATATTTTATTAAAAACAAGTCAAATTATATATAAATACAGTTCAGTACATATACAGTTTAGTTAAAGAGTAGAATTACCCACTGAGTTATTAGCCCCCATGTTTATTTTTTTCCCCAATTTCTGTTCAACAGAGATACATTTTTTTTCAACACATTTCTAAACATAATAGTTTTAATGTTTCATTTCTAATAACTGATTTATTTTATCTTTGTCATGATGACAGTAAATAATATTTTACTAGATATTTTTCAAGACACTTCTATACAGCTTAAAGTGACATTTAAAGGCTTAACTAGGTTAATTAGGTTAACTAGGGTGCTTAGGGTAATTAGGCAAGTTATTGTATAACAATATTGTATTATTGTATTGTTCTGTAGACTATCGAAAAAATATATAGCTTAAAGGGGATTTAAATCTTAAAATCGTTTTTAAAAATAAATAAAAACTGATTTTATTTTAGCCGAAATAAAACAAATAAGACTTTCTCCAGAGGAAAAAAACATTATAGGAAATACTGAGAAAATTCCATCGCTCTGTTAAGCATCATTTGGGAAAAAAAAAAAAAAGTCTGACCTCAACTATATATATATATATATATATATATATATATATATATATATATATATATATATATATATATATATATATATATATATATATATATATATATATATAATAAACATAAACTTGAATACACTCAAAATCATATTGTGCTAATTGCATTAATACAAAATAAAATACTTTTAATTAAACTGGAAGAAAAAAATAATTACACACTGGAAGTACTGTAAAATCAGAACAATTACATTTTGATAAAACTGACTTCACATATGTATTATTCTTATTATTATGATCATTATTTTTATTATTGTAGTTATTATTATTATTATTAATTAATAATTATTAATTATTGATTATTAATTATTGATTATTAATTATTGATTATTAATTATTGATTATTAATTATTAATTATTAATTATTAATTATAAAAATATATAACCAAGAATAAGATTCAGTAATATTATTTTCATTACCTTCATATTTTGTAATCGTACGTTTTTTCTTTCATAGGTTTTTTTTTTTTTTTTTTTTACAATGGGGCATATACACAGCTAGTGTTTTACAGCCAATGATAAACTTCCAGTGACAGCTTAATGTGACTATTTTCAATTTCACAAGATTCCTTTTACAGCATTGATGTTGTAATGTAATTAAAATACAATCAGTTAAATAGAATAAATAATATAAAATATACTGTCTTATTTTAAACCCATGATGGGGGAAAATGTAATTTAATGCAGTGCTTCTTGTCCAGACTGAGACCCACTTTATATTGTATATCTATCAGGCAGTGAAGATCATTGATTTTTAAAGAAATCAGACCTTAAACTTGGCAATTTTATAAGGGAAAGACAGCTGAGGCTGGCTGGCTGGCTGGCTGAAATGAAATGAAAAGTCTGTGTGCATATACCCCATTAGTTTGTACACTACTATAGTTACATTTATTTTAGAGCATTTGTTTGTGTTAAAAAGATGGTGCTAAAAAAATTTTAATAGAAACTTAAACAAGCTATTAATGACAATTAAACAATTAATGACAAATATACATTTAAAAAAGCTTTAAATTACAATATTTATTTAAAGCTAAAGTTCAACGTAAATTATCCACTACTGTTAAACCTATTGGGGGCAGTAGGCAATACTATTAATTATACTATTTAACTTTAATTCACCCTAATTTGGTCATTAATAAAATAAAAATGTGGAGAGTCAAATCAGAATATAAATAGTTATTTTAATATGCACATAATCACTTAATATTACTGCTTTTACTTAATTTTTGATCATACAAATGAAGTCTTGGTGAGCATAAAAACTCTCCTTTCAAATTAAAATACAATTTCAGTTAACTCAAAATGTGGAGTGTGAAAGTTAGTGTGTGAGAGTGATGGTGTTAAAATGAATAACACTTTTCAGTTTATCCGAATACTTTGCAGACAGTCCTGCATCATGCAGAGAATGCCAGAGATTTTGACTGCAAAGCTTAACATGATGTAAGTTAGAAGAAACGGGCACCATGCAACTGGGTCAAATTTTAGTTGGATAACAACTGTCAGTATGGCTAAAATAACAAGTTAAGTGTTCCCACTGTTTATTATGTGAAGAGTTCAGGCTATTTTCATGCCCCCCTCTGTAAAGTCCGCACGGGTCAGCAAACAAAAGCAAAGCCAAATCTAAGAGCCACACTCCTTCAAACAACGGGAGCTGTCCAGAGTGCTGAAAGCTGAAAATATGTAGCTGTTTTCTCACTGTGAGGCCTGCGTCACTTCAAACATCTTTCTTTACTAAGAATAGGGAGGTTTTTTCGGTTCAACATCATGTTTTTGGGTTACACTGTGCTTTCGGACAGTCCAGATTTAGAAATACATAGAAGTAAATACTCTCAACGTTGCAGGGTGGCACGGTGGCTCAATGGTTAGCACTGTCGCCCCACAGCAAGAAGGTGGCTGTTTTAAGTCCCAGCTGGGTCAGTTGGCAATTCTGTGTGGAGTTTGCATGTTCTCCCCGTGTTTGCATGGGTTTCCTCCGGGTGCTCCAGTGTCCTCCACAGTCCCAGTACTGGGTAGCAGCTGGAAGGGCATCCGCTGTGTAAAAACATGCTGGATAATTTGATGGTTCATTCCGCTGTGGAATAAAGGGACTAAGCTGAAGTAAAATAAATCAATGGGGCTGCAAGTTGGTGCAGTGGGTAGCACGTTCGCCTCACAGCAAGAAGGTCGCTGGTTCGAGCCTCTGCTGGGTCAGTTGGCGTTTCTGTGTGGAGTTTGCTTGTTCTCCCCGTTTTCGCATGGGTTTCCTCTGGGTGCTCCGGTTTCCCTCACAAGTCCAAAGACATGCGTTTGAGGTGAATTGGGTAGGCTAAATTGTCAGTAGTGTATGAGTGTGAATAGCTGTGTATGGATGTTTCCCAGTGATGGGTTGCGGCCCAGTTCAGGTGAATTAGGTAGGCTAAATTGTCAGTAGTGTATGAGTGTGAATGGCTGTGTATGGATGTTTCCCAGTGATGGGTTGCGGCTGGAAGGGCATCCACTGCGTAAAAACATAGATAAGTTGGCAGTTCATTCTGCTGTGGCGACCCCAGATTAATAAAGGGACTAAGCCGAAAAGAAAATGAATGAATGAATGTCAACGTTGCATTGTGCATTTTGTATCGTTTGTGTTTGGTTTGGCTTTAAATTTTAATAAATGAAAACAAAAATCTACTTCGAAAAATGTATTAGTTTCGTTCATTTAATTATTTAATTCTACAATTGATTATACCGATAATGCCAGATAAATAAACTGTCACGGTTCATATATTGATGTTCTCCTTTTGTTGTTATGTCTGTCGCATGGGTGTGTTTGTTTACCTTTTTTGACAGCACGTGTTCCAGTCAGCTGACTAATCAGCAGGGCCACTTGCAACCTATTAATGATACCTACTGAAGGACTCTGTTTCTCACGTTTTGGCATTCAGTCACTCATGTTTGTTCCTGTGTTTCAGGTCTCGTTCTGCTGTCCTCCAGGATTTGTGAGTTTTCTTGTGTCCCTATGCTACTAGAGCAATTCAGCTAATAAACTTTTACTTGCATTTGGATCCGTTTATCTCATCCTCGTGACATAAACAAATGCATTTTTTATGCTTATAGGGACGTTCCATCGACTTTGCTAAGATTTTACTGCAAAAATTGTATACACTATCTCCTAACACTACCCCTAAACACAAACAAAAAGTCTAAAAGGACATTTGAAAATTATATTAAATTATAAATGTAATAAATTAAGCAAAAAATTTGTTGTTGTTGTTTTTCCATTTGACTCTATTTTTACTGTTATTGTGTTTAACATTGAAAGGTGGCATCAGATATACATAGGAGGCTGTCAGTTTCATTTGCTTAATATTTATTTAATTTACATATTCTACCACTAAAATGGATATGTTTTTAATTTTATTAACTTGTTTAAATGTTAACATGCTGTTTACAAACACACACACACACACACACACACACACACACACACACACACACACACACACACACTTGTAAAACTATATTTATGGGGACTTTCCATAGCCATAATGATTTTTATGTGTTGATGCTCATTTCCCAAAACGGCTGAATTATGATAGCAAAGAGAAGTCAACAGTTTGTTGTCTCAGCATTGTTTGAGGTGACTACATCTTGAGCAAATGGTAACAATTGTAGAATGGAGACGGGCCACAGAGAACCATCTCATCAATAGTGTGGAAACTGCATTAACATAGAGAGATAGAAAGAACAGCTGTGTCAAAAGCCAAGGAGCAACTTTATTAACATCTAAAGGAAAGTCTAAAGGAAACACCTAACACAGTATAAAAAGTTTGAGTTTAAGAATGCTCAGGGTTCATTCTGACTCTGATGAAACAAGGGTACAGCCGTGTATTTTGAGACTGCAATGCTGATCAAACATCTTCATTGGGATCTTCTACATCCTCCTCATTTTTTTTCTAACAATTATATCCCCGTAACTTTAAAACAGTAAACAATATAAACTTTTATGACTTCAAAATACTTAATTCTGTGTGATTTTTGAGTGCTTTTCATCATGGGGACTGCTGGATTACCTAACCAATTCCATGCATGTTCAATAAAAAAGGTCAGGAGAGTGTTTTCTTCAATGTCAAAAATATTAAACGCGATGGCGCAGTAGGTAATGCTGTCGCCTCACAGCAAGAAGGTCGCTGGTTTGAGCCTCGGCTGGGTCACTTGGCATTTCTGTGTGGAGTGTGCATGTTCTTCCAATGTTCGCATGGGTTTCCTTTGGGTGCTCCGGTTTCCTCCACAGTCCAAAGACATGCGGTACAGGTAAATTGGATAAAGATGGTAAAGATGGTAAAGATGGGCATCTGCTGCGAATAGCATATGCTGGATAGGTTGGTGGTTCATTCCGCTGTGGCGACCCCAGATTAATAAAGGGACTAAGCCGAAAAGAAAATAAATGAATAAATGGATACAGATGAATTATTCGATTTACAGAATTCTGGTATCCTCAATGCAATGCAAGAGTTACATTCAGGAGGTGCGCAACAATTTTCATTTTCCTGACTCCAGCTTTTATACGCAGCTGATATTAACGGGTGTAGTTTAGTGGAATTTGTCACTTGTCAATCATTCTCCAGTCCTCCATTGGCCGCACCCATACATACGTCCTCTTTTTCTACGAAGTCTCTGCACGAGGTTAAAAGTATAAAACTTCTCAACTGGAAATTATCTGTGTTCATTTTCAACCAATCTCTGCTTACAGGAAGTTTATCTGCAGAGCTCAAGTTATTTTTAAGCAATACAAATACAATTGTGTAATGAAAAGAAAAAGAGACAAAAATAATACTAAATAAATTCCTTTTCCCTAACAAGACCAAAAATAAATGACCCCACGAGGTCACAGCAATGGTCAAAAAGGAACAAACGGTATCATGAGGGTAATCCAATAACATAGTCATGGTCACAGGCAGAGGTCGGTACAAGCGGCAAACAGAATAAACAAAGAAACAAGGCAAGGATCTAAAAACGGCACGGTAAAACTAGACCAGGGATGGGCAAACTCGATCCTGGAGGGCCGGTGTCCCTGCATAGTTTTGCTCCAACCCTAATCAAACACACCTGCTTGTAGCTTTCTAGTGATCTTAAAGACACTAATTAGGGTGTTCAGGTGTGTTTGATTAGTGTTGGAGCAAAACTCTGCAGGGACACCGGCCCTCGAGGATCAAGTTTGCCCATGCCTGGACTAGACAAAGAAGACTCAGCAAAGAGTGTGTGCGTGAGAGGTAAATACATAGTCCATGTAAACAAGCTATAATTTGTTTCCAGCTGTGTATGTGCAATCAGGGAGAGGACTAGAACCGGTGTGTGTGTGTGTTGTGTGTGTGTGTGTGTGTGTGTGTGCGTGTGTGTGTGCGTGTGTGTGTGTCTGTGTGTGTCTGTGTGTGAGTGGTGCATGATGGGATTCAAGTCCAATTCCATGACAGACTTTTTAGTTTTCCAGCGATCTGCAACTGTTAGATTGCTGGTGATTGTGACAATTATATAAATGACTTTACTATATTATTCATTGCTTATGTAATCTACAATGCTTTGGCAATAGATGAATTGAATTCAGTTGAATTGATTTGATATAAAAACAATACCACACTACACACTCCAGTGTTTTAAGCTCTATGTATACTCTTCTGTTTTATACAAGATCACATAACATAAAACCAACATGAAACTAAGCACCACTGAGACTCAACTCAAGGAATATTATAGAAAAGCAGTGGTATGGTAAGTTATAAGAGCACACACTGTCACACTTCCATTCAGCAGTCAGCGAGCGCTAATCATTCCTTCAAATAACCTTCACATCAGGTAGGCCACACGAGCCAGCACTGCTAGGCTGCCTTTTGTGACAGAGATTTTTTTTTCATTGTGCTGTGAAGTTGAGATGGTTTTCAAAGAGCTCCTGAGACTGAATGAGATTTCAGCTTCCTTTCCTTTGCTCTATTTTGCCCTCCAGAAACATCTATTCAGATCTGAAGGACAACATTCTTCAATCTAGCCATCAGCTGCTGGTTTCGCCAAGCCGCCTGTCTAGCTGCCTACAAGTCGAGGCCTTGATTTCACAGGTAAAAAGCTGCTGGAGTCTCATGACTGATTTTCCACTTTACCACTTTCAGAGCCTTGTGCAGGTATCACATTTTCACACACACAAATACAGTGTCCTTCACTAATATTGGCAGCCTTGGCAAAGAAAGCTGTAAAACTAATGTCTTTATATGTTTTAGCTTCTAGACTTTAGCTCAAAATATTAACAAAAGCATAGCTTTAATTGAGAATGAACAACTGCAAAGCACAGTTTTATCAAAAACCAATATATGCGAGCAATATATTTTATATAAAGGACTATCCTGGTTAGTTTGTACGCTTATTAGTACACTTGGAGTGTCTAGTATCAACTGTGTCACTTTATATTTATGGTACTATATAATTCTTGCTATTTAAAAAACATTAAATAAGTCATAAGTCACTCATGAAGTGCAATTTTTCAGCTTTATTTTTTATTTTTGGTAGGATTTATGCAACATTGGCTCAAAGTGAATATGTACCCCCATCTTCATTTCTGGAGAACGCAAATTATGTAGCCAAACTCGGTCCTGGAGGGTCGGGGTCCTGCTGATTTTAGCTCTAACTTGCCTTAACACACCTGCAAGGACGTTTCTAGAAAGCCTAGTAAGAGCTTGATTAGCTAGCCCAGGTGTGTCTGACTGAAGTTGGAGCTAAAACCTGCAGGACACCAAACCTTGAGGACTGAGATTGAGAACCCCTGTTCAAGGGAAATATTATATTGTAAGAAATACCATTATTGCAATACTCAACAACAATACTGCATATTTTCAAATTTTTGGGTCACTTCAATGCTTAATTTACCGTATTCATATACCAAAGGTGTCATTAATATTACACTGTAAAAATTGCTGTAAAATTTACAGTATTACTGGTGTCGTGTGAGGACATTGGACATCAAAGTAGAGGATCCAAATGCAGGTTTATTAAAGAGAATCATCTCAAGAATGTTCAGCTCAGTTGTCAAACAACATAAACAATGGAACAAAGCAAGGGTCAAACATGGCAAGGCAATAAAAAAATATTTTGTAATGTTCACAATACAGATAAACAAGACTCAGCCCAGATGTGTCTGTGTGCTGTTTAGTCATTGAATCAGCGCATGTATAGCTTCAGCTGTGTGTGTGTTTGCAATCAGTGCAAAACCGGAACCGGTGTGTGCGAGATGTAGTAGACTGTGAGTTGCAGTTCTTTAATGTGGTGTATGTGTAGTAGAGATTGTGACAACTGGCAATTTTGGCAGTAACACTGGAAAATTTAGAAAAGCACTGTAAATTAACAATTACAATTGTTTTGTAGTTTTACAGCACAATAAAAATTTATAATTTATAGTGCGCTTATAAATGTTAAAGTAATTCTGGCATTTTTTTACAGATTTACAGGCAATTTTGATTGTATTGCTGGCAAAATTTACAAGCGCACTGTACATTAACAAATGAAAATACAGATGCAAAAAACTCTAAGTGCCACCTGAAATATCTGTATAAAATTACCATCTTTTCCAGTCTTCTTTGAATATGTTCCTTTATTTCACTTTAAAGGGAATGAAAAAAAAACTACTCATTGCCATGAACATCAATTTTAGAAGAACACTTTAGATGGCACTTTAGATGGCACTGAACTCTTCAAATACAACTATGCTGTAAAACTACAGCACAATTTTAATTACAAATTTACAATACACTTGCCAATTTTCCAGTATTACTGGGAACCAAAATTGCCGGTAATACTGTAAATGGACAGCGTTGTTTCCAGTATGAAAAGGGCTGGGCGATAAAATCGGAATCGGACAAATATTTATTGTCTGAACACCATTGTCAATATGGCTAAAAAAAGATTCAGTATGTAGTTTCATTATGACGCGCTATAGTTTTATTAAAATGTGGCTGCTAATCGCGCACCTTGGAATCAATGCCAATAAGCTTAGTGAGTTTGTCCTTTCCAATGGAGGCGCGCAACTTGCGGCACGCACATATTGTGCAAGTGGCACACATGTGACTCACACACATTTTCAAGGCGCAACTTGTTAAAAACATCTCAACTTTTCCGAATGCGGCGAGCTCACTGCGATTATTGCAAGTAGAACTCACCAATCTGCTTCACACTTTGTACAGAATATACACATTTCATTAATAATGGCAGACTATTTACCACAGAGAAAACGATTGATGGTCGCTTAGTTAATAGAGACGCTTGCCACTTCAGGTCAGAATAACAACACATGCAAAAATGAGCAGCAGTGAGGAGATTGTAAATAAAAAAAAGGATGTACAGTTGTCCCCAGATTGGATTTTTGGTTTATTTTCCTGTGCATCCCAGCCACTAGCACCCCATCTAAAAGAGTTTTTAGCATAGTGGTAATGAAGTCAACCAACTTCACAAATGTTGCAGTGTGTATTTTAATAATGATGGCTGGTTCATTTACCTCAAAACTCAGATTTGATTATCATAATTAGTTTTTTTAATAGAGTTTGAGGTTTACTGTATTATTATTATTATTCACACCTTACAGATGTTGATTTACCTTAGTTGCACACACTTTGTAACATTTTATTTATCAAGTTTAAGAGTCTTTTAAACACTTCTGTTTATTTTATTATAAAGAGATCAGATATTTTGTTTAAATATTTTTGTTTTTGACTATTAAAAGTATTTGCTTTAGTAATATTGGTAAATTAAAATAAAGAAATAAAAAATAAAATAAAAAAATAAAACAATCCTAATATTGCTAAATGTATCGGTAACAAATATTCAATAATTATCAATATCGATAATCTTGAAATTGATAATGATATCATGTTTTTTGGGGGGTTTTTTTGCAATATCGCCCAGCACTGAATCTGCTCTTTATCAATTATACAGTGATATGATGAACGGCAAGATTGATTTCCATTCTAGATGAAAGCCATTCAAAAACCTGTTCACCATGAAGCGCAAAAATCAGCACAAATATGAGCCATCACACCACACAGGGTGAATAATCACGGCCGAAACACGTTCCGCTATCCCGACACAAGCGTTCTGATTGCAGGACTGGTGCTGAATGGAGTTGCCGGCGTTCGGTGCGTCATCTCAAGTGTAAAAGTAGCTTTTAGGTGGAAGCGGTCAATCTGAAAGAGTTCACAGAGCGAATGCGTTTTCTGGGACACGGGCCTTTCCGCTCTCATTCTGTAATCACTCTTACGGACATGACTTAATTAAACCATCAGATCAGCTAGCATAGAATGCAGCCGAGTCCTCTGCAAATTAAAAAGAAATTAGGATGGCAGATGTGTCTTTAATGACTTAATCATGCCTCTATATTGGATCTATTAAAACATACAGGGTGTAATATTTCTCTCAAATATTCCTTAGCCGCTGCTGTGAATGCGTGGGCGAAAAATAGATGCGATTGGTGGGAATAAATAAAAATGTGACAATGTGTCATGCAAATACAGCACAAGGCCAATTATTTTGGGTCTCAACATCTGTTAAAAAGTTCAGGGTTTTTTTTTTTTTGTGAAAAAATAAGAGAGGGAATTGGCAGTGGGAGTAATGTGCTAAATGAAAACAAGTCTACACTAACTATTTCTAACCTTGTTTTTTAAAAGTGGGTATAGCATTACTGACAAAATTATATGACTTTCAAAGTTTTGCATCAGTTTGAATCCAAAACATAATTTAATGCAGTTTAAACTTGAGTGCAAGGATAGATAGATGGGTGGATGGATGGATGGATGGATGGATGGATGGATGGATGGATAGATGGATAGATGGATAGATAGATAGATAGATAGATAGATAGATAGATAGATAGATAGATAGATAGATAGATAGATAGATAGATAGATAGATAGATAGATAGATAGATAGCATCTAGCATCAGAATGGGGAAGAAAGGTGATTTAAGTGACTTTGAACATGGCATGGGTGTTGTTGCGAGACTGGCTGGTCTGAGTATTTCAGAAACTGCTGATCTACTGGGATTTTCACACACAACCATCTCTAGGGTTTACAGAGAATGGCTAGAAAAAAAGAAAATATCCAGTGAGAGGCAGTTCATTGAATAGAAATGCACATCTTAAAGACACCTTTAAGTAACAACAAAAACTTTAAGCTCAAACTACTAATTAGCTGCTTATTGATAATTGTAAGGTAGTAGTTGGGTTTAGGAAATGGGTAGGATTAGAGATGTAGAATACAGTGTTTCCTCTAGGATTTTTTCCAGCTGTGGCGGCAGGTCTTTTTTTACACAGATCTACCAACTACCTATGGCATTATTTCAATAACAAATGTCATGAGCGCAGTATTACAAGTCGAGATCGCATTCATGTAATAGACAATAAATGCGCTATATACAGTAAATATACATTACATTCGTACGAGCATGTGATCCTTTTTACTTGCGTGACGATTTTCTCTGTTCGTGCACAAAACTTCTTGCGCGCCCTCAAATATACACTGCTCAAACGCAGATCTTCTTGTGCGCTCTCAAATAAACGCTGCTGGAGTGTGATTTATTGCGTTTATGTAACGAGTATAAACTCTTATAAACTCCAACATTTATGAGATTTGCTAAGAATATTTATGAATGTCTCTAATAGACCTACAGAGCGACATTAATGCGTCCTGAAGTAAAGTAAAACGGCTATAAACTCCAGCAAGATAAAGTTGAAATATGCAGAACCCTAGACCTTTATCTATAAAGTATAATTATGAAAACTGTCTATCATAACTAAAAACTACGTTGTGTTTGCTAGCCTCACGCACCTGTCAGTCAGTCAGTCAGCACATAACCTTTAAGGGTTAAGCAAATAGCGCACAGCACCACTACGGTTACAGAAAAGTTCGCGCTGTTATAAATTCACTTACCTTTTAATACGTTTTGGTGCGATTATAACCAGCTATTAAAAAAAGACTGAATGTTTTAAATGAGAAGCTGTAATGTTGCCATGGTGGGACGAATTTTGGTGTGGCGCCCCGCCACGGAAGAATTAATGTAGCGGAAACCATGGAATAAGATCATACTTTGTGAAGTTTATTTATAAACTAATTTCGAGAAGATCACGTGCTTATGATTGCTAGCGGCTGGATCCGCATTTTCCAATTCTCAATGCACCAATCAGACGACTCCTAAGCTACTACAAATACCCTGTGTTATGTACCACCGCTATCTTCGTTTTGAAGAATCCCCCCATCCACCCCTACTCCTCCTTCTTCCTAGAAGGGTGACACAGTGGCCCAGTGCTTAGCACTGTTGCCTCACAGCAAGAATGTCTTTGGTTCCAGGCTTTACCAAATCAGCAGACATTTCTGTGTGGAGTTTGCATTTCTCCCCGTGCTCACGTGGGTATCCCCCGGGTTCCTCGGTTTCCTCCCACCGTCCAAAAATCATGCTACATAAGTTAATTGACTAATCCAAACCAGCACTATAGACTAGTAAATGGTTATCTCTCAAGAGCAATCACTGGCTGTTCATTGGTTATTACAGCAGGGGAGTTCTCGAGATCTACCTGAGCTCAAACTCCCCTCTCGCCTTGCAACGGGAGGGAGCCCCGGGCTCGAGGATCTTATGATCTCAGGGCTCTCTCCCGGGACAGCATGCCAAACAAGCTTATAGTTAATCATCAGCTAAGTGTGAACTCTTGAAATAACTACAAAAAAAATCAATAATAGGCAGGTAATAAGGTAGTAGTTAATAGCATTAATTGTTACTTAAACTTAAGTGCTACCTAATTAACGCACATTTATTGCATTTAGTGTTTTTTGACCTTGTCAGTTTGTTCATGAGGACACCCAAAACCAAAATATGAACTTTTTATAATCCAAAAAATGAGCACGTTCAGACCTGTGTGTAATTGTAGCAGGGCTAAATTAGGAGGTAAAATTGAGAGTGTTGGCACTCCTCTGATGAGCCTGAGAGAGAGAAGCATGAGAGCTCTCTACATCTACTGCATTAGGAAACAAATGAAAGGATGAAACAGATGAGAGCACACAGGCTTATCAAGAGATCGAATGCTAAAAATATGAGAGAGAGAGAGAGAGCAGCAACTAAATGCCTCATTTTAGTTTGCCTCGAGGTAATGAGTTTTCCTCTCCTTAAGGCAAGACACTACAGGCAAAAGCACAGTTTAAATTTGGATTTTGTGCTTTTTAGCTTTTCACAAAGTGTTTTTTTTGTAAAGACAAATGTAAAGTTCAATGTTTTTAATGCAAATAAAACATCTAAAATACACTGAGTGTTTCTTTGTCACAAATTATCAACGAAGCACGGTTAAATTTAGATTTTGTGCTTTCATAGTGTTTTTGTGAAGAATAATGTAATGTAATGTAATGTAATGTAATCTAAAACACACGTTTGAGAGTTTCTTTTGTCACACATTATTAATAAAGCACAGTTTCATTTGGATTTTGTGATTTTTGGCTTTTCGTAAAATGTTTTTTTTTTTGTTAAGACAAATGTAAAGTTAAATGATTTTTAATGCAAATAAAACATCTAAAATACACTTTTGAGAGTTTCTTTTGTCACACATTATTAATAAAGCACAGTTTCATTTGGATTTTGTGATTTTTGGCTTTTCGTAAAATGTTTTTTTTTGTAAAGACAAATGTAAAGTTATGTGTTTTTTACTGCAAATAAAATGTCTAAAATACACTTTTGAGAGTTCCTTTTATCACACTATCAATAAAGCACAGTTTCATTTGGATTTTTTTTGTTTGTTTTTTTGTTTTTTTGTAAAGAATAATGTGAAGTTAAATATTTTTAATGCAAAGAAAACATCTAAAATACACTTTTGAGTGTTTCTTTTGTCATTAACGTTATCAATGAAGCACAGCTGAATTTCAATGTTGTGATTTTTGGCTTTTCAAAAAGTGTTTTTTTTTTTTGTAAAGCCCAATAAATCTGCATCTGTCACTTTGTGTAACATTGGACTGCTCATTCTACCTCCCTGCATATTATTAAGACTGTCACTTTATCATATTTACAAGCTTTATGCATTATATATACTGTTTGCATTATACTGTACTTTTTGCACTATATACTGTTATGCATTATACTGTACTTTTTGCACTATATACTGTTATGCATTATACTGTACTTTTTGCACTATATACTGTTTGCATTATACCGTTCTTTTTGCACTGTATACTGTTATGCATTATACTGTACTTTTTGCACTATATACTGTTTGCATTATACTGTACTTTTTGCACTATACTGTTTTGCATCTGTACAACTCTGGTTTGCACACCTTGCCATGTGCCCTTAAATCTAATTGTATTGTTAACAATTTTTAATTTTACTTATATTTTTAGATTATATTTTATGTACAATTGTATTTATTGTAATTTCTTTTGTAAATTCTACTTTTCGTATTAATATTATCTGTTATGCACCTCGGGTCTGAGAGTAACACAATTTTGATTCTCTGTATGTACTGTAAATGTGGTTGAATTGACAATAAATCTGACTTTGACTTGACTTCGGAATGTAAAGTTAAATGTTTTTAACACAAGGGAAACATCTAAAATACACTTTTAAGTGTTTCTTTTGTCATACTCTATCAGTGTTTGTCTACATATTTTAATTGTTAACATATTCACATTTTAAAGGCCATTTTCTCAAAAAAAAAAAAAATTGTGTTGAACCACAAATCTCCACATCAGCATCACTTACACTAAACTTCACACTTTTGTTCATATCTGTATTCTAAAAGTTCTTACACACAGAATTATATTCATACACAATTCTGGTTTACAACATTTTATACTTCAAAAAACTGTGAAAAAAACTTTTTTTTCTGGCTGTTTCCAGTGCTTGCAAACCTATGGAGTGATAAAAAAAAGTTATGGGTTGCAATACATTTTGCCTCTAGTGTGTCATAAAAATCTTTTCAGAGTTCAGATATATGTGCTAGCAATATATGCAGATAAGTGTATACTTAATAAAATAATGCATCATTTACATATTCAAAACACTTCAAAAAACTTGTATTAAAATAATGTTTGCAATTCCACATCTGTTTGCAGTGTTTACAGAACTGTGGACTGAAGAAAAGGTTTGGGGTTGTAATAACTTTTGCCTTTAATATGTTATAAAAAAAATAAATCAAGAATTTTGAACATAACTTAATTTAGCATTGATGTTTGAGTGCTAGCAGTACATGCAAATTAGTGTATACTTAATAAAATAATGCATCATTTGCATATTCAAACACACTTTAGAAAACTTGTAATACAAAAAAAAAGAATGTTTGCAATTCTTAATGTGATCAAACAACCGGGGATGTATGGAAAGGAAAACATAAACCCTTGTAACTAATTTACAACTGCCTTGTTCACAATCACATGGAGAAGTATTTTTTACAGAACGTCCCTCGCTGAACTACAAACCAGAAATGTGACAGGAACCGTAAGCAGCCGGAGCGTGCATGCGCCGAGCTCCACTAGCGAATGCTGGCATTTGAAACTGGGCATTTAAACATGTGGAGATGACGTGTTTGACACCTCCAAGTAATTTCATCTCTCATGTGCCCTTTGGGGAGAAAATGTCATACTGACACAGCGGATCAGGAGGAAGGAGAACAGAGGAGAAACAAGACTTTATTTGAAGAAGAAGGTTAGGGAAAGGCATTTAGTTCCAGCTCTGTTGTTACGCTTGCTCTAGAAATCACTTTTTATAAGCAGAAAACAAACATGTGCCACAATCCAGACTGCTACTTGAATATGGTTATAAAAGTACACATTTATTATGATCCTGTTGTAAAAGAATTTATTTATTAATTTTAAAAAAATTCTGCCAGCCCTTTCAGGCAAAATCATTTAAAAATCCATACTTCCATATAATAGTACCAATAATAGTAATACACACAATATTATCTACAATCAATGCAGTGATAAATTAAGCTATTTTGTAAACATACAATTTAATGTACATAGCATTATCTTGACATATGAGAGCAAGACATCACATTAGGGCAGCATGATAACAGAAAAAAAATGATAATCACGATTATTTTGCTCAAAATGTTAATCACGATTAATAATGACTATTATTCCTTTGTATGTATGTATGTATGTATGTATGTATGTATGTATGTATGTATGTGTATATATATATGTGTGTGTGTGTGTATATATATATATATAAATATAAATATATATATATATATATATATATATATATATATATATATATATATATATATATATATATATATATATATATATATATATATATATTTATATATATATATATACACACACACACACACACACACATATATATATATATATATATATATATATACACATATATATATATATATATATATATATATATATACACATATATATATATATATATATATATATATATATATACACATATATATATATATATATATATATATATATATATATATATATATATATATATATATATATATATATATATATATATATATATATATATATATATATATATATATACACACATATATATATATATATATATATATATATATATATATATATATATATATATATATATATATATATATATATATACAATTATTATTATTAATATTATACATACAATTATTATTATATATATATGTATATATATTTTTTTTAATATATATAAATGTATACATTTTCGCATTTTAAACAACACATTTGATTCTTCATTGTATCATTCATTTACATACTGCCTTTGAATCTTTTAATTTAATCTGTCGTGAAACTCTGATTGTGTTATTTAGTGAATTATTATTTTTCTTATTTATTTTTTGCATCTGTAAAAAGCTCTTTTTTGATGTGTTTGGACACTTCAGAGCCACCATAAAAGTGTTTGTGTCCATACTAGGGCTGCATGATATTAGAAAAAATGGACATTGCGATATTTTGTTTTGTCACTATATACATATATTGCGATATTAATAAAATTTCACCAGATGATTTTAGGAACAGGAAAGATTTTATTAATTTAAATTGACTGGGATAATCAAGTCTTTTTCTATTCAGCGCATCTGTAAAATGTATTAAAAAAATTACAAGCATAAATAAATAAATAAGCAGTGCTTTATGGTTTTCCGGGTAGCCATTGTGACGCGATCGATCATGAACCCGGTTCGAATCAAGCATCTGATGAACTCATTATTCTTTTTCCCCCACTACATATAAAATTTTGATATATTTCCTCTTCATCACGAGGAAGACAAGTAGGAATCATTAATAAATGTGTGTATTATAGAAGACTCAGATTAATAGAACTTGATTAGAGAGCTGTTATATCCAAACCATATGCATTATAAGTTTGTTCAAGTTATACATTAAAAATACCATTAAATATATATTTTTTGTACTGCTTCTGTGACCTTGAACAAGTATTTTAAAGTATTTAAAATACAAGTACAAGTATTTTAATTTTCACTAGTTGTATTAGTATTTTTTTTTTTTCAAAGTATGCTTTAAATGCTTTAAAAATGAGTTAAATCTTTGTAGACTAGAAATATATGTACTGTATATCCCTTACTTTAAAAGTGCGGGCAATACATTATAGATACATTTTATTTTTAAAATATTATGTTATTCGTATTTTTTAATTTAACAATAGGGGTGTGACCATGTAGGGGGCCTACAAGACATTGTGCCCAGGGACCTCTGAATTCTTAATCCGGGCCTGACTGAAACTACTAAAAACTAAACTAAAACTAAGCAATTTCAAAATATAAAAACTAGTAAATCTGCCTCTAAAAACTAAATAAAACGAACTGAATTTGAAAACAAAAAAGTTTAAACAAAATAAAAACTAAAACTAATAAAAACTCTGAAACTATTATAACATTGTGTTCGACTTAATGTGCAAGGTTTGTGTTCATGACAATTTTTTTGGAATACAAATATGAAAAGAAAAAAAAAACATTCCAACACATACCAAAACTTCAGCGTGCAAAGAGCTTTAGTCAGCAATAACACCATCAGATACATATCACTTAGAACAAAAAAAAAAAAAAAAATCGCAACAACGAAGTTAAAATGAATCATTTGTGTATGCAAGGCATAAAAATAACCAGCTCCGTCGAGAGGTCTGAAAGTTCTCTCACATCACCACCACCAGGCCATGTATAATGCCGACTCCTGACTTTCACCCATCTACAAAACCTCCATACAATTAAAATGCATCTTACCTGTCAGGCCGTCCGAATACAGATGTCAACGCGTGGGAAGATTTCTTATGTTTCTTTTTTCACTCGCAGAAGACTGCTGCAACAGCAGAATTCACAGCAGGATCTGCAAATGAGATAAACGACAGAAGCTATTCATCTTACAATGCTTAAAAAATAACAAGCAGATTAATGTGCTTCATCTACAAATCCATCTGATGCTGACATGGATGAACATATTGTGGTATTCGCTGACTTGAGAAGCTTCTGGACAGCGTGGAGACATCTGACCATATGTATTGCCTCAAAGCCACACTGCCTAATGGTTTTCCAGGGAAAACTACAGCGTTCTCCTGCTGTTTCATTAAAGCGTTGTATCTTCCGGCTCAGCGAGTGGACTATACTGTTATGCCATCTGTAAGAGATGCTGCTCGGGCCTTAGGCAGGGTTTGGGTTAATAAGCGACCCTAAACCACAACAGACAGTTTTATTCAGCATTTAACTTGTCTACATATACAAAGGAACAAGTGGCACCTGGCCCAAGAGCACAGATTGACTTCTAGGGGTCCCAGAATAAGGTGTTTAATTTAATTGGCCTTGTAATGAGGTGGTTTAAAAGTTTAAAAGATGAAACTGATTATCTGGATATTGAGTCGGAGTTTATGGCAGGTCCTGTACTTTTCGGTTAATATGTGTGGAAGGCTCGTGATGGTTTAGCACAAATAGGAGAACTATAAAATAAAATAAAATAAAATAAAATAAAATAAAATAAAATAAAATAAAATAAAATAAAATAAAATAAAATTGTTCAAAATAAATAATTATTTAAAATAAAATAATCCAGACATACTTGTGATTAAAATTTGAATTAAAAATAATTGATATTTAATTTATATTTAGTAAAATAAAATAAAATAATTACAGAGGTAATTGTTGAGGTAATTTCCCCTCAAAATATGAGTAAATTAAATTTAAAAATATAAGGAAGCAGAGAAAAAAAAAACCAGAACTACTTTTGATTCAAGACTGAATATAAGAAAGAATATAAGGACAATTGCCTTTCAAATGTATGTGAATAAATAAAAAAATACAGTTTACAGCAATTTGAATAAAAAGAAGCCGAGACAATAAACAAATAAAATTCTGATCCATGTTTGATTTAAAATCGAATATAAGAAATAAAAATATATATAATATAATAAAATAAAATTATTAATTGCACTTCAAACTTAAATGTGAGTAAATAATAAAAATATAGAGGTGATTGTAATTTGAATTTAAGGTAGCAAATAAAATAAAATAAAATTAAATTAAGAAAAAATAAAATAGAAAATAAGAGAAAATATGATTATATAAATGTGATTCTAATTTAAATATAATAAACAACAGTAATAAAACTAAAGTAAATTAAATTAAAAATAAAATAATTATTTAATTTAATTAAATAAAATGTGATTATCTGACTATAAGGAAATTACAAATATAAAGAAATAAAATAAGATAAAATAAAATAAAATAAAATAAAATAAAATAAAATGAGATTGAAATTTGAAAAAAAGAAACTACAATAATGAAATAAAATAAAATACAAACAAACTTGTGATTTAAATTTGAATAGTAACTACAATAATTAAATGAAGTTAAATTAAATTAAATAAGAGAAAATAAAATAAATATGATTCAATTTTGAATATAAGAAATTAAATTAAATTAAATTAAATTAAATTAAATTAAATTAAATTAAATTAAATTAAATTAAATTAAATTAAATTAAATTAAATTAAATTAAATTAAATTAAAACAAAAAGTGATTTGTTAGAAAAACATGTATAAAAGGAAATAAATTTAAATATAAAGTGCAATTCCAGCTATAGGCAGTGTTGGTTTATTAAGCGACACTAAACTCTGTTTTATGGCCAGCTAGTGCACAGTTATTTCCTGTATATCCATGTGAAAGCCCATGCCTGTTTACCACAAATTGGCCTTACAAAGACAGAAAGCAGAAATTCTCCTGAGAAATCCCCATACGGTGTAATGTTTTCCATGAGGTTATCTCCCATGTCAGCCACTAACTACCTAGCGTTCCCTTCACCACCGTCAATCTTATGATTATGCTGGGTGGTCTATATATGCACAGCTTGCTTTATGCATCAGGAGGGCAAAGAACTGTTTGAGGCAAGAATATGGAATGAGATCATTATGGAGAGAAACAACTCCACGGCAAATATCTATTTCAATCAGCGGCTAGATGAGGAGGTTATCGATCAAAAACCCACCATCATGCGTACCACTTACTTCCAATTGAGTGCCATTTTCCAGCAGAGGACTGAAAATGAATATACGCGGCAACGCTTGCTTATGGTTTCGAGCATTTCTCAAACCTCAGGATTATGAAGATTAAAGTATATTGCAATGAGAGAGACATTCAATTGCATGCCAGCACTGCCACTCAATATGGAGGATTGATGGTTTCCTCCAGAGCTGGCATTTACATTTTCTAGAGTTAAGAGTGATCGACTTTCATTGCGATTGGTTGTATTGTAATATGGAGATAAAATATGTGGATGAAGTCAGAAAGTAAGCTTGAGTTCAATTCCCACCTTCCCAACTTACTGGAGCACACACAGACACACATTTGTGTATATGATTTATGAGGACTCTCCATAGGCGTAATGTATTTTATACTGTAAAAACTACTTATTATGGCCTTACGACCCCTACCCCTAAATCCAAACCTCACTCTGTGGCTTGTTTAAAATGTCAAAAGACCCCATAAAGTATGATTTTTAAAGCATTTTGAATTACAAGGACACAAGGCATTAGGCCTGCACAATATATCGTTTGAATAAATGAATGCATGAATGAATGAATGAATGAATGAATGAATTTTTTACTCAACAGGGACATTGCACAAAAATTACATTAACCTCAAAAACTAAAGATGCATTGTGCCAGGTTGTAGCAGCACAGCTATTTTTTCACCTGCAGTCCCTGAACAGGTAAAAATTAAAACAATAATAATCAAATAATTAAAAAGTCAGTTTAAACCTACAGGCATAATCGCATCTAAACTTAAACACTGACAAATCAAAAACATCTTTCTCCGTTTGATTTGACAAAAACCACCTCCTAAACAGTCGTGAAAACATCTTATAACTTTATACATTTCTGTTAGGAGATAATTCTATAGATTTATGGCTTTATAAATAAAAGAAGACTGACCAAAAGAGATCTTACGTATAGGAACAATACATTCCCCTCTTACCATAGAACGAGTCGTTTGCAATGTCTTCTCTAATTTGGAATATTTTTTTTTTACGATGGAGTAGAAAGATTGTGAGTAACTAAAAAAAAATAAATAAATATTGGAATATTTAATAATATTATTAAAACTTAACAGACTATGTTTTTTTTTTTTATTATTATTTTTTTTTTTAAGATATTGTGATGGTACAACCGAGGCTTTTTAGCATGAATTTTAAGTGCTCCCTTGTATAATGATTCCAACGGCGTTAAAGATGATTTAAATTTGTATATTTGCACTCACAACTTACTTGTATTTTTTTTTTTATATATATATATATTTATTATCTGTTTTTTGTCCTGTCTCTGTTATCCTGTTGCACTGTAGAAGCTCTGTCACGAAAACAAATTCCTCGTATGAACATACCTGGCAATAAAGCTCTTTCTGATTCTGATTCTGACTTTACGCCTATGGAGAGTCCTCATAAACCATATATGTAAGTTTTTAACTCAATTTAGAGAATTTAACTCAAGCTAACTTTCTGATTTCATTAACAAATTTCATCTCAAGTCCTGATACAATACAACCAATTGCAATATGTGTATAAAGATGAATGTGGATAGTCTTTTTTTTTCGTAATGTTTACATGTATTATACATTTAAAGAGTTTTGACCCCATGCTTTTTTATCTAATTTAATTTAATTTAATGTATTTTATTCACTTATTTAATAATAGTAGTATATTACAATGTTTTAAAATAATTTCATTAATCAACACTGTTATTTAGCAAAAATGCATTTAATTAATCAAAATGTAATACAAAATTTGCAAAAGTCATGTGTTTGTACACTTGGATATACTAACAAAATTGTAAAAATGTCCAAGTGTTTAAAGTCATGGCCAAAATTACATGCAACCTTGATAAAGAATAAACAATCCAGGGTGCCAAAAATTTGGCCATGACTTCACATATTCATACTTGTGTCAACATAAATGTACGGTGGGGGAAATAAGTATTCAACATGTCAACATTTTTCTCTGAAAACATATTTCTAAAGGTGCTGTTGACTTGAAATTTTTGCAGCTTCAAGAAGACTCTCATGTGAAAAATTAAATCATTGCTCAGGTCTGCTTTATTTCACAGACATCAACAGAGTGTAAAAATCTTGATGGTTCTGTGGGTCTCGTCTATCAAATCTGATCTTTAATTTGTATTTTCTATTGGATTTAGTTCAGGTGATTGGCTGGGCCATTCCACAGCTTGATTTTCTTTCTCTGAAAGCATTTGGGAGTTTTCTTGGCTGTGTTTTGGATCATTGTATTGCTGAAATGTCCACTCTGGTTTCATCTTCATCATCCTGGTAATGTAGATGTTGGATGTTAATATTCATTTACCATGACGAAGGGCAGAGAGTTGCTGAATAACTACAGAGAGATTTCAGCTGTTTTCTGGGCTTTCATTGCCTTTCTACACCTCCTTTTCTTCATGTGTTCAATACTTTTTCCCTGTGTCATTTAATTTAATTTCTCATAACTTAATTTGTAAATTAATTAGATTTGTTTTATTTTCATATATGTATTTATTTGATTGTTATTAACATCTGAGGAAAATTTCAAGTTATTCCTTTAGAAATAAGATTTCTGAGAAAAATGACGATGTGTTGAATACTTTCTCCCCCACTCTATATTATAAATATTTTATCTATTATTACGATACAGTACTGTTTATTTGAGTCTTTATCCTCAGCCTTACTCTTAACCTAACCACTTCTTAACAACATATATAAGGAAAAAAAATCCCAGTACTTGGTTTGCGGCTGGAAGGGCATCCACTGCATAACAGATATGGCGGAATAGTTGTTGGTTCATACTGCTCTAGTGACCCATGATAAATAATAGACTAAGCCAAAGGAAAATTAATGAATGAATGAAAAAAATAAATAAATAAAAAAATATATATATATACACATTCACAATTACAACATTAAGTTGTTCAGATTTTCTCAGTATTCAATATCATACAAATCTAAATTATTCTTAAAAATCACTTATAAGTTGTACATAATACCAAATGCCATAGTAATAATGCATGTTTTCAGTGTCAGCAAATATGTGTTGCAACCACACCACAAATGCTTACAGTGTGACACCATTTTGGGAAACACAAGAGATTGAAACCCAGCCACAGGAAATCACAGAGTCCCTTCCTGTACCATGGAGTTGATGGCCGTCTCTGGAAGCTGTGAGCGGGTCATCAGTTCAGGGCTCTCAGTGGCTTTAAGGCCTTTAGAGGGCTTTGGAAGCAGACAGGGAATGCCTGAGATCGATTCAGTACAGAAAAAAAAAGACTGCCCACCACTAGAGGATAAGTCATAGAAGACACCATAAGCCTACTACGCTCAGGAGAGTATAGCCTACTCATATCCACCCAACCTAAATATACTGGTTTCTTCTCTGGATCAACCATATAGTGGTCATCAAGGTCAAAGCCAGTCCTTTTTCTGGTTATACGAACAGATAACGAAAAGGTCTTTCCTGTGTTACAATTCCTATGGTGGGCGTTAGGAGATGAAATGTGCTTCTTGTAAATGACTTGTGAACATCCTCCTTTTTTTTCTTCCCTTCTTCCCACCCACGAGCAAGAGTAAATCCACCGTGTGAGGATTTGCAGGGCTGCTAAAGAGAGTGCAAACGAGAGAGCGAGCCACGTGGAAATCAAGGAGGATTAATTAGAGCACAGACCTAATGAGGATCCTCATAGGAGCGGACATTATCGAAGGAGCAAACGCATTTAGCTACCTTACAAAAGAAGAGGGGGAAGAGGGAATTAGAAAAGGAAGAGGAGAAACGAGAAGAAAGAAAACGGGGAAATTGCCTCTTTTGTTTAGAAAATAGACTCTTGCAAATGCCAAAGGTACAAGATGGAGTCTTGTACAAAAAGCATTTGATACTACAGTATATAAGAGAGTAGAGCTTTTGACACTTGAAACCAGTGTTGGGGTAATGCATTACAAGCAGAGTTGGGTGTAACGCGTTCCACAGTAACACATTACTGTAGTCTAATTACATTTTTGGGGAACACAATAATGTAAGGAATTACATTTTAAATGACTGTAATTTGATTGCATTTACTAAAGTCAATGTAATTGCGTTACTTACGTTACAAATATAGTTTTTAGAAGAAAAAAATGCTTCTTTTAAATCAGGATTTCCGCTGTAATGTCAGTTAATCAGCATGCACTGTGTAATCTTCTGGAGAACGCCAGCTGAAATAGCTGCTGTCGAGAGCGGTTGCTTGTTCAAGTGGAAGAATACAGACATCACAGATTTCAATGAGCGTAAAAACAAAAATATTGTTGTGAAATTCAGTCTATGTCCAGTCTCCAAATAACTTTTGACTGCTTTTATCTTGACCAGCAACTTGTTCAAGCACTTAAATAGAAAGCATTCTATGACAATACTCGTCACCAAGAAGGACACTGGTGCACAAAAACACGGCGGCCCAACTCAGCCTAAACATGCTAAATTGTGCTAAACAGCCTAAACATGCTAAAAAGTGAAGGTACTTCTGAATGTGAAGAGAAGCGTAGTTGCTTATGGGGCCCTTCACATATCGCGTCTTTTGTATTTGCACTGGGAGCGCATATTGCGTGCTCACACATTTCCCAGGCACACTAAGTTGAAAACCGCAAGTCACTTGACAGAAAGAGATCAAGCCTCAGCCAGGTGAGAATGAGTAACGCAAAAGTAACCCAAAAGTAAAATAATACATTACTTTCCATAAAAAGTAACTAAGTAACGCAAATAGTACTTTTTGGGGAGTAACTCAATATTGCAATGCATTACTTTTAAAAGTAACTTTACCAACACTGCTTGAAACTATAGTTAGCTCTGGGTGATTGGTATCTTGGATTTATCTGTTTCTTACTGCTCATGATTTCCCCAGGGTTAACAGTCAATTCATGATATTCATACGTATTCATATTTTCTTACTGTACATCCTTTAATCTTGAGTAAATATTCTTATATTAGTAATGTCAGTTACATTAGTTGCATTCTCAGACGTTCCTTTACTCGAGGGTAAAATAATTTAGATAGTCAAATAGGTAATTTGCCTCGCATCAAACATTTATAACATGTTTTTTTTTTTAATCATTATATATAGGTCTACCTGACGTTCCTTGTGGCCTCATAGTATAACGTATACCATGGACAAAATCATATGTTCCATAATCAGATTGTTATGAATCGAAAAAAATCGAAAAAAAAAATGAATCAAATAAGGTTCACCCAATATTTTGGTCATTTTGCATTTAAATCAGAAAATAGTGTCCAGACATTAATATAAATAAATTCATGTAAATACTTAGTTAGCCTTTCCTCACGCTCTTTCACCTTTAAAAACCAAACAGGTCATAAAATAAACATGTCACTTTTAAAACTGTTCGTCTTCCTAACCACAAACATAGAAGCATCGATATAAATTGCTGGATTAGATTAATATTTGGATTAAGAATCATCCACGGACCGTGCCTCAGGTAATCACGGAGCATGGTTTAGTTAGTACTGCAACCTGCATTCAATAAATAACACGTTGATATTGAACAACCTACTTGTTATACTCCATTCGGTCCATTTTCGCTTCACTACTCATCCTTAAAAGCGTTTTAAGCACAAATGTGAGGTTGTTGTCGAACGAACGAATCGGCGTTTTGAATGAACTGTTTGGGTCAATGATTCATGATTCATTTATCATATGACTCGCACACTTGTCGCCACCTGGAGGTGTAAATGTGTAACACGGAGAAATAGTCACTGAAAAGAACGAATGCATGGATAAATAAACAAACAAATAAATAAATAAATAAATAAATAAATAAATAAATAAATAAATAAATACATAAATAAATAAATAAATAAATAAATAAATAAATAAATAAATAAATAATGTATTTGAATGGATGGATGGATGGATGGATGGATGGATGGATGGATGGATGGATGGATTTTAATTAATAAATAGATGAATAGATGGGTGGATTGATAGATGGATTTAGATGGATAGATTTATAAATAGAAGGATGATAAATGTTTGGATGGATGGATAAATAGATGGATGTATTTATGGGTACATAATAAAGACATTGATGGATGCATTTAGATGGATGATGGATAGATAATAAATGGATGGATGGGTGGATGGATGGATGGATGGACAGAAAAAAAGGATGGATGGATGGATGGATGAATGATGGATTAGGAAAGATAAATAGATGTATGAATGTATAGATGGATGGAAGAATTTATGACAAATGGATGGATGGAAAATGGAAGAATGGTTGGATGGATGGATTTATGATAAATGGATTGATTGAAGGATTTAGATGGATAAATCAATGAATAGATAAACAGATGGATGGATGGTTGGATTTATGATAAATGGATGGATGGAAAACGGGTGAGTGGATGGATGGATGTATTTAGATGGATAAATAGTTCAATGGATGAATGGATGGAGGGATGAATGGATTGATTTGAATGTATAAATGAATGGATGGATGGATGGATAGATGGATGGATGTATGGGTGGATGGATGATTTATGAATGTATAGATGAAAAATGGATGGATGGATGAATAGATGATAAATGGATGGATGAATGACTAGATGATAAATGGATGGATGAAATACTAGATGATAAATGGATGGATGAATAGATGATAAATGGAATTATGGATGCACTTGGATAGATAAAAAGATGAACGTATGGATGTATGGATGAATAATGGATAGATGGATGAATAAAGAATAAATAGATGGATGGAAATGAATGGGTGAATGGATAGATAGATGAAAAATGGATGGATGTATAAAAAGATGGAAGAATGAATAAATGATTGAACACAATTGGTTGTTTTAAAAAAATTCTTTGCTCACATTCTGCCCTTCATCAGCCTCCTCTTTCAGACGTGAGCACTGCTCTCAGATGTCGTTTGATATTTGTCTACCTATCATTCACCAATTAGGAAGGAGTGTGTTTCCATGCGTCTGTTTCCTTCCTCAACGTCTTTGTCGCTTTCATCTTTTATTTCCATCTCCCGGCTCCACTTTTGTTCATAGTAGCACTAATAAAATCCCAGCTCTTTATCCTATCAAAGCTTAGCCACCTTTGTGTTTCCATTACTGAGCAATAGATGAGTAAGCAAACACTCGCCCCCTCGTCTGCCTGGAGAAATGTAAAAAAAAATACAATAAAATAAACATTTTTCGTCTGTTTTATGGCATGATTATAATCGATTCCCGCCTCCGTTTGATTAGTTTCACATTGAAAAGCTCTGTTAGCAGTTATTATTGCGAGTGCTTTGTAAGACAGCATCATTTTGTTGGTGAAATCCTACACTTGAATCAGCAGAGATTTGGAAGAGAGTTAATGGGATTGTCTGCACTTTTTCTATGTGTGTGTGTTAAAACTGCATTAGTAACTTGAGAGTAACCCTGTGGTTGGCTTTAAGCAGAGCCTAACTCCATTTACCAATGCAAGGTACATGTTTAGTTGAAGCAAGCAGAATATTACACCTCTACTGTGTACTTACTGAGAATGTAACAGTCTCTGTTTAATGTAAATAAAGACATGTTGTGTGTAATCGATCAAATCCAGTAAAAAAAAATCTAAATAACACATAACATGTTAAGATTTTGAAGAATATTTGTGTGTTAAATCATTTCTGCACAAATTATTAGAAATGGATTTCATGCATGTTGTTAATAGTGTCCTATATGAACATGTTTTGCATTTATTTTTTCCAGATTTGTGAAAACTGTATTTGAATATGCTGCAAATATGTTGTAAGAATCCCTTAAATGTAAAATTGTAATAGGAGGAGAACATTTGGCATTCTAACTCAAAACAACTGCTTTAAAAAAAATCACTTCATATTCATTCATTCATCCATTAATTTTTCTTTACGGCTTAGTCCCTTTATTAATCTGGGGTCGCCACAGCGGAATGAACCGACAATTTTTCCAGCACGTTTTTACGCAGCGAATGCCCTTCCAGCGGCAACCCATCTCTGGGAAACTCAATACATATTCATAAACACATATTTCTTATGTTTGAAATTAGAAAACCATTTGATTTGACACCCCCCTCCCCCCCAAAAAAAAATTTAAATAAAAAAAAAATAATAATAATAATATATATATCATATAATTAAATGAATATGACAACACAAAGAACTAATCCATTTGTATTAGGTTCATGGGATTGTCTGCAGAATTCTCTTTCTATGTGTGTGTTAAAACTGCATTAGTAACTTGAGAGTAACCCAGTGGTTGGCTTTAAGCAGAGCCTAACTCCATTTACCAATGCAAGGTACGTGTTTAGTTGAAGCAGGCAGAATATTACACCTCTACTATGTGCTTATTGACAATGTAACAGTCTCTGTTTGATGTGAAGAGCAATGATTTGTTTCAGCTTTGACTGAAAACATGTATTTTCACTATGTGGCATGTTGTAAGACAACTAATTGGACTGAAATGTGCCTTAATAAAAACGAAAGCATTTGTGTTAGAATGTTTACTGAGGTAAATTAAGTGATATGTGCTCATCTGAAACTCACAAATAAGCAAGAGTGTGTTAAAAAAAAAAGGGAAGCTCGTGACCCATTTCCTTGTGGTTAAGCCTTGAATGAGATAATAGGGCTTGCTTGAATGTTTATTAAATGTTAATTAACTCAGGCTTAATGTTGTTTTTTATCTCCCTACAAAATGAATGTTTTTTGTTCAGATTATAAGTAAACAAGAGAGATAAGGAAAAAGGCTTGTTTGCCTGTAGGCATGTCCATTAGTGCGTGCAAAAAGAAAACAGCAGACCACACTTCATGGACAGTGAAACAAGTGAGGTTTAATTAAAATATGAAGGAAGATCTGCTAAACATACCACCACTGAAAGTGCAGAAACAGAGAAGTGCATTTAACCATCCATCCATCCATCAATCAATCAATCAATCAATCAATCAATCAATCAATCAATCAATCAATCAATCAATCAATCAATCAATCAATCAATCAGTCAGTCAGTCAGTCAGTCAGTCAGTCAGTCAGTCAGTCAGTCAGTCAGTCAGTCAGTCAGTCAGTCAGTCAGTCTGTCTGTCTGTCTGTCTGTCTGTCTGTCTGTCTGTCTGTCTGTCTGTCTGTCTGTCTGTCTGTCTGTCTATCTATCTAGTTGCCTTACAATTTTAAGCTAAGTCAACTTTTTAAAAAAAACAACAGAATGGCTTAAAGAAATATCCATACATTTTGCAAACCACCTGTCCCAGGGTGTGTTTCTTAAACAACGACGTCACTCGTGGCAGAACTATCATAGTACGATGCATCATTTGGGAAAAGAACGATGTAGTGACGAGTATTTCCCAAAACCCGTAGTTTCTCTGTTGCAGATCCATCATTTGAACCACGTTAGTTATTACGTAAAACGCCCATAATGATGGTCTAAATGGCGTGCTAACAACTTCTTTAGAGAAGAACATCATAATTTCTTTGTGCAAATTATATTGTATATACAAAAAAACAATCCAATATTAGTTTTGGTTAAAAACATGCACTCGTTTTCCATATTAATTCAAATATATGTAAATGGCACATATAGGGACAATGTTTCCTTTACAAATATTATTGAGAATATTCCATAGTCTATTCTTAATTACATAAAATCACTTACAAAAGCTAACTTGTATTCTAATCACATATGTACATCATATAAATAAATAAAGAGGCTATTTATTAAGAAATGAAATTTAATATTTATTATTTATTTGGAAATGGAAAAAATCATACTTTAATAATAATATTAATAAAAGTAATGATGATGACAACAATAATAATAATAATAATAATAATAATAATAATAATAATAATATTATTATTAAGTAGGATATTGTTTTTTATTTTTATTTTTTGAAAAGTCTACTTTTACAATTTGACACTTGTAAACCACTGCAGAAATGTCCTAACCAACAGGCTGATATTATATTCAGAACAGATACTTAATAAATAACCTACTATAAATTAAAAGCATTAACGTATGCTATATTGCAGAACATATTGGAACTGAACATACAACACACAGATATTAGAAGATATCTTCAGGAATAAAAGATTATAAAATTAGCTTGACAGATTTTGATAACTAGTTCAACATTTTTGTATGTAATAATGACTCAAGTGATGAAATGAGGACTATTAGTTTTGTATGGAATGACTATTCAGCATTCACAAGTTTAGTTATTTTGACTGACATGACGTAAGCAAATGATAATGTTATAAAACAGCAGAGAGTTGTAGGAAAGCAATTGATGCATGTCCAAAAGCGTTTGCAATTTGTTGGAAGGAATGAGAAACTGCTACTATGGTGTGCACAAATGACTAACTGTTTTAAGAAATGCATTAAGTGTTGTGCAAATGTAAATAGTGTTGTGAGAAATGCACCAAAGCCACGGAATAAAACTGTAAAATAAAAAAAGTAGTAAAATTGATTATATTTCTCTCTTTTTTTGATTTCTTTCTTGATATTTTGAACATACACTTCTCATACTGAAAATCTGATTTTAGCTGCAACAGAAAGGATCTACAGTCATTTATTTTTCCCAAACATTTTCCACATTCACTTGTGCAAGTCATTTTCCCCCCACAACCGAGTAACACATTGGCACTTTCACAAACGTGTTAGCATTTCAAGGTTTACATTTATGCTTTGCTGGCTCTTAGTCTCAGTGGTCTTGTATAGTTTAACACCTACAGTGTCAGCATGGATGCATGACGTTTGCTCATTAACGGCTGCTGCTGCTTCACACTGGAGTTGATTGTTTATGCTTTGTTATGTTCCTTGCTGCTTTTTCCCCCTCTGAAACTACACTCAACAGTAAAATGGACACTCTTGGCTTTGATCCCATTGAATCTGCATGTTGTTGGCGGTTCACGCTGATGCGCTGCTGGCTGCTTCATTGTGCTGAACCACCTCTCTCTCTCTCCAACTGCAGCGTTGTGGCTTTTCATGGTGCGGTGACTCCAGCAGGCAGTGTTGTTTGGACATTTTCTCCCACTAGTACTCGTTTGTTTGCACTGGTGGATTGCACACACGCTGCTCCACAACAGCACTATGAAGTCAACTCAAGCCTTTTTTTATTCCAAAGAACATCATTTACACATTTGAATAGATATACAAACACGTGAACAGATGCAGCTACTTATTCATTCATTTTCCTTCAACTTAGTCTCTTATTTATCAGGAGTCACCACAGCGGAATTAACCTCCAACTAATCCAGCATATGTTTTACACAGTGGATGCTCTTCCAGCTGCAACCCAGTACTGGGAAACACCCATCTCATTCCCACTCATACACTACGACCAATTTTTTCACTCAATTCACCTAAAGCGCATGTCTTTGGACTGAGGGGGAAACAGGAGCACCTGGAGGAAACCCATGCCAACATGGGGAGAACATGCAAACTCAACATGTGAAATGCCACCTGGCCCAGCCAGGACTCAAACCAGTGACCTTCTTGCATCGAGGCAACAGTGCTAACCATTGAGCCACCATGCTGCCTATTATTATTACATTATTGATTCAATATTGATTCACAAATGATTCTAAACAGGTTGGTCTGGAGTTGAACAAACATTTGTTTGGTTTTCATGTGATTTCAAGACATTTTCAAGACAAATTATTATTGTTGTTTAGATTTTTTTAATTGCATTTGATAGATGGCACACAATAAAACGCTGTTTGTATAAATAATTTTAATTAGTGTTGGAAGAAAATAATTATGATTAAATGCAACCAAAATAAAGATTTGTATTTACATAACATCTGTATACTTATTATGTAAAAAAAACATGCATGCATATGATTGTGATTTACACTACCGGTCAAAAGTTTGGGCACAGTATGAATTTTAAATGTTATTAAATAAGCTTCTCCTGCCCAGCAAGGCTGCATTTATTTCCTCAAAAGTGTCATTTATATAGTTTAAATTGTAAAATTGTGAAATGTTATTGCACTACAAAATAACTGTTCAAAAGTAGTTTATAATTTGATTTAATAATGTATTCACTGATTTTAATGATGAATTTTCAGCTTCATTACTCCAGTCTTCAGATTTACACAATCCTTCAGAAATCACTCTAATATGAGTTATTATCATTATTATTAATATTATTATTAACTATGACTGGAGTAATTATTATTATTAACTTTGACTGGAGTAATCATTTTATTTGAAACTACACACAATAAGACAGCAGTTATTTAAAATTGTAATAAATATTTAACAGTTTAACAGTTTTTACATTTAATAAATGCCGCCTTGATAAACAGAATAATTTTCGTAAAAAAAAAAACAAAAAAAACATGTAAAAAATGACCCCAATCTTTTGACCGGTAGTGTATTTAGATGTAATATACAGCCCGAAATTATTCATAGCCCTGGTGTATGAATAATTTTGCTCTTGACTGTATATATGAATTTGAAAGGAATTATAAACACTGTCCATTTTAAATATCTATAATATCTATCAAATATTTTTTTTATAGTTTTGTTTTTATGTATGAGTGTGTTTTAAATATGCACAATACATTATATAACAGACACATATACAGTATATTATGTAAAAACAACTTTTTATTTTGGATGCTATTATTCATTCCTTCATTTTCTTTTTGGCTCAGTCCCTTCATTAATTAGGGGTCGCCACAGTGGAATGAACCGCCAACTTATCCAGCATATGTTTTCCGCGGCGGATGCCCTTCAAGTAGCAACACTGGGAAACACCCACACACTCTCGCATTCACACTCATACACTTCGGCCAATTTAGCTTATTCAATTCACCTACTGTATGTCTTTGGATTGTGGGGGAAACAGGATTACCCAGAGGAAACCCACGACAACATGGGGAGAACATGAAAACTCCAAACTGGCCCAGCCATGACTTGAACCAGCAACCTTCTTGTTGTGAGGCGACAGTGCTAACCACTGAGCCACCATGCCACCCTATAATTAACCAAAAATTTCAATTAGTTTATCTTACATTTTACACTTATAAGGGTATATGCAAACAATCTAGACTAGTCTAGTCTAAGATTTGCTTTTGAAAGCCAGTGGGTCTAACTTTTCACTGTATGACCAGTGAACAGAAAAACAAACAGTCATTCTGGACTAATGTGACAAAGAGTTTTAGGTAAACTACCCACTTCACTCAAAAGTATATATGACTTCACTCAAAATATATATGACATCACATCTAAAGCAAACAATATTTCTGCTCAGACGAACATTCTGGATGGTCTAGGTCAAAAATGTCCTCTGTGATGGTCAGAAAAAATAAAAAGGCGTCCTAGGAGACTGTGTGCTCTTTACTGAGGCACAGGAAGAAACTCTAAAAGCCTGTAGAAAATGCCACAAAGGCGTTTAAAAAACATACAGAGGGAAAATCTCTGAACTTGCTGGCTAAGCCACGGTGGCTTATAATGCTCAGAAGAATCACTGTGCCAAGTCATTTTATAGTTGTTGTTTTTTTAGTCATTGAATTATTCAGCGTCCATCAGTGTTTGAATGTTATACATGTTGACACACGCTGTTACTCTATTTACTGTCATCAGTTCATCAGTTGTTATTCCCAGCATAGTTTGAATCCAAATGTCTCCTGTAATTTGTATATGTTTGCATAATAATAGAAAAAATTAAATAATAATATAATAATAATAATAATATTAATAATAATAATAATAATGATGATGATGATAACAAAATAATAATAATAACAATGGTGACACTACTACTACTACTGCTACTACTACTATAACTACAACTACTGCAACTACTACAATTAAAAAAATAAAATAAAAAAATAATAATAATAATAATGATGATGATGACAACAAAATAATAATAATAACAAGGGTGACACTACTACTACTACTACTACTACTACTACTACTATAACTACAACTACTACAATTAATAATAATAATAATAATAATAATAATAATAATAATGATGATGATGATGATGATGATGATGACAACAAAATAATAATAATGACAAGGGTTATTACTACTACTACTTCTACTACTACTACCAACCCAGGCTCATTCTGAGAACGTAGTCCTGTGGACGTTTCTGGAGACCGCGAAATATGTAGCCGGGGGTACGTACGGCTGCATTTCATTTTTTTAAGCGAACGCTGTGGGGCGGTGTGACGCCGTTCCTTTCGGCGCTTGCCGGCCGGCCAGCCGGGCGCTTGCCGGCCGGCCAGCCGGCCGCTCGCCTCCGTGTGGAGGGCTTTCCCGCTGCAACCAGTTTGTCCGGTTACGACGACGACCGGGTTTGAGTCCGGGGAAGAGCGGTTCCAGAAATCAGGTAAGAAAACAAAAACAAAATCCAAAAAATGAAGCGAACAAGTTCGTCACAGGGTGAGAATGTGGTCAAAATCCGAAAACGTGGTAAAAATCAGACGAGGGCTTTTCTTTTTCTGGCCGGTTTTTGTGAATCGTCGTTGGTTGGGTTTAGGGACGGAGGAGGGTGGGTCAGCCGATTGGCCGGTCGCACGGTCAATCATTCTGTCATTCAGGCAGACAGGCGGAAGGTCGTTCAAAAGTGGCCTCTAGCGGGTTTATGCGAGAACGGCGTGGGAAAAAGTGCGCACAGCGGCCTCTCGCGAAAACAAAAACTATCTCTAGAAACGTCCCCGGGACTACGTTCTCAGAATGAGCCTGGGTTGACTACTACTATAACTACAACTACTACAATTAATAATAATAATAATAATAATAATAATAATAATAATAATAATAATAATAATAATTGAAAATTACAGACAATTTGATTTCTGAAATGATGAACAACGTCAACCATATTTTCTCTGCTATAAAACAACTACATTCTCGACTAAAAAAGCCTCAAAAGTACATTATGTTGTCCAACAGATGCAATATTTGTCAAATTGTAGTCCGCTGCTTGCCACTAGTGTGGGCGGAGTAATACACAAGAGTGAAGAGGCTGTATGAGTTCTAATATTGCAGAATATTGCACGGCTATTAGCCAATCAGATTTAAGAACCAGACTAAACTATTTGGTAGATATGTCAGTCAATACTATTTGTTTTATTTACATATCATCAACTCAATTTGCAATTGGGTTGATCAAGGTGATTATAGCATTCAAAACGTGAATTGCTTCTCATTATCATTTACATTGCAGTTTATTTCTTATTTACACACAAAACACTGGACATCATTATTCTGTTTTATGTAAACTACAATAATGTTATAATGTAAATTATGCAAAGTATAATTAAAAGTTTCCCAGTGATGGGTTGCTGCTGGAAGGGCATCCGCTGCGTGAAACATATGCTGGATAAGTCAGCGGCTCATTCCGCTGTGGTGACCCCAGAATCCCCACCCCAAAAAAATGAATGAATGAATAATAAAATGTCAGTTATTATATCAGATCAAAGATAATAAAAATGTGTGCATCACAAATAATGGGACAGTAAACGCAAGCATTTTAAACAGTACATTCAGCTGGTCTTTGTGTCTAGCTGGAGCACTTTTAGCTTAGCTTAGCATAAATCATTGAATCAGACCACT
>NC_079448.1:46231262-46276262 GCF_903798145.1 Danio aesculapii | reverse complement strand
AGATATTTTTTGTATTTTTTTGCCAAGACTATTATGTTTGGGTGACTATTATATATCTTTTAAATGTATATAATTGTCCACATTATGTTTATATATCAAAAGAAATACTTAGAAATGAGTGATATTCTGCTTAAATCTTAAAAAATGAGTGCAGGTGGTTTGAAAGTGGACTTAATGTATTGTCATTTACATTTGGCTTGCATTTCTAACCTTTCAGCCGTTGTATATTGTATTAATCCGGGAAGCATTCATTATATGTCACACATAATGATGTGCAAATCTGAAACTCAATCTAATTGGGCCAGATGTTAAGCAGGAAAAAGCTACATCGCAAAAAAAACAGACAGAAAGAGGATTAAAGATTCAAGACGCCCTTCTTTACTAGCCATATTTACATCTCCTGTGAGTTGATTGTATTTACAGATTTGCAGCTATAAGCTCTAATATGTGAACTCTTGCTCGCTGTCCATCTGGATTTCGAGAAAAGTCACCTATCGAATATGAATGTTTTTTTCCCCCCACTGCACTCAGTGTTTGTGTCTTTATGTGTCTTCTTCTGTTAACTCAAGCTGAAGTGGACAGGCGTTTGAAGGCCCTCGAGTGACCCTGTGCATAGACACGATTTGGGGATCCAAACTCCCCGCAGAGGCTTGTGACATTTGAAATCAAACGTCTGAGTTTCTAGCCCAACGCCTGTCTGATCTGCCTCTGTCTGACAGCCACAGCACTGGCTCTTCTGGGAATCCCTGAACTTTGTCATTACCTGATCTACATAATTACTGCCAGACCTTCCTAATTGGAGATATTTGGTTGGGTAAAATGTAGTGATTGTTATTTTATGGTGTTAGTTCCTATGGTAACAATCAGTAATACAGTATTAAAGTTTGTTTTGATATTATTTAAGTGTGTGCACTATGTAAATATATTATGTATATATAAATACACACATGCATGCATACATTTGAGAAAATGTTTATTTATATTTAAATTTAAATATTTAAGTAGCAAAAATTTTAGTATAGTTTTGTATATACACAGTGTTATACACACATATTATGTCAAAACATACTTTTATTTTGAATGCGATTAATATTTTCCCAACACTAACTTCGTTTTATATATTATGAACAAACATATGTAGGTTTCCGTAGTGTAGTGGTTATCACGTTTGATTTACACATGAAAGTTCCCTGTTAAGAAAACCTGGATGGAAACATGCATTTATTTCCCAGTACTGGGTTGCAGCTTGAAGGGCATCCGCTGTGTAAAACATATGCTGCATAAGATGATGGTTCATTCCGCTGTGGCGACCCCTGATGAATAAAAGGACTAAGCCGAAGGAAAATGAATGAATGAATGAACGAACAAACATAAAGTATATCGTTAACAATAACATAGTTATAGTATGTATTAAAGCAACCCAAATGGTTATTAGAATCAATTCCTACTGGTTCATTATGATTTATTATGGTTTTATGGTTTACTGCTTGCATTTTATTAAGATATTGTCTGTTTATTAGTACTTATAAAGTATGATCTTATTCTACATCCCCAAACATCTTATTACTTATCTTAACATCCCTTATATCCTAATAATTACTCATAAGCAGATTAATAGTAGTTTACTGAGCTAACATTCTTAGTTGATGGTTTGTTAACAGCAAAAAATTTACCTTAAAATAAAGTGTGACCATGGCCTGTTTTCTCAAAAAAACCTCTGAACAAAAACATCTGTAGAAAAAAAGTTTTCTTTAAAGCAATGATAATTGTATTATGTTTAACAGTAAAATACTAGTCCGTCCGTCCGTCCGTCCGTCCGTCCGTCCGTCCGTCCGTCCGTCGTCATCTATCTATCTATCTATCTATCTATCTATCTATCTATCTATCTATCTATCTATCTATCTATCTATCTATCTATCTATCTATCTATCTATCTATCTATGTATCTGTCTGTCTGTCTATCTATCTATCTATCTATCTATCTATCTATCTATCTATCTATCTATCTATCTATCTATCTATCTTTCAAATTCTAATTTTATTTGTCACACAGTACGATATGCAGTAAAATGCTTATACAATCACATGTGGCCTTTAAAAATCTAAAATAATATCAGTAAGAATCTAAATTATATAATATAATAAGTAAAAAACTTAAGTTTTTAGATCTAAACTTATATCTATATAAAATAAGAACAAATATGCAATATATAAATATTGAAAATATAGCTAGAGAACATTGAAGAAATATTTAATCTATCTATCTATCTATCTATCTATCTATCTATCTATCTATCTATCTATCTATCTATCTATCTATCTATCTATCTATCTATCTATCTATCTATCTATCTATCTATCTATCTATCTTCTTTTTTACTAGCCTAATTCCCCCTTAATCAAACCACTTAAATCGACAGGCTTTCCATTCTAACCTATGCAAGCTAAGAATGATGTTCGTGTGGACCGTGAAGCATCTGCATCTGCCAGTGGTGTTGACACTATGACAGACAGGCTCTCTGGCTAAACAGCTGATTGAATCTTCACCTCTCATCACAAACAATGCGCACTTTTAGATCAATGCCCGTTGACAGAAACGTGAGGACTGAATCATTGATTTCTTTCAGAGGTTGGAGATCCATCTTGAAGTGTCTAAGATCAGTATAAATCTGTGGATCTTTCTAAAGGTGTTACTTGGTGGGGGAAAGACTGACTGAAAATGAGTTTACGATACTTTGTCTGAAAAAAAAAAAACATGCGCTGACCAAACACTGATTACATAATAGATATATGTTATTCAACTCTAAGTTATAGGGTGGTGCAGTGGCTCAGTGGTTAGCATTGTCACCCCACAGCCAGAAGGTAGCTTGTTTAAGTGCCCCAGTTGGCATTTCTGTGTGGAGTTTGCATGTTCTCCCAGTGTTTGCTTGAGTTTCCTCCAGGTGTTCCAGATTCCCCCACAGTCCAAAGACATGCACTATAGGTGAATTGAATAGACTAAATTGGATGCAGTGTATAAGTGTGTGTGAATGTGAGAGTGTATGGGTGTTTGCCAGTACTTGGTTGCGGCTAGAAGGGTATTCACTGCATAAAATATATGCTGGAATAGTTGGTGGTTCATTCCGCTGTGGCGGCCTCTGAAATAGAGACTAAGCCGAAGGAAAACGAAAGAATGATTGGTCTAAGTTATCCTCTATTGCTCAATTATCATATTAATAAATCAAAAGTAATTAAATTTTTTATATTATGTTCATTTTATCGTTCTGTTGGTACATCTGTTTGCATATAATGAGCCAGTCTGTCACAATCACCAGCGATCCAGGCTTGTATATCGCTGGGAGTCATTCACTTTCACTCAGAATTACAAATCTGTCAGCATATTGACTACAAATCCTGTCATGCTCCACACACTCACACCTGTTCCAGTTTTCCACTGATTGCTTGTTCAGAACTGATTACATTGACTTTAAAAGCAGCACAGACACACACACAGTAGTTGCTGAGTCTTGTTTAGCTGTATTGTGAGGATTACGACATGTTTGCCTTGGTGTGTTAGATCCGTGTTAGATCCTTGCCTTCTTTTATTGTTTATTCCTGTCTGCTGCCTGCCTTTTGACCATCTGCCTGTTTACTGACCACGACTCTGGTTTTCTGTATACATCTGTTTGCCCCATGTGTTGATTGTTGCTTGCCTGACCATTCCAACATAGACTCATTCTGAAAACATAGCCCTAAATACATTTCTGGAGATCACAAACTATATAGCCAGAAGTATGTATGGCTGCATTAAATTTTTTTAATGAATGCTGCAGGGCGGTATGACAACGACGATGGGGTTTGAGTACAGTAAAGAACGGTTTCAGAAAGCTGGTAAGACAAAAACAGAAGCCAAAAGATAAAATAAACAAGTAAATAACAGGGTGAGAATGTGGTAAAAATCAGATGAGGGCTTCTCTTTTTGTGAATTGCCTTTTAAATTTGTTGGTTGGGTTTAGGGAAGCGGGTGGGCGGGTCAATCGGTGCTTTTTAAAATTCTTTTGGTTGGGTTTAGGGAAGGGGAAGGGTGGGTCAGTCGACGAGATAAGAGCAGGCACGAATGGCACTCATGAGAGAAATTTGAGATCTCAAAAAGCATACACAGTGACCCCTCATGGATTCGCAAAAAACAAAAACTTCAAAAAAAGTATCTCCTGGCACGTATTTGATGGTCTCCAGAAATGTATATAGTGGTACGCATTCAGAATGAGCCTGGGTTGGATCATTCTCTATGTTAAATAAAACCTGCGTTTGGATCCGCACCTCCGTTGTCAGCATCCATCACGTTACACAGTCAATCATATTAACAACCACAAAATAATGTTAAAGGGGTCATGAACTGCTTTTTAAAAATATCATACTCTGTTCTCTTAAATGTTTACTTTTAATGTTATATACTTTTTTTGCTAAATAAATGAATAAATAAATAAATAAATAAATAAATAAATAAATAAATAAATAAATAAATAAATAAATAAATAAATAAATAAATAAATAAAAGGCTTATTGTCTGGGTTGGTGTTCTATGTTACGCTACAAAAACCTTGTAATAAGTTGCCAGTACATTTTCTGTTATTTAAGACTTATTTCTCTCTATATAATTTATTATACATTATGTTACTTCAAACTACTGTCAATAAAAAAGTCACTTTGCTAAATTGTAGAGTTGAATTTTTAACATACACTGTAAAAATTGCAGGGCTCCACACAATTCAGTCATGTCATCCCAACACAAATCGGTTAAGTTAACTCAACACTTTTAACAAATTTATGTGGATTGAACATAGAAAATTAAGTTGTCCCAACGAAATCTCAAGAATTGTGTTGTTTCAGCTCATTTTAAATAAGCAGTTTGAACAAGCAAAAAAAAAAAGAGTGTAAAAAGTCAACAGAGCAGATATCAACATCCCATAATGCAGTTTTTATTTTAATATATATTTATTTTATTTATTTATTTATTTATTTATTTATTTATTTATTTATTTATTTATTTATTTATTTTTACAGTGTATGTCTATATACTCAAAACATAAATGAGTTTTGATTTTGGTTAAACATGCATAAATACTTCAGAGCATGTCTGCCGAGCATCTTTATCACTTGAATTCTGTGTAGACCTGCGCTTTTTCTCCTAATAACAACCTAACTCCATGAAGCACAAAGCATATTTATATTCCCTACTTAATCCACTCAAGACAGGTATAGGACAAGAAAACAGACTCTCTGATCCAATCGCCATGCACTAACTCTTTGGCCTCTCTCTCCCTCTGTTTTGTCTCCCATGATTCCACCTTCAGCCTCATGCATTCACTGTCCATCTGACAATTATGCAAATGCTGGGCATAAGCATACAGAAGAACTGAGGAATCCATAATCAGGGCGATTTTATCTGACTGTGTGCAGAAATGACCAGGCAGGTGGTAATGATGATTAAGGCTGTGCTTCACTCAGTCCACACAACCCCGTGGTGGAACTTAATGGGGTGAAAAGCTTACTTTGGGCCCGAAACAAATTACGGGTCTGACAATCAATAGGGTTAGTGAATGAAACCTAATGGCCTCTGCCTCACTTCTTATAATAAAAGTGAAGAAATGCATCGATTTGCCCCCTCACAGGTGGGTTTTTTTCCTCCTCTTATTGATTTCAATTAACAGAGCATTTACTGAAACTTGAAAGGGCAAAGCATGTTGTGTACATTCTGATATTGTGCTGCTCGAGAGACACTTTTAGCATCACAGAACTACAATGTCTATTAAAATTTGTGTTAGACATCTGGATATACACTCACCGGCCACTTTATTAGGTACAACTGCTTAACGATAATTTCTAATCAACCAATCACATGGCAGCAGCTCAATGCATTTAGGCATGCAGACATGATCAAGACAATCTGCAGAAGTTCAAACTGAGCATCAGAAAGAGGAAGAAAGATGATTTAAGTGACTTTGAACATGGCATGATTGTTGGTGACAGACGGGCTGGTCTGAGTATTTCAGAAACTGCTGATCTACTGGGATTTTCACGCGCAACCATCTGTAGGGTTTACAGTGAATTGTCTGAAAAAGAGAAAATATCCAGTGAGAGGCAGTTATGTGGGCACAAATGCCTTCTTTTTGACAGAAGTCAGAGGAGAATGGACAGACTGCTTTGAGAAAGGCAACAGTAACTCAGATAACCACTCGTTACAACAGATGTCTGCAGAAGAGCATCTCTGAATGCACAACACGTCCAACCTTGAGGCAGATGGGCTACAGCAGCAGAAGAGCACACCAGGTACCACTCCTGTCACCTAAGAACAGGAAACTGAGGCTACAATTCACACAGGATCACCAAAATTGAACAATAGGAGATTGGAAAAACGTTTCCTGGTCTGATGAGTCTCGATTTCTGCTGCGACATTCAGATGGTAGTGTCAGAATTTGGTGTCAACAACATGAAAGCATGGATCCATCCTGCCGTGTATCAAAGATTCATGCCTGTGGTGGTGGTGTAATGTTGTGAGGGATAATTTCTTGCCACACTTTGGGTCCATTAGTACCAATTGAGCATCGTGTCAGTGCCACAGCCTACCTGAGTATTGTTGCTGACCATGTCCATTCCTTTATGACCACAGTGTACTCATCTTCTGATGGCTTCTTCCAGAAGAATAAAGCGCCATGTCATAAAGTGTGAATCACCTCAGACTTTTGAGTTCACTGTACTCAAATGGCCTCCACAGTCACCAGGTCTCAATCCAATAGAGCACTTTTGGGATGTGGTGGAATGATTGATTCGAATCATGGATGTGCAGCCGACAAATCTGCAGAAACTGCATCATGCTATCCTCTCATTAGGGACCAAAATCTCTGAGGAATATTTCTTGTACCTTGTTGAATCTATGCCACGAAGGATTGAGGCAGCTCTAAAGGAAAAATGGGGTCCAACATGGTACTAGTAAGGTGTACCTAATAAAGTGGCTGGTGAGTGTATTTGATGCCTTCACCAGGATTTCCGCTCAACATGCATGCATGCATCATGTCATTTATCATTAAACTATTCAGCCTGAGGGGGGAAAAAAGCATACCCCATGTGACAACCGGAGACATTTTGATGTTGACATGATCATCGTAAAATGAAGCTAAATAAACGGACAGTCTCCGAAACAAGAAGCGACTGTGATTCTCCCTCAAACTCAGTCCTCTAAAAACAGTGACACTGAGTGACACATTACGGAGTGTTTAGAATCTATTTAAAAAAGCATTAGAGCAAGATTCATATTTCTATATGACAGCCAAGGAAGAGCGAGAGAAAGTGAGAGGAAAACAAATTTGCAGCCGAGCTGTTAGCACACTTTAAATGTAATTTTCCTTATTTGCAAACGCAATGGCTCATGCCGTACTTTCAGCGCACATTACTGCTTCCTCTTCCCATTGTCTTAATAATGGTTTCTGGACAATTTATGTGAGCCTCCCCAGATAGTTTTTCCATTTCTCTCTCCAGAATGTTTCATTGCCCCTATTGTATGACTCCTTTTTAAAATTCTGCTTTTTCCGTCTGCAATATAATTTCAAGGATTTAGACAGAATGGTTTGCTTGGCAGCGCCAGCAGCCATAACAATAACCTCCTTCTGTGCCAGGCTCTGGGCGACTACAGATAATAGCACCCGATTTCCAAAAACAATGTCTGAGTAGACAACCTGGCACGATAGACCACAACAACTGCTCCAAACTCTACTGAAAACTCTTAATCGGAGAGAGGTAATTACACTCTGCAAATCGCAACGGGGTTAAAGTCAGAGCGGAAATGCACACTGCAAGTGGAAATTCCGCTGATTGTCCCAAGATAGGAGCGGGGTCATCCTGTTCAGGTCCTGTAGATAGCACAGGCATTAAAGGCTTCCCTGCTGTGACCTCACTGCCGAGAAGGACATCTCACTGGCCTACTAAACCACTAAAGGCTCAGTGTGAGACTTCACTCTTTTTACCATCAGGACAAGGTAAACCAGAGCAGTGTGCTCGGCAAATTGTCCCTCTTGCACATGAAAATAATTAGTATTTCATTATCGATATACAAACTGATGCATATATTTGACCTTTTAAATTTGTTCTCCTGCCAATACAGTTTTTTACAATCAATTTGCCACACATTTCAGAACCCTGGTAACAATTTTCAAAACTCTAGACACAAAATTCACAACCTTGGATACAATACACACAAGTAAAAGATACTTTGTTCATTGAACTAAGATTACCTTTTCAATAGAATACAAATAAACATCAAATTGATCCCATTTCAAAGTTCAACTCCCACATTGCATTTTAAATAAATGCGTGTTCATGTACTTAACATGATGTTATTATCAACTGATACAAGCACTCAAAATGATAAATAACTGTTCCATTCCTCTTGATGCATGGAAACTGATGTACAATATTACATGTTTAGATGATGAAAGCTTCAGGATATGTCAAATGACATTAGGTTACCTCAGACGATGACCCAACTGGACTACATTATCTATAGATTTCATCTTTACTCATGCTTATTCCATATTTATGGTTTCTTCGTTCCATGTACCACTTTTACAGACAATGTTTTCATATTTGACATTACTATTACTGCATAAGAAAGCCCAATCACAGCAGACCAATGTCAGGCCTGGATTCACATTGATAGAAGGTTCTTTCTAAGATTTTAGACTAATGAAAAAACCACTGTGATGTAGAGGAGAACCTGTGACCAAATCCACAAGACCAGACTGATGGAAACACTGATCCCAAAATAGAAATCTGATATAGAGAAATATCAGCAAATTACATATGTGACATAATAGTTCATATGAATTTTACATATATAAAATATGTCCTACATGTCAAAATATTGCCTTTTTTAACTCTTAGAATTACGGACATGTACATATATGTTACGTAAATATATTGTTTATGTTATATATTTTACCCCAACAAATATATTACCTATAATTTGTATAGGTGTCCATATGGCTGTATATGAACACACACACACACACACACACACACACAAACAAACATCCGTATATATATATATATATATATATATATATATGTATGTATGTATGTATGTATGTATGTATGTATGTATGTATGTATGTATGTATGTATGTATGTATGTATGTATGTATGTATGTATGTATGTATGTATGTATGTATGTATGTATGTATGTATGTATGTATGTATGTATGTATGTATGTATGTATGTATGTATGTATATATATATATATATATATATATATGTATGTATGTATGTATGTATGTATGTATGTATGTATGTATGTATGTATATATATATATATATATATATATATATATATATATATATATATATATATATATATATATATATATGTATATGTATATATATATATATATATATATATATATATATATGTATATGTATATATATATATATATATATATATATATATATATATATATATATATATATATATATATGTATATATATATATATATATATATATATATATATATATATATATATATATATATATATGTATATATATATATGTATATATATATATGTATATATATATATATATATATGTATATATATATATATATGTATATATATATATATATATATATATATATATATATATATATATATATATATATATATATATATATATATATATATATATATATATATATATGTATATATATATATATATATATATATATATATATATATATATATATATATATATGTGGAATCCTATTGTAATTTGCATATGTTGACATATACCATGCCATATATCAGCTTTCTATATTGGGACGTGCAGTGAGAAAAAAAATACAGTAAACCTACATTATGATGGAATGAATAAAACAAGTTCAGTGTAGCCAGTGTCTGTACTGTTCCCTCTACACTTATGCATAAACCATAATGGAACCTGTCTCATATATTTTAGACAACAATATTTAATGGTGGTTAAAGACTGTTTATTGAAACAATGTGCAGATGAACTAAAGTTGTGTTCCTGTAGTGTTTATATGATAAAAGGATTATGTGAACCAATGATCCTGCAAATGTAAGACTTCTTTAAGGAAATGAACGCAGCATGCACAGTTTTGAACATTGGAGAGCCTGCATTAAAAGTAGTGACTGTTTAGAGTTTTGTCTCTAGAGTTTTGAAAATTGACATTAGAGTTCTGAAATTTGTGGCAAAGCTGTAGAAAAAAAGCTGTAATACACAATTTCTGAATTCAAGAGAACATTAACAAGATGCAGGAAACATTTAATTAGCTTATTTAAACACAGTATGGGCAACGCAGTGGAGGAGTAGGTAGTGCTGTCGCCTCACAGCAAGAAGGTTGCTGGTTCGAGCCTCGGCTGGGTCAGTTGGTGTTTCTGTGTAGAGTTTGCATGTTCTCCCTGTGTTTGCGTGGGTTTCCTCTGGGTGCTCCAGTTTCCCCCACAGTCCAAAGACATGCGGTACAGGAGAATTGGGCAGGCTAAATTGTCCATAGTGTATGTGTGTGTACGAATGAGTGTGTATGGGTTTCCAAGTGATGGGTTGCGGCTGGAAGGGCCTCCGCTGCGTAAAACATATGCTGGATAAGTTAGCGGTTCATTCCGTTGTGGTGACCCCAGATTAATAAAGGGACTGAGCCGAAAAGAAAATGAATGAATGAATAAATACAGTATAGATCTGTTTAATATGTTTGGGTTTGTGCGCATCTTGCATTTCTCTCACTGTAGGTATAACAATTTACCAATACCAGTAAATGTTGACCTTATGGGGCCATTTTTGGTTCCAGTGAGGACTCATAAACACAGAATGAAGTATTTTAAAATTGTGAAAATGCTAGTTGTTTATTTTGAGGGTTGGGTTTAGGAATAGGGTTGGGTTAGGGGGATAAAATTTACAATTTTTACAGTATAAAAATCATTCAGTCTATGGCAATTCCCCATAAAGATAGCTGCACAAGTGTGTGTATACCTCCACCCCAAGGCAATTTTTTTCACATCCTTGCTTATCAGCTGGGAATAGAAATACTAATGTATTAAGACAGTAAGAGTGTTTACATGTTTTCATGCATTTTCTTCAACCGGTCTTGTTCAAGTTGACAATGCATGTGGACGGTAAAATGAGTTAACCTGTTTTCCTTTATCGGAGTGATTTCATAAATGGCTTAAGCATGGACCTATGGACATAGCTTGATATTTGCTTATTACCAGAAATTCGCTAGACATGTAAACACCTTAAACAGCATTCTTGCGGCTTACTGGACTCTAGATGTCTGGCTATGTGACAGGAAAATGTCCCTTACAGCAGATTTGAACAGGAGATATATTCCAAACTGTATTTCTTGACCTAAGAAATTGTAAAAGAGCCTCATCTCATGCAGACATGACAAGGGGTACAGTCCAAGAAACTTCAAATATGACAGCAATGTGTGCAAGGTTTTCACAAATATGAACTAAATATGCTAAATTGCATGTTAAACTTAAATTGTTAAATGCATTAAGATGATAATGCATTCATAAGGTTTATACAATATAACTATGCTTATACATTAGGCCATGGTTTTAATTTTAGAATAACATCTGTGAACATGAGAAAAGAAAGAGTGGTCACAGTAGTGCATGTTGCAATCTCCGATTATCAACTAAGTTAACAGATTTGCATAGATTTATTAAAAGGAGCGAAGCCATTCATTGTTGTCTTGATGTAAGCATCAAGATAACAATTACAATTGATACTGATTATTAAATTTGTAGAGCTGGGATCAGGAAGAAATTCAAAAATCTTTCTGAAAAACTTTGGAGCATCAAAATTTAGATCATATATATTTAAACATAATTGGAAATACAATTATATGACCACATAGTAAAATATACTATATCTTAGTGTACATATGATATAATATATCAGAGTTAAAGGTAGGCAAACTAAAGGAGACAGTTTTTCGAAATTGGATGGCAACACCCCTGGCTTTTGAGGAAAAAGATGACTTATGCCACCAAGCTGATAGTTGGCCGCTGGGCTTCATTAGGCAGTCGGACAGCATCGGTCCGGCTAATTGATTTGGTGTTTTCCACACGCCACCTCTTTTTAAGTTAATGCCGGATTGAGTTTGCCCAACGTATCTTGTAGAATCGCTCTCAGGTGCGTTTCCCAAACAACGACACAACTTACGACTGAACTATCAAAGTACGATGCATCGTTTGGAAAAAGAATGATGGAGTGACGAGTGTTTTCCCAAAACCGTAGTTTCTCTGTCGCAGATCCATCGTTTGAACCACGTTAGTTATAACGTAAAACACTCATAATGATGCTCTAAATGGAGTGGTAACAAATTCTGTAGAGAAGAATCCCATAATTTCTTTGTGCAAATTATTTTGTTTCACACGCATTTAAAAAAAAAAATCCAATATTAGTTTGGTTAAAAACATACACTCATTTTCCATATTAATTGAAATATATGTAAATGGCACATATAGTATAGAGCCTTTGTTCCTTTACAAATATTATTGGCAGCATTCCACATTCTATTCTAAAACATAAAATTACTTACAAAAAGCTAACACGTGTTCTAATCTCATATATAAATCATACAAATAAATAAATAATGAGGCTATTTATTAAGAAATGAAAAGTAATATTTATTATTTATTAGGAAATGAAAAAAAATCATACTTTAATAATAATAATAATAATGTTGATGATGATGATGATGATGATGATGATTATTATTATTATCATTATTATTATTATTATTATTATTATTATTATTATTATTATTATTATTATTATTATTATTATTTATAAAATATGACATTGTTTATTTTGTATTTTATTTTTAATTTTTATTTTGCTTTTACAATTTGACACATGTAAACCACTTCACAAATGTTCTAACAAACAGGCCCATGTCATATACAGTACAGATACTTAATAAATAACCTATAAATTTAAGCCTTTAACGTATGCTATGTTTTTTGTTTTACAAGCTTTGGAGACGTAACATTAATTCCGCTTTTAAATAATAGGTCCTCTATAGCTTTCATCATAAGACATGGTTGTGTTTAAAATGACATCAATGTTTACAAAGTGCACTGCGAAGGGAACGCAATTGTAAACATGAAGACTGAACTGTAAAAATACTTTGAAAGCAAATTACACCTAAGAGTGATGATTTTATTGCTTAAAAAAATTATTCCAAGTTTATATGTTAGAATGTTCTAAATGAATAGGGCATAAGTGGGAATAGAACACAGCCAAAAACTATGTTTCTAACTACAGCTGCAAAGGTGTAGTTGCAAGCATACAAGTTTGCCACGCAGGTTAAAAATGTTCATTGGAACGACGGATTTGGGAAACGCCAAATAAACAAACTGTGTTTGTAACAACGGAACTTGTAACCTTAGTTGGCTAACGATGGTTATTGGAAACACAGCCCTGATTGGTTATTCAGCAATGAATCAGAGCGCAAGGTCAAAACCTAAAGAAAAAAAATTTGCACGAGCGAACCCCTTTGTGGTGAGTGACATTTACTATGGCAATGGTACTAAATCCTACTTTGTTTACAATTTGTTTTGTGGACGTCAATACTTCTAGTTTCCCTTTGTGAATAAAAAACAGATTACTGCACCCCGTGGGTGTGGTAAGACACCTCTCAAGCAGGCTAATACTCTTGTTTTTTTAGTCAGCTGCCATCTGTTTGGTGTGTTCATGTGCAGCTTTTTGGTCCAGACAGAACCAGATGCGAGCCGACAACAGTTGATTTTTGTCAGCACAAGTTGTTTGCTGCCAAATTGGTGTGGGTCTCTTTTACATAAAGCTATGGTTTTAGTGATAAAATAACCTGATGGCTTTTGTGCTTGTCTATATGTATTTGTGTTTGAAAGATGATCTAAACATTTATGTCTTGAAACAAATGGAAAGCTGACAGGTAAAGTTCTGCAGCTCTACTAATGTTTTGCCCTCCAGGTTTCCACACCAGTCAAGTGACTGGAAACTATGAATAGTTATAGAGTGAATTATGATACTCTTTAGATGATTTTCTTTATCATTATAGCTATTGTCCTCACTGTGATGACTTGGTCAAACAATAAGCTTGCTAGATGAGATAGCTAGTGGCAACTGTATGCTTTTTTTAAACACAGATTTGTAATTTTCACAACAGGTCTAATGCCTCTAAGGCCAGCCTGTGTGCTTACAGTCCTCAGCCGCTCTCTGTTGTGCTTTGACACTGGGAATTGTGGCTTGTCAGAAAATCATCCCCTCTTAGATCTCTACGTTAATGTTTAATATGAGGGTTCCCACTGGGCTTGGAAGTGTCAGGACAGGATTTAGACTTAAAGTTGTTGTTTTAACCTTCACAACAACCATTACTATTGTCTGGCTTTGTGTCTGGTTAAAGAAACTGAAAATCCCAGGTTCACTGAGTTCATGAGTCGTATTTGTGAATGAATCATTTGATACAGAAAGAGTCATATCCTTTCAGTGGATAAGTTTTTTCAAAAACAATAAAAAAATAAACAAACTAACAACAACAAAATGTAACTTTCAGCTTGGTTCAATTGCATATTGGAGAAACTAACTAGCAAAATAACTCTTTAACATGCATTGTGGTTGACCTTTTATGCATAGGTTATCATTAAAACAAAAAACATGAAAATATGCTTAGAGTGTGGTCAGGACAGACTGATCTCACGAGGAAACATAACTACTGTATTTTATATTTTCTCAGTTTAGTGGTAAATTTATACGAGTTCACAAAAATGTAAGATTTTTAAAAGGAGGCGTAGAACCTAACCCAACCCCTGACAAAACCCAACCTTTCTTTGAGGGATGAGCAAATCATACTAAACTGTGTGAACTGTGTCAATTTCATACAAATTAGCCACTAAATAAAAATAATTTCAAAACATTGTAAGATAGAGATGGTCAGGAACAAAAGATATAAAATAATTAAAAATAAAATAAAATAAAATAAAATAAAATAAAATAAAATAAAATAAAATAAAATAAAATAAAATAAAATAAAATAAAATAAAATAAATAAAATTAAATTAAATTAAATTAAAAATAAACAAATAAAAAGATCTAATCAAATCAAATAAAAAATTATTAAGTAAAATAAAATAAAATAAAATAAATAATAATCAAATAAAATAAAAAAGTTGAATAAAATAAAATAAAATAAAAAATTATCAAATAAAATAAAAAGTAAAATAAAATAAAGTAAAATAAAATAAATAATAATCAAATAAAATAAAAAAGTTAAATAAAATAAAATAAAATAAAAAATTATCAAATAAAATAAAAAGTTAAATAAAGTAAAATAAAATAAATAATAATCAAATAAAATAAAAAAGTAAAATAAAATAAAATAAAATAAAAAATTATCAATTAAAATAAAAAGTAAAATAAAATAAAGTAAAATAAAATAAAGTAAAATAAAATAAATAATAATCAAATAAAATAAAAAAAGTAAAATAAAATAAAATAAAATAAAAAATTATCAAATAAAATAAAAAGTTAAATAAAGTAAAATAAAATAAATAATAATCAAATAAAATAAAAAAGTAAAATAAAATAAAATAAAATAAAAAATTATCAATTAAAATAAAAAGTAAAATAAAAAAAGTAAAATAAAATAAAGTAAAATAAAATAAATAATAATCAAATAAAATAAAAAATTTAAATAAAATAAAATAAAATAAAGAATTATCAAATAAAATAAAAAGTTAAATAAAATAAAATAAATAATAATCAAATAAAATAAAAAAGTGAAATAAAATAAAATAAAAAAAAAATTATCAAATAAAATAAAAAGTAAAATAAAATAAAGTAAAATAAAATAAAATAAAGTAAAATAAAATAAAAAATAATCAAATAAAATAAAAAAGTTAAATAAAATCAAATCAAATAAAAATTATCAAATAAAATAAAAAGTAAAGTAAAATAAAACAAATAATAATCAAATAAAATAAAAAAATATCAAATAAAATAAAAAGTAAAATAAAATAAAATAAAATAAATAATAATCAAATAAAATAAAAAAGTTAAATAAAATAAAATAAAATAAAAAATTATCAAATAAAATAAAAAGTTAAATCAAATAAAGTAAAATAAAATAAAGTAAAATAAAATAAATAATAATCAAATAAAATAAAAAAGTTAAATAAAATAAAATAAAATAAAAAATTATCAAATAAAATAAAAAGTTAAATCAAATGAAATAAAATAAATAATAATCAAATCAAATAAAAAAGTTAAATAAAATAATATATATAAATAAAAAATATTTAAAACATAAAATAAGAACTGCGTTGCATTTATGATGCTTATTAGTGACATTTTTAGATAACTTCAGTAATGAAAAATAATATAAATCATGTCTGTCTGATTATCAACATAAATAATGAGCTTGTGATTTAAGTGCTTTTTTGCTATAACCAATCAGAACAATTCTACAAGATAAATTGGGTAAACTCAATTCAGCGTTATGGTGTACCATAATCCTCAGGTGTTGGTGCCACTAACTGTATATCTCATAATAAGACTGTAAAGCAATTGTAAACATCATTAATAATCTATTTTATTTTACTAGTTGGAATCAAAGTCAGGTTCAGATCTACCAAGCATGCATGGATTTGTACCAGTTTCCACCTACATATTAGAAAGAGTTTTAACTACATAATAACCCTCATAATGATGAACAACAGAAACAACACACGTTGGAAGCAAAATAACCCTCCCAGAGTTTACACTTGGCTCCATTATAATGATTGACTCATTTGGATTGTGATCAAAGATTGTGTATGTAGACGTGTTTGTAGAAATCTGTGATTATAAATATACGATTTCAACCCCACTTGAACGATGGCTTTTTTGTTCGTTTTGCTGAATGAGATTTAAAGATCAAGTCAGTAAAATAATTTGATATTCCATCACTAATAACCACTGAGACTGGATCATTGATTTTACATTTGCATTTAGCAGACACTTTTATCCTCATTTCACAAATGAGGAACATCTTCATCACAAGAACCACAAGAATTGCAGTTCATAACTCTGAATATTTCAAAGTATTTGAGAAATAAACAGTGAATCAGTTTGATTTGAGTCGTTCAGTGGTCTGATGATAAAAGTATCATTAGCGAACTATTGTCGCAGTTTCTGTTAACAATATAGTTCATTGATTTAATGTTTCCTGAATCCATCATTGACAAAATTGCAGTTCTGTGTGCTTGGAATTGCATCTATTGAGCTCTTGATAGTTTCTTAAACATATGACATTTGTATTTAAATAGATCACATAATTGAGAATAATAAACAAACTATCATACAGTACATTAAATGCCTTTCATTCTATGTACAGCTTTTCTTTTTTAAGTATTTCCCAAATTATGTTTTATCAGAGAAAGCAATTTTTCACAGTATGTCTTATAATACTTTTTCTACGGAGAAAGTCTAATTTGTTTTATTTCGGCTAGAATAAAAGCAGTCTTGAATTTTTTTAAAAACCATATTAAGGTCAACGTTATACAGAACAAACCATCATTATACAATAACTTGCCTAATTACCCATATCCTGCCTAGTCAACCTAAATAACCTAGTTAAGTCTTTAAATGTCACGTTACGCTGTAGTGTTTTGAATAATTTGAATAATGAAATATTTATTTATTTATAGGTGATTTGTAAACTGAAACACATTCTAGCTGCATTGTTTCTGCTAAAGTAACTGAGACATTTGTGGTTGCTTAAATCAGGGGTTCCCAAATTTTTCAGTCCGTGATCCCCAAAATAACAATGCCTGTGACCCGCGACCCCCAATATCCTCTGAGGTGGTTATAACTGCACTGTAAAACAGTCAACTTTATCAAATTTTACTCATTTGAAAAGAGTTTTGAACTCAGTGTTGAAGGTAATAAGTTAATTAAATACCTCATTACTTCAACTTAAATGGAGTAAGTTCACAGTACTCATATAGATTAGTTTTTTAAACTCAAATGGTTTATTGCAAACAACTTCCTCAAATGGTTTTAGTTGCATTAACTTATTGGGTTTTACAGTACTCAGTTGGTTTGAGTTCAAATTGCTTCATTTACTTAAATGGATTAAGTTCACAGTACTCATTAGGATTAGTTTTTTAACTTAAATGGATTATAGCAAACGGCTTCCTCAAATGGTTTTAGTTGCCTTAACTTGGGTTTTACAGTGTATATAAACCTTGCACACATACCAATAGGCCCAAGTCTTTTCATCATTTAATTTTGAAGAACGCCACTTGGAGACCATCCTCCATGTTCAATTGAGGCCTGTATTTATTATTGATGTACACGAGTGCCGTAAAGGTGTCAGAAAGTTTAACCTGGTGCCATAAAATCAATGCACTGTGTCTTTAATGTAACGTAACCACTCCAGGGGGTCGCTAAAAGGCTGATGTTTTTTTTTATTTGCATGTTAATTTTTTTATGTAACTATTAACTATTTTTTTTCCGTCTGTAGGTTATGGATAAAATATGGTCATTGTAATAGTTCAATAAAATGAATTAGATTTATGGAAATCACCAAGCAACCCCCTGAGGGGTCCAAACTCCCACTTTGGCAACCACTGGCTTAAATAACACAAAACTCACAGCGCATATTAGTGCAAATTGAGAAAAAAATGACAAAGTCAGAACAAAATTTGACAATTGTTCAAATAAATAGCTAAATTTCCCTCCAATTTTGGCATGTTTCCTGTTCACTTCCAACACACAATAGAATGGAATTATCCTTTAGATCAATTTGAAGACTTAACATCATCGACCACTGTAATCACATCAATGCTGACCTGTATATGCCCCCTATATAAGAGCTTCATCTTGGATGAAAGAACGCATCCTTGCCCTTGTAAGTGCAGCAAGCACCTTGTCTTGTTGGGCACAAATTGGGCTCTGATGCGACCTGTTTTAGGTTGTAGGTATTCTCTGCTGCCACAACCTTTTGACCTGGCCTTTTGCAGCGATGATGGCTGCCGATGACTCGTGCTGAATCCAAATCAGCCCTTGCTGACAGGGCCTTCAGGGGCTCCGTATAGAGTTTAAAACAAGAGCAGCCCAGTTTATAGCATTAGTCCCTCTAAAAGCAATTAGTGTGATTGATCTGGGGAGAGTGCATTTGAAGAGGAGGAGAACTGCAGACACAGTGCACCTAGAAGAGCTAATTATTTCTAAATTATGGACAGAGTCAGCATGGATGAATTGAATGGCACTCTTGTGGAAAAAAAGAACCTGAAATTTACACCTCGGCTGACCCTGCCGTGACCCTGATATGTTTACTTTTATTGAAAAGAAGTTACGAGGCAGGCAGAGACGTGGAGCTTGGCAGGTAATTGCTGGTGGTAATCAGGGATGCGTAAAAGAAGGGAGGTGAACTTTGGCATTTCAACTGCGCCAGTTGAGTTCAACAGTCAAACACTCGGTGACCACGAGGACTGAGTCAAACTAATTACTTGAGCATGCTTGCGCTTGCAGAGAAATGAACATGCGCACATTGAACACACACGTTCACATTTGACTTCTTAATTAGCAGGCTTCGGGGAGCCAGCATTACATATAAGCATTGTGCAATGAAAGGTATTCTAGTAAACAGTGAATCACCCTACATTTGCTAATTAAATAGTTGTGTTTTTCTCAACAGGCGAACACCGGTGAAGGTTATACTGTTCTGCTTTTTTAAAGGATATTTAAATACAATATTTGGATTCTAGAAAATAGTTTTTGCCATATCTAGAAATATAAAATAACACACACGCACATATACAAGCACACACAGCTATCTTTATGGGGACTTTATTTAGACGTTATTGTTTTTATACTGTTTATTTGGTCCCCACAAGGAATAAAAAAAAACGTACAATGTACACTACCTGACAAAAGTCTTGTCACTATCCAAGTTTTAGGATCAACAACTAATAACTTGACTTCTAATTGATCATTTGGTATAAGAAGTGGCTTATATAAAAGGCAAAGGCCTCTAGATTATGCTAATTTTACCAAAATAAAATATGATCATGCCTTGATTTTTAATGATTTAATTAGAAGAGTAAGGTCTGACTTTGCTTGGATAAAAGTCTTGTCACTTAACAGAAATAATGTACAGTGTAGAATATAAAGTCATGGTGCAGTGAGAAAATATTAACATTGTGTATGACTCCCATGAGCTTGGAGGACTGCATCCATACATCTCTGCAATGACTCAAATAACTTATTAATAAAGTCATCTGGAATGGCGACGAAAGCATTATTGCAGGACTCCCAAAGTTCATCAAGATTCTTTGGATTCATCTTCAATGCCTCCTCCTTCATCTTACCCAAGACATGCTCAATAATGTTCATGTCTGGTGACTGGGCTGGCTTATCCTGGAGTACCTTGACCTTTTTTGCTTTTAGGAAGAATCTGCCCTCTTATGTGGTTAGTAATGTAATGGGCAGCACAAATTTCTTGATAACTCTGACTGATTTTTATAAGAATCTTGGGTCCATGCGGGTTCCAATAAGTCTTTTGCAGTGTTTGTGGTGATTGAGATGAAATCATCACAGTGATTATTTATTTGTTGCTCTTACAACTAAGATCGATGACAAGACTTTGTCAGGTAATGTAAACTACACACACATTTTTTAATGAAACAGTTACAAAACAAAACTTTTTAAAATTAAACTAAATAAACTAAATAACTAAATTGAACTAAATTTAAACTAAATTACACAAAAAAATAAATAAATAAATAAAATGAAAACCTCAAATTTTGAATGTTTGGGTCAAGACATTTTTTATTTGTATTATTTACATTAAATATAAAAAAATACATTAAATTATATTAAAGTATTGAACCTGTTTTTTATTTTATTTATTTATTTATTTTTATATTTATTTTTTATTTCTATTTTTATATTTATTTATTTACTTTTTCTAACTTTTTCTGAACTATGGATTAATAAACACACTAAATAGAAGCCTTTGCCTGTAATATAAAAAAGTAAATACATTTTAAATTAAATTAAATTAAATTAAATTAAATTAAATTAAATTAAATTAAATTAAATTAAATTAAATTAAATTAAAATATTGAACCTGATTTTAACCTGTTTTATTTATTTATTAATTTACATATATTGTATGAAGCATTATATATTTGTACTATTATACAAAACTATGCTATTTATAACTCATTCATATATTGTATGAAGCATTATATATTTGTACTATTATACAAAACTATGCTATTTATTACTCATCATCCCATCATTAAACATAAACAATACAATTATTATGCAATAGTGAACTAATTCCCATGTGTTTGGAAAAAAAAATTAAATTCATTACCCACATAAAATCTATACATGAAATTTATCACAATACATTTGAGAATATCTGCATCTACACTTAATGGCATTTATGTAGTAGAAAGATCTGGAGAATAAATTCATTGGTTTATGCCCCTTAAATGCAAACATCTAAATGAGGGAAGGTGAAAACTATTTATTATAAAGCCTTCACAAAAGCTGACAATGCACAATTACTCAAAAGCACCAGTGCAGTAGTCTGACTGACTCTCTTCCTTTAGTATGTCTATCATATTAGTAAATGTCAGTTTTAAAAGCAGCAAACTGACGGTTATTTCTCCACTAAACCACAGACCAGAGTTCTGTTTTTTTTAACGCTGTTACCTAATTACCTTATCAAAATATTGTATGTGTTGAATGTGAAGTTTTCAGTCTAGCTTCAACAAGACGACGCCTGAAGGTCTGGGGAATTATGGGTAATATGCAGCGCTGAGACAATTTCATTACTGCAGTTCTCTCATCCATAACAGTGGTGGAATAAATGGATCAAACAGATGAACACTGTGATCTTCACTGTCAACTACAGCTAGGCTGCCTTGACAAATTATATGTGTTCCTGATGCATGTTTCACACTTTAAACGTTTGGAAAACATCACATGACTGGAACGCCGGAACATCATGATGTTCTGAGCAACTCAACCAGAAACAAAACAAGTAATTGGCCAAAAACATGATTTTGTAATGGAAATGCTTATCTCTTTACATTTTACTCTGGGGGAAGTGACTGGAGATCCTCCTAAAGCATGTTTTTACTGAAAGTATAGTTGAGACAAATATTTGATCAGCTTTTTTTTTTTGTCAGTGTATAAAAATACGTTTGATAATATAACTCTTATCGTGCCTAATGAGAAAAAAACCAAATCTCCTACCACAGCTATGCTGATGACACTCAGATCTACCTAGCCTTACTGCCTAATGACTACAGCCCCATTGACACCCTCTGAAATTAACAATTGGATGTGCCAAAACTTTCTTCAGTTAAACAAAGAGAAAACTGAAGTGATTGCATTTGGGAACAGAGATGAGGTTCTCAAGGTGAATGCGTACCTTGGCTCTAAGGGTTAAACAACAAAAAATAAGGTCAAGAATCTTGGTGTGACTCTGGAGTCAGATCTGAGTTTCAATAGTCATATCAAAGCAGTTAGTAAATCAGCATACTATCATCTCAAAAACATTGCAAGAATTAGATGCTTTGTTTCCAGTGAAGGCTTAGAGAAACTTGTTCATGCTTTTATCAGCAGCAGGGTGGATTACTGTAACGGCCTCCTTACTGGCCTTCCCAAAAAGACAGTCAGACAGTTACAGCTCATCTAGAACGCTGCGGCCAGAATTCTGACCAGAACCAGGAAATCAGAGCACATCACACCTGTCCTCGGGTCTTTACACTGGCTCCCAGTTACATTCAGAATAGATTTTAAAGTATTATTACTGGTCTATAAATCACTAAATGGCCTAGGACCTCAGTACATTACAGATATGCTCACTGAATACAAACCTAACAGATCACTCAGATCTTTAGGATCAAATAAACTAGAAATTCCAAGAGTTCAGTCAAAGCAAGGTGAATCAGCTTTCAGCTATTACGCCCCTCACTGCTGGAATCAGCTTCCAGAAATGATGAGATGTGCTCCAACATTAGGCACATTCAAATCAATACTGAAAACACATCTGTTTAGCTGTGCCTTTACTGAATGAGCACAGTGCTACGTCCGACAGATCGCACTATTATGTTTTTCTCTTCTTTTTCATACTTTTATAACACATTTTATCTGTTTTTAATGCTTATTTATTTTTTTTAACCATTTTTATTATTTGTTTTTATTTTTCTTATACTTGTTTCTTTTATTCTTGTTTGTGTAAAGCACTTTGAATTGCCACTGTGTATGAAATGTGCTATATAAATAAACTTGCCTTGCCTTACCTTATATTTTAGAGGAAAAGGTTTAAATCACGTTCTTGCAATTCATGATAGAAAGCGTAATGTACAATGAGTACTGCTACAAAAAAAGTACAATTTTCTTATTGTATTAATTATACATATTTTCTTATTGTATTGATTATAATATTCTTATCTGTATTGATTATTAAACATACCTGTCAACATTGGGATGTGAAAATAAAGGATGCATATGGGATGCAACGGCGCCTGTAATAGAAAGGAAGAGAATCCTGCTGTTTTTATATTTATTTCAAAGTGTTTTCGTGCCTAAATAAAAAGAAAGCATGGAACAAATGCATTTAGGGAGGATCGGCTCTTTAATGTTTATTGCCACCCTTCATAGAAAGATTAAAAATATGTGAAAATACTTTTATGGGATGATAGTTGGACAGAATTGTAAAATGTGGTAGAATTCTGGAAAAAAATGGAGGGTTGACAGGTATGTTAAAAAACATTGCTTCTTAACTAGAAAGCTTATAATAGTCTCGTACATGTTTATCTAACCAATCGTCTGTCTCAATACAATCCAACCAGCTCTAAGATCTCAAATCTCAGGGCTTCTGCAAGTAAACAGAATAGCAAAGTCCACAAAAGGAAGTCAAACCTTCTCATGACTTCAGGTACAGAATATGTGCTTTATTCAGTGTTAAATGCTACCAATTTGAATTTAAATAGCATTTTACATGACATTTACTGCCATATACTGAAAGCAGCAGTAGCTGCAACTCAGATCTTCAAACTAAAATACCTAGCAAACGGTTTGAAAATAAAAGTCAGAACTGGGACTCTGTTCAAAATAATAACATACCCAGCCTATGTACTTTTAATATTTAATTTTAAATGGTTTAATGTGTATCAATTATTATCCATTACTTATAACGCTTACTATTTCTTTTTTATTTACATACTTTAATATTGGCAGTGCAGTGGCTGATATTTAAATGAATGGCTATAGTATTTAAATGTTTGTGTTGTCTCACATTTCAATTCGTGTAGACAATCTTGTCACATTACCTGTAGTTACAGGACTCGATGTTAGAAAGAATTTGAGAGAAAGATGTTAGAAAGAATTTGAGTTAGGAAGAAATTGTAGTGTAGCTAGCTATTTTTATTTAGAAGTTTGACAGTAGCTTAGCTAGTTTTCCTGTTGAGTAACTCATTGCTGTGTCTTTAGATGGGTTACTCTTAGGTGTCTAGATGTCCCATGGAGGAATCTCAGCTGCATCGCACCACCTTCCCTCTCCCTTCCAGGTTTCTCTATACTAGACCCATCAATACCGAAAGCAATGAGACATGAAGGAATGGCTGTCTGTTTGGGCAGCCGCACAGCTGACTGAGAAGACCATATGTCTTGTTTAAAACACTGTGCTCAGTGGCTTCTGAGTTAATCGAAGGTGCTGCCCTTCACTTCCTCTCCTGTCAACAAGTACGAGTGTGTGGCCAAGTTGATAGTTACAGATAAATCAGCCTGAAACATTTACAAGTTCTAGTCATTTCCGTGAGCTGCACACTCAACCACAACAGCAGCTGGAACCAGGTGTTGTTTAATATGCTTATAATATGTGTGGTCAAATTAAAGCATTAATGCGCATGATTTAATTTTAGATGGCATTATTACTGCTCCATTCTGCTAAATTGATGTTCTAAAAAACGAATTGGATTTTAATTTAATTTAAGGAAAGACAGCACAAGCACACTTTCAAACTAATCACCTAAGTTTGTAAATCAAAGGTGAAACAGTAAATAAAGGAAATTTATCAAATGAAAATGCATTTTGTGCAGCTGGTTACTATGTTTTCTTTGTGGTTTTATTTTTCAATTCACATTTTTATGCAATTTTATTTAAATAAATACATGAATAAATAAATAAATAAATAAATAAATAAATAAATAAATAAATAAATGCAACCATAAACGAGGCAAAGATACAGTAATACCAAATATCTTTTTTTATACATTTTGTTTTTCAGTGACATATTTTATTCACTTTATTTGACTACCTATTATTATTATTAATATTATTATAGATTTTATTATTATTACTGGTAGTAGTAGTAGTAGTAGTAGTAGTATTTTTATTATTATTATTGTTGTTGTTGTTGTTGTTGTTGTTGTTGTTATTATTATTATTATTATTATTATTATTATTATTATTATTATTATTATTATTATTATTATTATTATTATTATTATTATTATTATATTTATATAGAAATATGAACCACCAACTTATCCAGCATATGTTTTACGCATCAGATGCCCCTCAGCTGCAGCCCATCTCTGCTTCCCGATTGTTCTATCCTCTCTTGTAAAAAAGTTGGAAATTTAATGGATAACAACAATAGCCTAATTACTATTAAAATAACTTTAATATGCTTCAAAGTTTACTTTTGGTGCTTCACACATTTTTATTGGTCATTTTTCTTTGAGAATAAAAGTTACTTGTAAAATGTTTTCTCTATTTAAAAACAATACAGTTGGTGACACAGTTTATTTTTTTCTATGTTAAGCTGCTTTGACACAATCTACATTGTAAAAGCGCTATATAAATAAACATTAATTGAATCGAATAGATCAGTGGTGAAAGATGACTTCACTTACGTCAAATTTTCACAGTCTTAATGCCTTCTTTGATGAGTTATTTTCACAATTTATGATGGCATAGCAGTCAAAATAGGACAAATGAGTGCATGTATGGGACAAATTCTGGACCTTTGTCAGTAGAGGGTGGGTCTTTCAAACCACCTGAACCCCAGACTATGGGCCTGTAGTAGTAGTCATAGTAGTAGTAGTATATTTGATATTAATATCAACATTAAGATTAAGATTAACATTAATATTAATTCATTTTCTTTTTTCTTCATGTACTCCCTTTATTAATCAGCGGTCATCACAGCGGAAGATAGAGATAGATAGATAGATAGATAGATAGATAGATAGATAGATAGATAGATAGATAGATAGATAGATAGATAGATAGATAGATAGACAGACAGACAGACAGACAGACAGACAGACAGACAGACAGACAGACAGACAGACAGACAGACAGACAGACAGACAGACAGACAGACAGATAGATAGATAGATAGATAGATAGATAGATAGATAGATAGATAGATAGATAGATAGATAGATGGTCAGTCAGTCAGTCAGTTAGTTGGTTAGTTCTAGTGGTATAGCTCCCCAATCAGATATGCAGTCTATAAAAGAACCAAAATTCTCCTCCTCTTCATAATGTCTATGACCTTATTGAGTTGTCATTTCCTGTCAAAATCAATCAGTAAATTCCTGAGCATTAATGAATGGTTTTCATTTTTTTTACTTCATGTTTATACAAGGAGAATGAAGAACTCATCAATTAGCGTCAGGGCCAAAGAGGATGTTTTAAGAGGGCTGACTTCATTCAGTTGAAAAAACTCTAAGTAAATATATATTAACCTCTTCTGAATTAGTCAAAGACAGAGAACCCTCCTTAATGGATTACTCCACTTTGCCTGCAATTAACTCTTACTCAAACACAATTAGGTTTTTCAGTTTTTTCCCCCTCCGCACTTTATCAGTAACCCAGGACTGTCACCGTGTAGCTATGAAGAGATGAATTAGTGCTTATCATGTTGAATATTCAGATCATTTCCCCGCACTTCCCCTGGAACATTGCCCTGTCAATCAAATGCCGAGTGCACAACCTCCAGCGTCACATCGCTTTATTGCCTTTCCTACAAACTGATACACAGGAGCACAGGGGAGCTGAGATTGGAGAGACAGAGAGATTTGGGCATGTCAAAAGCCCACAGACAAGCTGAATTGTTATGCTACTAGAGGAGGAATGAATTTGGATTCATGTTTCACCCAGATATAAATAAATAAACTTTGTCGAGGAGGTGGATTAGTCGAGATGTGTGTGGGGAGAGTGGTATAAAATAAACAGCGAGAGGCAGCGATCAGTCCCAGATAAACGTCTCTCATCTTCATGTACGCAGCAGGTCACAATCTATCTACTGAACATCACAAGAATCGGAATCACTTCATTCGCAAATACAAGCATGTGTCGCAATCTGACTTGGTCATCAGTAGGATAAAAGTAGATTTTGGAGGGAAACACTTCAAATGCAATGGCCAGTAAAGTAATCTACCCAGAGTCATAAAAAGCCCACATTTTTGGTAGGAAATTTACTGTAAATACATTTTGATGGATTGTTGAATGAGGACTAGAGACAGTAAAACACCAATGGTCAGATTTTCTACACTGAAAAAAAAAAGACTTTTGCTGCTTGTTCAAACTACTTTTTAGATCGATGGATGGATGGATGAATGGATGGATATATACTTCAAATGAGATGAGTAGTGAAGTAGAATCTACCCGTCATAAAAAGCCCACATTTTTGCCAGGAAGTTTACTGTAAATACATTTTGATGGACTGTTTTTTCAGATGGAATGAGGACTAGAGACAGTAAAACACCAATGGTCAGATTTTCTACACTGAAAAATATTGACTTTTACTGCTTGTTTAAACTACTTTTTAATACATAGATAGATTGATAGATAGATAGATAGATAGATAGATAGATAGATAGATAGATAGATAGATAGATAGATAGATAGATAGATAGATAGATAGATAGATAGATAGATAGATAGATAGATAGATAGATAGATAGATAGATAAATAGATAGATCTATTTCTATACATATTTCTAAACATAATAGTTTTAATGTTTCATTTCTAATAACTGATTTATTTTATCTTTGCCATGATGACAGTAAATAATATTTGACTAGATATTTTTCAAGACACTTCTATACAGCTTAAAGTGACATTTAAAGGCTTAACTAGGTTAATTAGGTTAACTAGGCAGGTTAGGGTAATTAAGCAAGTTATTGTATAATGATGGTTTGCTCTGTAGACTATCGAAAAAAAATAGCCTTAAGGGGCTAATTTTGACTTTAAAATGGTTCATAAAAAATTAAAAACTGCTTTTATTCTAGCCTAAATAAAACAAATAAGACTTTATCCAGAAGAAAAAATATTATCAGACATACTGTGAAAATTTCTTTGATCTGTTAAACATCGTTTAGGAAATATATTAAAAAAAAATATTCAAAGGGGGTAATAATTCTGGCTTTAACAGTATATCAGTCAAAGTCAATTACACAAGTTAATCTCTATGGAACAATTTATAAGTTATTAACAGTAACTAAGGGGGTGGAGCTTATCAAAAGGTCATTCATCCTGTATTTATAGTCTAATAGAAGATTAACCATAAGTATAAAATATCTTTTAAAATATTCAATACAGCACACTCATTAAACTACCTTATTTATTTATTATTAATTTTCTTTTCAACTTAGACCCTTTATTAATCAGGGGTCACCACAGCAGAATGAACCGCCAACTTATCCAGCACATGCACAGCGGATGCCTTTCCAGCCGCAACCCATCACTGGAAAACACACATACACACTCATACACAACGGACAATTTAGCTTCCCCAATTCACCTATACAACATGTCTTTGGACTTGTGGGGGAAACCGGCGCACCCGGAGGAAACCCACGCAAACACAGGGAGAACATGCAAACTCTAAACAGAAATGCAAAATCACCCAGCTGGTACTCGAAGAAGCAACCTTCTTGATGTGAGGCGACAATGCTAAACATTGTGCCACCTTGTCACCCTATTTATTTATTAATTTATTAATATTTTTTAAGGTTCATTTTCCCACCATTCTAGCAGCGGAACTGTTTGATAACAGGCTCCTGTTGATGGATTATACTGTCAGGAAGTGCCATTTCTGGCCTCAACCTTCATCTCTTCATTCCCTGGAGAAATGTATGCACAACTGCTGTGGCACCTACTCTCCAACCCTGACCCAAAACGCAAACTCTGTCTTTATGAGAGTGATGTACAGAGAAATCATATTGGAAGGGGATCACCATGACCCTTAATGATATTTTTCATTCTCTGAATTCCTCGTTCAAGGTACAGCTCCAAGTCGGGCTCTAAGGGAGAGAGCGGAGAACGGGTTTAAGTACCGATCTGGATGTTGTGTTCATAAATACTGCAGCTCAAGACATTTTAAAATGAGCCTCTCTCTCGCTCTTTGTCTTTTTTTTTGTGAGAGGAGCATCTTCTTTGTTATTTATTTATTGATTTCAAGCATTGCCATCCCCTCTTATCTCTGAAGCTCAAGAGGATCACTAACAAAAGCCAGGCTTCTTACGCCCTTTATGTATACTTACACAAGGCCTATCAAACTCTCTTCCGGCCTGTTTGACATGATATCCTTGGAGATTATATGGACTCTGGACAATAGACTGAAACCAAAGCGCTCTCTGTTATGCAGGATGCGCCAGTATAATTTTTATCATCTTGCGTTTTACAATGTTGTATTTATAAAAACTCAAGGAGACAGAGAACACTCAAATCTACACATACTCAGCTACACTGTAAAATGTTTATTATTTATTTATTTATTTGTTTTTACAAAGATGTGCATAAAGCTTTTTGGAGGAGCTTTACAAGCACATGTTTTATGTATTTATACTTAATCACATGGTTATTTTATTCTGTTTCTTTGTATTTACAGTTAAAGTCGTAATTATTAAACCCCTTGAATTATTACCTGCCCCTGTTTATTTTTTCCCTAATTTCTGTTTAACGAAGAGAAGATTTTTTCAACACATTTCTAAACATAATAGTTTTAATAACTCATTTCTAATAACTGATTTATTTTATCTTTGCCATGATGACAGTAAATAATATTTCACTAAATGTTTTTCAAGACACTTCTATACAGCTTAAAGTGACATTTAAAGGCTTAACTAGGTTAATTAGGTTAACTAGGCAGGTTTGGGTAATTGGGAAAGTTATTGTATGAAGCTACGGTCACACCGGGCTTTGTGTGTGCGAAATTCTGTCGTGCGGCGCTGCGAAAAGAGGCGGGATTAAACAAGATGATTAGACATTAAAAAAAGCGAGCGATTCCTCCATGCTTTAAATTTCTGTCCAGAGAGGTCCTGTTTTGATCCTCGATTCGTCTCATGCAGTCAAGTGATGCGATTTTGCAGGTCAGAGTTCACCAAGCTTGAACTTTGCACCGCAGCAACCTGCGAAACTGGACGCATGACCTTGCGTTTCCGGTCTGACGCATTCGCGTGCGTATGAATAGAAGTCTATGGGAGGAAAAGCCCAGTGTGACCGCAGCTTAATGATGGTTTGTTCTGTAGACTTAAAAAAAAAAAACATAGCTTAATAACAACAATACTACTACTACTACTACTACTACTACTAATAATAATAATAATTTACTATTTTTCTTATTAGCTGTAGTACTACTATTCTACTAATTAACTACTCAATGACAAAATACTGAAAAAAATATATACATTTTAAATTAAATCCAAAATTCAAACAAAACAAAAAAAAAATTCAAATAAACAGATTAAAAACAAGCTACAATGAATTACCAAAATGCTAATAATTCAACTAAAATTACAAATATTAATAAAACTAATACAAAAAAATAAATACATAAAAAAAATAATAATAAATTAACTAATTAAAATTACTTTTTTCAACAGAATAGCAGTACAAAACATCAATATTTTATTTAACAGAATATGAATAATATTTAAATAAAATAAAATAAATAAATCATTATCCATTTTTTTTTCAAACTCCTTCAAATTCCATACTTCTCTACTAAATATAGGCAAAATTGTTCAAATTAGGGATATCCTGATCATTTTTTTTTGCCCTCGAGTCATTTGATTTAATACCCATTCTGATACTTCTATAATACATACAAAATAATAAAGAAAAGCGAAGAAACAAATCCAGGATTTTCCTTATTTTTTTTATTTAATTCACCTTAATTTTAGGCTGTGAATACTTATGGATGTAATTTTTCTTTTTTCATTTTTTTATAAATATGCAACAATTTAAAAAAATCTTTCTTCACATTGTCATTATGGGCTATTGTGTGTAGAATTTATAGGAAATAATTGAATTTATTCCATTTTGGAACAAGGCTATAACAAAAAAATGTGGAAAAAGTGAAGTGCTATGAATACTTTCCACTCTCCGGATACACTGTGTGTATATATATATATATATATATATATATATATATATATATATATATATATATATATATATATATATTCAAGTCCTGATCTGGAGGTAACGTCCAATTCTGATCTACTGTAGTCTGAAACCACGTGATCGAGCCGATTTCTGATCACATGAACGGATCTGGACATCCCTAGTTCAAATGTATATTCCATAAAAAGAATAGTCAATACCAGAGAACCCAATCTGACCCTGCATGTGTGCATAAACACTTTAATATCTATTTACTATGTGCTATTTATTCAAGATAAAAGTTAGCATCCTCAAAAGAAAATGCTAATTTGGCAGACAAACTCTAGTCTTTAAATCAATGAGCTCACCTTCTCTTAAGGCTGATGGGATTGGTGTGATCCACGGCGCCTGCCTTGCATTTATACTTCTGCATGCTGTTTGTGTTGCTCTGCAATAACACTTCCGAAACGCTGGCTGGCAGTAGGTTTTTATGTACCTCTGTGTCGAGTTTCTTCAGGTGTTTTGTTTTTTCTGAAAGCTCCCATAATATACAATGAGATAAAACTCGTTCGTTTAGAGGCGGGAATCCGCGGACGTGCAACAACATTAATCATAAGGTAAACACAAAACAAAAGTTTACATCTATAGCTCCTTGACAAGACCCGACACTTGTAAACCTCCCACACTCATCACCGCTACCAAGCCGACCAATCACCGAACTTGCGCTACATGACCTTATGATGTGTAGTTACATTTTTTGAGAGGTGCACTTCACCATCGGTGTTGGCCATGGTGACATGAGGGTCCATAAGAACATTTACAGTTTCCACAATGATGTGATCACTTTGCTGCATGAACCCTACATCATCCAGCTCAGATGTCACTCTGGCCTGTGGTTCTTTACTATCTGTCTTAATCATCATCTTCTCTTTCCTCTGCACACAGCCTCCCTTAACAGCTAAGTGGCAGAGTCCAGCATTGACGGTCACCATACTTTTATTTATTTATTTATTTCCTGCAAGTCACTTAATGCACGTCTTTCTGCTCTAGTGCTGCTGTCAGTTTCCTGGCTGACGTGTGAATGCTCCGGTTCCCCAGGGGGAATGCTGAGTGGGCTGACAGGAAGATGTTCACACACATAAAGACGACAAACACACCCAAACACAGACGCTCACTATGGGGCTCCTGTCAATAACTTGACCGGGCTCATGGAAAAATGCTGGTGTTCATATCAATCCCGCCGAACTTGTACTTTGTTGTGTAACAAGGGGCCATTGATTGACTCTCTGATGTTAAATTTCACAAACACTGAAAGCCACTTAATTGAATTCAATGAAGCTGCGAGGAAAATATGCAGATATTCTGCGCATGTGAATCTATTGTGCTTGGTTGAGAAGTTGCAGTAATTGACATGCTTCGATAATTTGTCAAATCACAGAATTAGCGTGTGCCAAATTGGATTGTGAATTCATCTCTGAAAAACCCGGCCATTATCTGCAGTCTTCACAGACTTTGTCAGGGCAGACACTTTAAGAGCTACTGTTTTAGGTGATGCTTCCATCGTTTTTCCTTTAAATGCCTCAGCCAATGCTTGAAGTGCTATATATCTGAACCAGTTCTGTGTAAATGGAGGCTAATCTGGATTTAAAAAGTCTTAAACCCATATATATTTATATAAAGTTGAAATCAGAATTATTAACCCTCATGAATTATTAGCCACCCTGTACATTTTTTCCTCCTTAATTTCTGTTTAATATAGAGAAGATTCTTTTTGAAACACATTTGAAAACATAATAGTTTTAATAACTCATTTCTAACCACTGATTTATTTTATCTTTGCTATGATGGCAGCACATACTATTTTACTGGACATTTTTCAAGACACTAGTATTCAGCTTAAAAGGACATTTAAAGGCTGAACTAGGTTAATTAGGTTAACTAGGCGGGTTAGGGTAATTAGGCAAGTTATTGTATAACAGTGGTTTGTTCAGAAAACTATCAAAAAAATATTGCTTAAGAGGGTTAATAATAATAATAACATTGACCTTAAAATGGTTTTAAAAAATGTAAAATGTTTAAACTGCTTTTATTCTAGCCGAAATAAAACAAATAAGACTTTCTCCAGGAGAAAAAAATATTATAGGAAACACTGTGAAAAAATGTGCTGCTCTATTGAACATTATTTGAACAAATCAATAATAATTGCTAATAATTTTGACTTGTGGATACATTTTTCCATGTATTTTCCCTAAATTGGAAAGATATAAAAGAGATGTATAATTTACAGTAATTTACTGAACCATTATCAATGTTAAATAATGAAAAAGGCTTAAATATGAAGTGGAACGTTTAATTGTGTTACTAGCTTTGGTTTAAAGTAGTGTTAAACACTTTAAACCACTAGTAGAGTTGACAATAACAGAGTTGACCATTTTCCACCATTTTGTGCTCAAAATGCTAACCTGAATCTAAATACCACATAGCATGTCTGACATGGAATTGTAAGTATTTTATTCATATTATTGTTTGAAAAAAATGAATGAAAAATTCACTGAAATACCACAGTATAAGTGAGTTAAGATAAGTACAGTGAGATATAAGAGATAAGTACAGTGCTCAGCATAATGAGTACACCCCATTTTGTAAATGAATACGTTTATCCATTTCTCAGTGAATATAGGCAATGTGTTTTGGTGCATTTGAACAAAACAGATTTATTAAACAGATACATTTATTAAAATTATATTTTACTCAACAAACATATTTAGAAATTGAAGGATAATACAATTAAATTCAACAAAATATTGCAAAAAAAAAAATTATTTGTATTTAATATTTTTCTATAACATATAAATTTGGGTGTACTAGTTTTTGGACCATTATCATAAGTTATTTTGTTAGATAAGCTCCAGATTTGGCTTCAGTACTGACTAATCTAATCTATACTGACTAACTGTACAGCTTCCTATAAAAATATGAATTTAAAAGATAGATTTGTGAGGGGTGTACTTATATATGCTGTAATCTATTATTGGTGTATTGTTGTACAAATTAACTAAAGGAGAATAACAACTTGTCGTTAAACCTTTCAGAGTTTCCCACCAGAAACTCTCAAATGTTGATGCATATGTTTTACACCACAGATGCCCTTTCAGCTGCAACCCAGTACTGGGAAACATTCATACATGTACTCACTCATTCACACATATACACTACGGCCAGTTTAGTTTATACAATTCACCTATAGCGCACGTCTTTGTACTGTGGGGGAAACCAGAGCACCCGAAGGAAACTCACGCGAACACGTGGAGAACATGCAAACTGCACACCAACTCACCCAGCTAGGACTCGAACCAACGACAGTGCTAACCACTGAGCCACCGTGTCGCCAACACAGGGACATACATTACTTTGTTACTGAAATTACAAAAAAACAGAAAATAGATGCTTTATGCAAAAAACTATTTGAATAAGTTGAGTAAACACCAAAAATTGAATCAAATTGACTTCAATATTTAATGATAATTGAAGCTGATTGTATGATTCGGGGGTGGTGACAGTCAAAAATTAGTCTTTAAGTTAAATTTTACAAAATGTACATTATTTTAAGAGATAGCTTGATAAAATGTGTGTTATTATTCAAAACTCTTTAATTAAAATTTCTGTTTTTGATATATAATAGACACTTTTCACATTTCCAGGTTTCTCGGTAGCAGAGGACGTCATGGTTAAAGTGCGGTGAATCAACAAATTTTTTTTATAATCCTATTTGCTGAAATAATAAAAGAAAAACTCCTTGATGGCGTTATCAAGACTTTCAGAAAGAGGAAAAAAAATGTGTGAGACTGATGACGGCAGCCAGAGGAGAGAATAACTTCAAATTTACCTTCAGCCCTATAGACACTACATTAGAAACACCTCGCATAAGCAGTAATTATTCATTCATTCATTCATTTTCTTTCTGGCTTAGTCCCTTTATTAATCAGGGGTCGCCACAGCGGAATGAACCACCAACTTATTCAGCATATGTTTTACACAGTGGATGCCCTTCCAGTTGCAACCCATGACTGGGAAACATCCATACACACTTAGTCACACTCATACACTACAGACAATTTATTATGTTTATTAAATTCAATATGTTTTATTTATAATTATTATTATTTACAAAAGAAAAAAATAAATAGTATACATTAGCAACAAATAAATTAACAAACAGTTCAGATAATTAAAACGAATAGCTATTATAAAGAAATAGAATCAAGTTATTGAACCTCATTTTCTTTACTGCATAACTTACACAATCTGATTAAAAAGCAATGAATGGATCTCATTTATTTAGATTTTACATTTGATTACATTAGATAACAGGTGTCACTTTAAAAATGCACACATCTAACGTTATAATGAAAGCATTCGATTGCTTTCCTTACTTTTTAAGCTCATTTAGGATGAAATTAGTTGTGTTTGAAAAAAACAACAACAACCAAGATCAACATCTTTAGATGTTTTTATTTTAATTATGTGTACATCTCTGTTCAAACATGCCCCCAAAACCCAGACATTCGCTCTGCTTCGAATTGCTTGTACAGAATCCGTTTGGGAAACAGTGGCTGCGTCCGAAACCGCATACTTGCATACTATATAGTACGCTAAAATCAGTATGTGAGCCAAGTAGTATGTTCAAATTCATAGAATGCGAAAATCACTTATGCGAAAATGACTTACTACTTTCGGCGAGATTTTGAAGTGCTCATCCCATGCACGCTGTGCTATGCCATGATGCCCCACGAGAGAATTCATGAATGGACTGAAGCGATGCAACTGACGCAGATAGGTCACGTGACCATGACAAAATAGCGGATATAGTATGTCCAAATTCTATTCATGCTTCTCACATTCATACTGTATAGAACGTACTTTTTAAACGGCCAAGTTGTACGTTTAAATTCAAACTCAGTACCTGCTGAGTAGTAGGTGTTTCGGATGCAGCCAGTGTCTATTTATCACTATGGAGCACGTCAGCTGACAGTCACACACCACTATATGACTGTTTTGAATACTGCATAGGAGGGTCAATGGCACCGGTAATGAAAAGGAAAGGGAATTATGCCGTTTTAAAATTTATTTCAAAGTGTTTTCATGCCTAAATGAAGCAAAAGTACAGAACAGACTCATATTTAAGAGCAAGGGGTGGCCCCTGATGGTTCGGTGGTATGGGTTGCGCATGGAGAGGATCGGCTCTTTAATGTTTATTGCCACCCTGCAGAAAAAGACTGAAAATACCGGAGAAATACGAGAAAATACAGGATTATATCAGGATAGTTGACAGGTATGGGTTAAACGCACCATAACAGTCTTGCGAAAAGGCTCCACGGGAAGTTTATCTTAAAGATGCTAATTTAAAACATGAAAGACTGCCTCTGCAGAAGATGACCACACCTGCTTTTACATCCTTGGCTCTTTAGCCCTGTTCACTGAATTTTCTGAATATGCTAATTTGGAGCCAATAAACATTTCAGATTATTGGATTCTTTGCATTCATGTTTATTTAAACTAACCCAACATTTTTTAAGCAGTACTTTACTGTATTTCGCTCACCTGCTTGCGCGTTAGTAATTGGAGTGACATGTTTCTTATTCCATTGTGGCAGGTTTTCAGATTCTCCCATTGAGCTCAGGAAGCACTATAAATCCACTTTGATGAAAAGCTGTTTTTCTTGCCTCAGATTACAAGTAGAGCCCAGCCTGTCTAAATCTTATTGCTAGCACTTTACCCGGGCCTGGGGCGGCATTAAACCTGTCTCGCACTTAAAATGGAGAGCCTCACTCTTTATCCTGCAAGAAAGCCAACTGCGCAAGAAGCGCTCTTCACCGAGAGACAGAAATGAAACTTTTATCCTGGAATAGGTTGAGGCCCAACAGCACGCAATATTTATCCTGAAAGATCACAGGGGTGCAGGAGGGAGAAAGAAAGAAAAGGAGCAAAATAAATCTATCCAGGGCCGAGTGGCTGAATGGGACCCCAGAAAAGCCAGTGGTGCAGTCTTCATCAAAGGCCATCTTCAAACAGCGCAGCTCAGCTGGAGCATGCCAATTTGATCACTTTAGAACACGCGGCCCACTCACCGCTCCAGTTTTGAAATGCCTTGTCAACATTGATTAGCGCACTGTTAGCGCACTCGGCTCCTACGAGAGACACAGCTGCCGACTCCAAGAGCAAATGACATTTCTCTGATGTCACAAAGTGCCGGACAAGTTGTTACACAATGCTCACTGCCCTTTTCTTCCTCTTGCTCGGGCTTTTTATCTTCTTCTCTGATTAGTCACCTCCCACAAACACGAAACCCTACTTTTCCAAAACTCTAAAAACAATTTACTGTCGTTTTTACTGTAGTTTGAAGAACAGTAAAACAGTCACTCACTTTCTTTCAGCTCATTCTGTTTTATGAGGGGTCACTACAGTGGAATGAACCAGCAATTACTCTGGCAATTGTTTTAGTGCCAGGAAACACCAAGACAACTGCAAATAACTAGCAACAGTGAAACACAACTATGTTGTTGCCTCGCATTGGATCACACCTGGACCAAAAGTTGAGCATGAACATACCAAACGGACAAAAGCCAACTGAAACGAGAGCCGCCTTCTGCGTCTGCACAAGAGTGTGTATCTTTCAGCAGGGGGCAGTGGTCAATTTTCTCATTCTGCGAAGGGAAACCAAACCTTCGACACCCACAGACTAAACATAAACAAAGCAGCATTTAGTCAACATTTAGCATTTAGAAGTCACTGTAATTATCACTCACTTCGGAAGGCTTTACTTGTGCAAATGTGTCTGATAATCTAATAATCCAATAATCCAAATAAGCCAAACTTCAAGGACAATTTTAAAAATATTAAAAGTGGTATCTCTTTAATATGCACTGGCATTTTATTCCATCTTTCAGCTGCTCTAACTAAAAAACTTCCCTTCAGTTTAACTGAACAATCACCTCTAACCGATGACCCAGGCTGTCTTGTATTATCCTTACAAGAAAAATCACGCATTGTTTGAGAGGTAGGGTGCAAGATCATTAAAAATGTATTCATTAAACACACATCAGCACTTCACTTGTGCTCTGATTTGTTGCTGAATAACCAATTAGAGCACTCTCTTCAGCTGATGGCCGACACTGATTCTACAAGCTAAATCTAACCAACAAGCTTCGAAAATAACATGACGAGAGGTAAGGTGTGGAATACACCAAACCAACTAGCCTGACCGATGGATCAACGAAGCCCAATAGCCGACTGTCGGCTTAGTGTGTCCCGGCCCTTATACAGCGGATGCCCTTCTTGCGGTAATTCTCAGTACAGGGAAACACCAATACTTTTAGACTGTGGGGGTAAACGAAGCTGAACTGCTGCAATGCATGCATAAACCAATGCAATAAAACACATAAACATATATGGCTACTGAAAAATGTGAATTCTGAGAATTCTTCACGTAGCATAATGACATTTGCCACGAATTGTCCCATATGTCCATTGATGGATTTGCTATTTAGTGTTTGAACTTTCAGCAGTGATAATTAAACTCCACTGAACTGAACTAAACTGAACTTCAACTCTAAAAAACTGGACTGACATGTTGTCAATTCACTAGAACAGCTATGTTAAGGTGCTTTGACACAATCTACATTGTAAAAGCGCTATAGAAATAAAGGTGACTTCAATTGAATTGAAAATCACCCTCCAGCCCAAGACTGGTTACTCATTAACCTAAGCAGATCTGAGCCTGGTCAGTACCTGGATGGGAGACCACATGGGAAAACTAGGTTGCTGTTGGGAGTGGTGTTAGTGAGACCAGCAGGGGGCGCTTAACCTGACATGATAAGCGCACTGGTGCCACTGTCCTGTGGCTGCAGTCGCATCATCCAACTGAATGCAGCACACCGGTGGTGGTGTGGAGAGACCCCCCCCCTCATGAATGTGAAGCGTTTTGGGTGTATGGCCATACACGATAAATGCGCTATATAAATCTACACATTACATTACATTATGTGCCTTCATGCAGTTACCATTCACCAGTTGGTGCAAAGAGCAAACACTTTTCCATTGTTGATCCAGTGGCACCGAATCCCCCCTGAATCAAACAACCTACCTTTTCGAAAACCATCATTAACCATCCAAGGTCGCAAGTTACTAACATAGTTCATTGATTTGGTGTTTCTCAAATCAAACATTCCAATAAACATTCACAAAAAGTGCATCACAAACACGTGCGGTGGCACTGGAAACTACTCCTCAAGAGCTGTAGTTAGAAGTAGTGTTCATGGCTGTGTTCTATTCCCAAAACTTCCAAACTTGGAATGATTAAAAAAAAATAAAAACATAGTCATCTCTCTTACATGTAATTAACTTTCAAAGTATTTTACCAGTTCAGTTTTAGCAATCTTATTGAAAATTACGGTCCATTCGTGGTGCACCTTGAAAAAAATGTACGCCATTTTGAACACAGCCTTGGGCGATGCAGTGGCGCAGCAGGTAGTCCACAGTCCAAAGACATGCGGTACAGGTGAATAGGGTAGGCTAAATTGTCCGTAGTGTATGAGTGTGAATGAGTGTGTATAGATGTTTCCCAGAGATGGGTTGCGGCTGAAAGGACATCCGCTGCGTAAAACATGTGCTGGATAAGTTGGCGGTTCATTCCGCTGTGGCAACCCCAGAAAAATAAAGGGACTAAGCTGAAAAGAAAATGAATGAATGAATGAACACAGCCGTGGCTCATGACGAAGATGACCTATGATTTAAAAGCGGAATCTACATTACAGATGTGGCCACTGAGAATGCGCGAGTGAATGAACGTGAACACATGCAATGCTGCAGTGTTGTGTGGTCCCAAACAGAATGGTGTAACACAAGAAAGACATGACAAGCAGGGGCAGTTATGTAACAGTGAACATACTAAATAATATAGCAGTACACACAGGGAGATAGTAACTTGAATAGGCTAATTATGATTGTCTCATCAATAGTATCATGAGATGTTTTATGATGGTTCGTTCACTAAAATCTAAATTTTCAAAAAGCTGTGGATCAACTAATAATCATTATCTAAAAACGTAGCTCTGACTAGCCTCTAACCTAAATTCTCATCTCCAAAGCATATTTTTTAAGAGCTGCTTTTTTAATATTTTAATTTGAATGTTGTCAGTGTTCAACAAAAACGTAGCCCCTAAGCCCTTGCATTTGAACTGGAGGACGCTACCCGTGGTCAATTAATGCTGGCATATTCATAGCATGCGACTGTTGGCAGACGGTGTGTGATTCCATCTGTCCGGTCTGTCTAGCCTGATCCAGGCAGGGAAGGAAGGAGACCAGATGGACAAAACCCTTTCCTGGCCCCACAGCTGGAGTCAAGCAACATGGATCAACACCATCACACATCTGGACAGAGCCAGGAGCCAATAATAATTATCTACTGCCATTCTGTCATGCAGACAACATGTAGGTTAAGAACAGATGATCCTACGTATCCAGCACAGGCCATAATGAGAAATAATCAAATGTTACAGGGGACATCTTACTTATTTAAGTGCTATATAAAGAATCCATGGTGCATCTACCAATCCAGAAGAAGTAAAAAGGACAACCCAATAACTTTCTATGCAAGCATGAGGAAAAATGAGTCGCTCAAATTTCACTCACCTATCGACATACAGTATGAAGGAGATCTTATTATATATTACCACACTTTAACCTGCACGTTTAACCTCATGGCACTGACGCAGCAGTCACTACTGCTCACTCATAATAGAAGAGAATTACATGGTTTTTGGTATATAAAAAACAATACAAATGGTCTGTTGCTGTATTTGTCGGCGTTTGTACCAATTCATTTCAATTCAATTCAATTCACCTTTTTTTTGTATAGCGCTTTTACAATTTCGATTATGTCAAAGCAGCTTCACATAAAAGATCATAGTAAATAGAAACAGTGTCAGTTCAATTTTCAGAGTTTAAGTTCAGTTCAGTTTAGCTCAGTTCAGTGTGGTTTAATAGTCACTACTGAGAGTCCAAACACTGAAGAGCAATCCATCGATGCGCAGCTCTACAGATCCTGAACCATGCAAGCTAGTAGCGACAGCAGCGAGGAAAAAACTTCACCAATTGGCGAAGTGAAGAAAAAAAACCTTAAGAAAAACCAGACTCAGTTTGGCATGATCATTTCTATTTCTCCACTGGCCAAACGTCTTGTGCAGAGCAGCAGTCTCAGCGGTGGAGGCTGGAAGCTGAACCTCAGCGAAGACTCGTCTGTCTCTGGAGCTTCACAGGAATCAGTCTCATGCTCTACACTCCTCCATGACCACCACAGCAGCTGCTCAGGATTCGGCCTGGATCCAGGATATGGAAACCTTGGGATCATCTCGTCGCTGTTCTTGGATCAAATCAGTGACGCTGCATAGTCTGAGGGCCTCGGGATGAGTATCCCCAGGTGGAAATAGAGAATACCAACATAAATATATTTTATGCTGGACTGCTTCATTAACCAAGGTTGGTTGGTTCAACGTTGTTTCTGAAGAATGGGTCAAAACCAGCACTTCATATCCAAACTCATTTCCAAAACAAATATGTCACATCACAAAATGTTTTCAAACATCTCTTTTGAGCATGCTGTGTGACTAATGAGTCTAAAGTTATTCACAAACAGACCAGAGCTATGACGTTAGATTCGTTCCCAATTCATCACCGTCAGCATAATTCATAAATCCACTTATTATGTACTGTGTAGTCTGAGTCTGTAAAGATAGGAGAATTATAACACATTCATATTTATATGCTTGTCTGTCAAGCTGCTGTTTTTGACTGTTTGGCGCCATCTGTGACCGAGTAATTCATAGGTTGTTGTATGCTCCATTCAGCAGGGTTTGTTTCTGTAAGCTTTGCGTTCATGTAACTACTGTGGTTCGTTCACACCAGATGTGGCTTGCAAGAATAAATCACGCTAATTTGATTTGTGAACATTTAGAGTTTACTATCTAAATTTGCGAGTCAAATCCGCTTCATTTACGTGTCAAAATTCATTTCACAAAAGATGTGGATTCATATAATGGCTTGGGCTTCTGTCTGCCTGGTGACTCCAGTTTTGTTGCTAAATGGCTAACATGGATTTTATTAAGAGACTAGCTTTGCTTTATGTGCTTTAAGAAGACTGATAAATGGTGTAAATTTTTTGGGCGATGTCTCTGAGTCCATTCGATTAGTGGTCCTCAACCACCGGGCTGTTTTATTTTGAAAAGTCTTTTATTTTGAAAAAAATTACTGTATTCTCTTGGTTACATCTCGGTCACTTGAGCGCTCAAATTTAACCCACAAGCAGCAAAATGAGTAAGAAACAGACGTCTATTGAAAGTTTATTTGCGAAGGGGAAAAGGCCCAGTGAAAGACCTACGAACTGCCAAGGAATAGATCCGCAACCAATTTGTCAACAAATCAGGTGAATGCATGGCTGTGCAAGAAGATCAAATGATGATATCGCAAATGACGGCGGCCATTTAGGGGCTGTTCGCATATCGCATCGTTTCTAGAGTTCGTACAAGTTCGTTCAGATGCACCCAGTTGAATGAATCCCAGGAATGCACTGCTAATCACGTGATAAGAACTGACCGATCACCTTAAACTTCTATGGAATGTACACATTACGGTAAGACTAATTACCTCCGACAAACACAGAACACTAAAACACTGCAGTGCCTTTTTATTTTCTCCATAAATAAAACTTGTATCACAGTGTTTTGTCAGCTTGTCATCTTTTGAGAAAAACAGTTAATGGTAGCCTAGCAACCTACAACCTACGAAACACCGCCCCAAACCCTCTGGTTGCTGCTAGATCGGATATGGATGCGGCCGGAAGATAGAGAATTATTTATATTATTTATTAAATTTCCCATTTATTGTATTTTATTAACATCTATCCCCACCCCAACCCTACACCCAACTATCACAGTAATGTAAAAACAGTAGTTGTATCATGTATTATTTATGCAATCTATTAAATGACCCAATAAATTGTATTTTTTGACGCCTACCCCGATCCCAACCCTAAACCCATCCGTCACAGTCCTGTAAAAATATAAATTATTGTTATACAGTGTCATAAAAAAATACTGCTATATTGATGTGCATATCACACTTCTGGCCGGCTGCGTATCTGATCTAGACTTTACCAAACCTTCCTCCGCCCTGGTCTGCTGTAAAATTGTGAAGTGTTTACCGGTCCGCGGTGACAAAAAAAAGTTGAGGACCTTTCAGAGGTGCACCCAGTTGACAAACTTTACCTGGACAATGGAGGCTTTCAGCGGTGCTTCAGACTGAGCCAGTCCCAGTTTGATGACCTGTTGTCCTGTGTTGGCAGGAGAATTTGCACTCTGTAAACCAACAACAGCACTGTGTCATAGTTACACCCCTACAAATGCAAGCTCCTTATTGGCTAATGCGATGCGAATGTCCACCAAATTTTATAAACCACGTTAAAAGTGCAAAAAGCTTATTCGCACCACTTCATTGCCACTAATAATGCAAATAGTGCTGCAGGATGTCTATTTGTGTCTTTGCATTGACATAATACGTAAATCACTTGCGCTTCATCTGGGTCTGGTGTCAATGCACCATTCCAGCTCAGAACATTATTTTGTGTCTTATTTTTAAGTTGTGCACCATATAATAGCCATAAAAAAAGTGGAAAAAACCCTTTAGGCTTATACAACAGGTCTTCTGTCTGCCTGGTGGCTCCAGTTTCATTGCTAAATGACTAACATGGATTTTTTTTGAGAGACTAGCTGTGCTTTATGTGCTTTAAGAAGGCTGATAAACTGCGTAAACGTATTCGGCATGTCTAAGTCCATTAGATCCTTTCAGAAGTGCACCCAGCTCTGTGAGTTGATAAACTCCTCCAGAAACTGTACCTGGATGATTGAAGCTTTCAGCGGTGCTTCCAACTGAGCCAGTCCCAGTTTGATGAGCTGTTGTCCCGTGTCAGCAGGAGGAATTCCCCCTTGGGACACCAATAACAGGCACTAAAGTCATAGTAACGCCCCTACAAATGCAAGCTCCTGATTGATTAACATGACGCGAATGTCCGCTAAAGTTTGTAAAGCACATCAAACATGCAAAAAGCTCAATTCACGACACTTCATTCCTGTAAATAGTGTGAATAGTGCCGCAGGATGTTTATACGCATCTTTGCATTGACTTAACACGTAAAACACTATCCGCGTCTGGTGTTATTGCACATTATAGCTCAAAACATTATTTTGTGTCTAATTTTTAAGTTGTGCACCATATAATAAGCATAAAATAAGTGGAATAAAGTACATCCAGGTGGTTGTATTCGCCAAATAAAAAAACTTTAGGCTTACACAACAGCCTTGAGCTTCATGCCAGACTTCTGAACAAGCCTCGCAGGCTTTATTCTGTTATTACAACCACCCGAATGTACTTTATCCATTCCATAAGGTCACATAATTATTCAATCAGGGTCAATAAGATTTGGAATACCCAGATTAGCC
>NC_079448.1:46181262-46226262 GCF_903798145.1 Danio aesculapii | reverse complement strand
ATAAATTCAATTGCTAAATGCATAATTCATGTTCTGTGTATGTTTAATAATATAATATAATATAATATTGTTATAATATTGCTTGTCTGTTTGTATTTACAGTTGAAGTCAGAATTATTAGCCCCCCTGTTTATTTTTTCCCCAATTTCTGTTTAACGAAGAGAAGATTTTTTCCACACATTTCTAAACATAATAGTTTTAAGAACTCATTTCTAATCACTGATTTATTTTATCCTTGCCATGATGACAGTAAATAATATTTGACTAAATATCTAGATCTTCAAGACACTTCTATACAGCTTAAAGTGACATTTAAAGGCTTAACTAGGTTAATTAGGTTAACTAGGCAGGATAGGATAATTTTGCAAGTTATTGTACAATGACGTTTTGTTCTGTGGACTATCGGAAAAAAATTCTATAAAGGGGCTAATAATTTTGACCTTAAAATGTTTTTTAAAAAGTTAAAAACTGCTTTTATTCTAGCCGAAATAAAACAAATAACTTTCTCCAGAAGAAAAAATATTATCAGACATACTGTGAAAATTTCCTTGCTCTGTTAAACATCATTTGGGAAATATTTAAGAAAGAAAAAAATCAAAGGGGGGCTAATAATTCTGACTTCAACTGTAATTAATATTATTATTGAGGGACAAAACATGAAGTTAGAATTTCCTAATGTCACAAACTATTAATGTTTCAAACAAAGAGTGTTCTTTTGGACATTTTAATTATCAAGTTATTTAAAAGATAAATAAATAAATAAATAAAAATCATTATTATTATTTAGTGTTATTTAAAAATCGTAATACACATTATTATTGTTTTTTGATAAATATAAATGAATGCTACTTTGGTGAGTACATCTACACTGTAAAAAATGAATCAACAAATGTTTTATGTTACTTATTTATGTAAATTAAATTAAGCTACATATGATTCCAACAAAAAATTTGTAGCTATACAAAGGTTAACAAAATAGTTGTAGTCAGTTTGACTTATTTAAGTTGAGATGACTAGAAAAGTTAACTTGATTCAACTAAAAATGAAGGCAGGAAGAATTGTTTTACATTTTACACTGTAAAAAATGTTGGGTTCCACACAATTAATTAATGTTGTCCCAACACAAATCCATTAAGTTAACTGTCACGAAAAACACGCACCTTCATCCGGACTACAATACTGCCACTTTTTCAAACTACATTTCCCATCATGCAACTTACACACACCTGTTCCGGTTCTATATATATTGCATGCACAGAGTTACGGTTCATTCCCACTTATTATCAGGACTATAAATATCTGTTAGTGTTCCACTCTCAGAGGCATTATCAGATTGTTTGCCTTAATCTGAATATGATTAAGGTGTTTACATGAGTTGTTTTATGAACCCTTTCATCATTCCGTTTTACATGGTATAGCACATAATTTGATTTACATCATTGCGTCACCACGCTATTCACATTTCCTCCAGTATTTTCAGGTATTTCATTTTTAATTTGTCGACTTTAACTGAAGTTCGGCACTTTCACTTTCATTCAGGAACATTTCATGTGATATTGGATGCGAGTATGAACTGCTGGAAGAGCTTTAATGGAATTTAATGCCGCACGCCTTATGGGAAAAAAACTCAGCATTTTATGATGTGGGTGTCTGTGGTGCTTTACTGACTCGGTAGGTGCATAGTGTCAAACAGCCGTGTTTTTATAGAATATCCTGTCGCAAAATGTGGTGAAAATCCTACATGACGTTGATAGTTTGATTGCGGTCTCTACTGCACTTAAATAATGCGACTAAAATCGGCATACTCCACATGTCTTAATTCCATTTCTGTTTAGTTTGATTATTAATAAGATTAAATTAATCAAAAATGGCTGTTTAGATTTGTAAACACTACTTCAACAATGTTGATAAGCCGTTGTGGGCATTTCTCTCTGTCTCACGCTGAATGCAGTCAACCAATCACAACAGACTGTCATCAGTCCAATCAGTGCAGATTAGCATCGCGCTAAGGAGGGGTTTGGGAACAAATGAATCGCTGAACGAATCATATGGGAGTCGTTGGGATAATTAGGTAAAAAAAACATGCATATTATAAGACAACTCCCAATGGAAACTCCCAAAACCAGAATATGACCCTTTTTAGTGTATAATAGGGGCTCTTTAAGCAATTTCACCACTTTGTTTTGTGCGGTTGTCAATTTTGCTGTGTCTGCTGATATTAAGATGACAAAAAAAGTTTTGGTAACACTTTATAATAACTACACACTATGAATCATTTACTAAGCATTAGCATCTAGTGAATTCATTATTTGTTAAGCATTAACTCTACATTAATAAACGTTAGTAAGCAGTTTATAACTGCAGCTACAAATGCTGTGTTCTTGACTTATAAGCACCTATATAATCTGCTTAATAATTGTATTTTCATACTTAGTTAATGATTTATTTTCCATTACTAAATTAAATATTGCATTATTTACAAACCATTTGTATTTAAGAGTAGTTGAGGGTTTTTAGGATCATTCAGAATGAGTTAGTAAAGGATTAATAAACTATTGAAATCAACATTTATATATCTTATTATTCAGGCATATACTAATAGTTAACTAATATGTTAATAAATGCTTTATTAACTCAACTTCATGCAATTTTGTGACCTAATCTAAAGTGAGAACTATTCATGCTTTATAAATCCCTTATAAATGACAACTAAAGGCTCAGAATCAAATGAATAATAATCTTTGCAATCTTTTCTAAAAAATAAAATTGTAAACTGTAAAGTTTAAACATTGCTGAATAACAGGAGTGTCAAAATACGGCATAAAACAACAACAACAATATAATAATTTAACAATATAATAAGATGCAATGTTTAAACTCTACAGTTATTTTATTTTAGATAAGTTTGCAAAGATTTATTTTTCATTTGAAGTTCAGTTTTATTTGTGTATCTTTAAATGAAAAGGAATGAATAATGTCATTTTTCCTGTTTAGAATTTAACTGAGCCTTTATTTGTCATTTATAAGGGATTTATAAAGCATCAATAGTCCTCACTTTAGATTAGCTCACACAACTGCATGAAGTTGAGTTAATAAAGCATTTATTAACATACATAGTAACCCTTAATATATGCCTGAATAATAAGACATAATAATGTTGATTTCAATAGTTTATTAATCATTTACTAACTCATTCTGAATTATCCTAAAAACCCTCAACTACTTTTAAATACCAATGGTTTGTAAATAATGCGATACTCCGTTTAGTAATGAAAAATAAATCATTAACAAAGTATGAAAGTACAAGTATTAAGCACATTATAAATATGTTTTTAAGTCAAGAACACAGCATTTGTAGCTGCAGTTATAAACTGCTTACTAACGCTTATTAATGTAGAGTTAATGCTTAACAAATAATGAATTCACTATTTGCTAATGCTTAATAAATGATTTATAGTGTGTAGTTATTATAAAGTGTTACCAAAGTTTTCTTTTACAGCTGGAGTGACCCACAAAAGATGATTTACATTCAGTACCTTACACTCATCTACTGACATCATCTTTCAGACATGAATTTTCATATGCACCACTGTGTCACCATAATTAGTACACGGCTGCTTTAATAACAGTACAAGAGAGAGGGAGAGAGAGAAAGAGAGAGAGAGAAAGAGAGAGAGAGAGAGAGAGAGAGAGAGAGAGAGAGAGAGAGAGAGAGAGAGAGAGAGAGAGAGAGAGAGAGAGAGAGAGAGAGAGAGAGAGACCTCCTGGTTCACTTTAAATCTCTTCACTGAAAAACGCTGACACTCAGATTTACGCTCTTCAATTATTTACAGGTCAAAGGTTAAAAAAAGCAAAAGTGTTGATCTTAATAGCTCAAAGGCCAGATATCCTAACGGCCTGTATTAATACGAACCCTCTTTCGGCATTCAAAAATCGAGAGAAGAAAAAATAAAATACTGTCAGGGATTGCTACAGACAACATTAGCATTGAAAATGTGTAAACGCTGTGATTTTTGCAGCTGACCCTGATGAAAATGCATTAGGAGCTTTCCTTTCTGGCAGAAAATATATGGGAAGACAGTACTAGTAATGTTTTTTATCATTCACTGGTATTTTTTCCACTCAATGCAACGTTTAACTCATCCCTGCTGTTGGTAACACTATTAACTCCACATTGAGCTTTCTATTGTTGACCAACCAAACCCTTATTAATATATGACCTACAATTTGAACTGTATTTTAGAGGCATTGTGTATTTTAGAGGCATAAATATGCTGTTTTGTCAACTTTTTTTTCAAAGCTGCTTCCTAGAACGAGTTCTTGAAGTGTTGCCATGTCCAATTATTATACGCAAATTTGGACTCGCTTAGACTTGGCTCTTAACTTAATCGTGTTAGATGTGGATAGTGGAATTTGGGTTTTATATTTACTATAAGGCATATGGTTTGTATTTTAAAATAAGGCATTTATTTTGATTTATTTATGGCAAGATCTGGCAACACAACAATGTCAAGTATAGTACCTCTCCATGTCGAATTTCTTACTCCATGCTTATGGCTATTTTTGGGTGCATATAGAAGAGAGACTCTCTGTGTTAAAATGCATCATTAATGACTAGTTGTCTAGTTTGGTTCTCTACTTTTGTAATGAGATGTTACTACATGTATTTAGTCACATGCACAGGATCTAATTTGATTGTTGAATGTGGATGTCACTCCATAAAATACTGAAATGTAAGCTGAAGTTAGCTGCAGTGAGTAACACACACACACACGCAAGCATGCACGCACGCATGCACGCACACACACACACATCAACTGATGTATAAACAAAAAAAAAAAAAATGTGTATAATAAGTGGACATGGCAACACTATGAGTACACAGCAAAATACGCCATCCTTATACTGCATGGTTGATAAACATAACTAATTATTACACTAGCCCAAAATAGTGGCTACAAAACACATGACATCTGTAAGTTATGTTCCATACACACACTGATTGCTAACATGAGGATTTACTCGACTATTTAATGTATGTATTAATGGAAATTTATTTTATTTGTATTATTACCGACAGTATATCAGCCCACAGCACCTTAAACAACCAAGATTGGCCAATTGGTCAAAAAAGACCAAAATTGCTTATTTTAAGTGGACATGGCAACTCTAAGAGTAGACAGCAAAATACACCACCTCTATAGTACACGGTTAAGAACATAACAATTTATTAAAGTAGTCCAAAATAGTGGCTGGCTACAAAACACAAAACATCTGCAAATTATGTTCCATACACACACACACTAATTGCTAATATGGGGATTTATTAAACTATTTAAATGTAGATGTAAATGTAAATTTATATTATTTTTATTATTATTGACAGTAGTATCAGCCCATAACAACTTAAATTTGATCAATTTACGACTATTGTACAAACAACAATTATTAGCCTCCCTGTTAATTTTTTCCCCTAATTTCTGTTTAACAGAGAGACGATTTTTTTCAACACATTTCTAAACATAATAGTTTTAATAACTCATTTCTAATAACTGATTTATTTCATCTTTGCCATGATGACAGTAAATAATATTTTACTAGATGTTTTTCAAGACACTTCTTAGTGTTTACTCCTTGTTTTTGGAACTAAGATGTGCAGTATGAATGTAATTTTATTATTGTTTTTAGATATATGTAACTTATTTGATCTACTTTTAGTATGGAGAGCTATGCTGTGATATGTGAATTTCCAGCTTGATCTCACAAGAAAAAGTATTTTACGTTTTGTCAGTTAAGTGACTAATATGTATGAATTCGTACGAGTTCAGTCGTAAGAAATTGCACGATTTTAAAAAGGAGGAGTGACACCTAACCCCACCCCTAAACCCACCATCATTGGGGGATGAGCAAATCGTACTAAATCGCGTGAATTAGATCGTACAAATTCATACAAATTAGCCACTAAATCAAAAAGTTACAAATTGCTGTGAGATTTTGTTGGAATTTCCCTTTGGGGATTAATAAAGTTAAACAAACAAAAACAAATAGAGCTTAAAGTGACATTTAAAGGCTTAACTAGGTTAATTAGGTTAACTAGGCAGGATAGGGTAATTAGACAAGTTATTGTATAATGATGGTTTGTTCTGTAGAACATCGAAAAATAAATATATATAGCTTAAATGGGCTAATAATTTTGACCTTAAAATGGTTTTGAAAAAAATTACAAGCTGCTTTTATTCTAGTCAAAATAAAACAAATAAGACTTTCTCCAGAAGAAAAAATATTATCAGACATACTGTGAAAATTTCCTTGCTCTGTTAAACATCATTTGGGAAATATTTAAAAAAGGAAAAAAGTCAAAGGGGGCTTAATAATTATTTCTGAAACATATTTTTCTTTTTTTTATTGTTTTTTTTTTTTTACAGTGTGACTAAATATTATTTGCAATCATATTTCTGTTGAGGACTAAAATATACTCATACTATCACTAAATTCCAAAAAATAAAAATAAAATTAAATCCTTCCATAATGCTTTCAAATTCAGATGTAAAGGGACTGTGACAGGAAAACCTCCTAAAAGTGAGTGAAATCATCCAGAGACCACCTGCATGTTCCTCACGCACTTCACATCTCCAGCCCCTCCAGTCGAGTGTGTGAAAATCATGACACATTCTTTCACAGACCGCTGGTTTGCCCAGGGACGAAACGTGTTTACACATATCTGTGCATCTAGCTGATTATTTTCTGGAGAACGGTGTCCCCCACATCAGCTCCCTGCATGCTCCCAAAAAGACAAAGTCATTGAAGTGAGAGCAAATCATCATCCTGGAGCTGCAGGCTTATCTTCGGTGTCACTACTCAATGCTTTCTGGTAGTCTGTCTCAGTTTGGTCTTCCGCTAGGAATCTGATAAATAAATGTCTACAACAAAATGTTTTTTTGGTTGTTTGTTTGTTTGTTTTTCGGGAAATAAAGGGCATAAAGTATTATCTATATATGATTATTAATTGATTATTGACTGACTCCTGTATGCTTAGTATACACATGCATTAAAAAAAAAATCTGAAATAGGCAATAGAAACGAGTGGAAAACAATGTTTGTTTCATAGATAGATAAATGGATAGACGGATGGGTATAAAAAATAATAATGAAAAAAAAAATAGATAAAAATAATGAAGTAAATAATAATAATAATAATAATAATAATAATAATAATAATAATAATAATAATAATAATAATAATAATAATAATAACAATAATAATAAACAAGAAAAACAATAAATATAATCATAAAATAATAATAAAAATAATAAAATATTAATAAAATAAAATATCAACAATTGATAAAATATCAACAAGACACAATAATAATAATAATAATAATAATAATAATAATAATAGTAATAATAATAATAATAATAATAATAATAATAATAATAATTATTATTATTATTATTATTATTATTATTTTATTTAATTAATTAATTAATTAATTAATTATATTATTATTATTATTATTATTATTATTATTATTATTATTATTATTATTATTATTATTATTATTAATATTATAATAGATGAACAAAAATAACAATAAAATATAATAATAAATAAATAAATAAATAAATAAATAAATAAATACATAAATAAATAAATAAATAAATAAATAATACCCATCCATCCATCCATTCGTCAATTGATCCATCCATCCATCCATCCATCCATCCATCCATCCATCCATCCATCCATCCATCCATCCATAATTACTCCAAGCAAGGATTCAAACAAATGAATCTGTGTGTGGTTCCACTATCGTATGCTGTACTAGATGTATTATATACAGTACAGTACCTCTCTCTGTTTACAACTTCAGTAACATAAGATTAGCAATTTAAGTAAAGCAATGCCTTCACAGTAAGTTAAATGAGTTATGAAGCTTTTTACTTGCTCACAATCATTTAAGTGCTTTTAGAGGTGATGTGCCATGCTCAATGAAAGCTGTAGGACTGTTCGGGGATAACATAAGACTGCCTATTCACCTTATTCTCCGCATACGAGCGGGCGCAGCCTTTTGAATCTTTTTGACTCGAGACTTCCGGTCTCATTCACTTCCATTCATTTTTGGACGTTAAAAACAGCTCATTGTGCTGTTTGATGTTTCTTATTATATGATTCTGCTTTGTCTGTATAATCATGCAAACACTTGTTTGTAGAGCAAGTAGCTTTCTGTGGTTTATTATTCCTAGTCATTTCTCCCATAGGCAGCTGAATTGGAAGCTCTGAAAACAATCGCAAAAATGAGCGCACTTCCGTTTTGAAGTATAAGGTCAATACTTTCAGTTCTTTGTTTTGCTTGATAACTGAGATCATCAATGGACTATTTCATCAATGCAAACACAAAAACTGTAAATTTGCATGTAATAAAAATCAGATGTGTTTGTTCATCTTGGTACAGCATACATTATTCCTTAAAGCATCATAATGATGCTTAGAGACTTTCTCCTGAATTCCCTGAGTTGTGCTCTGTGTGGACAGAGGAAAAAACATAAACATTTACTCTGTATGTCTAGCTCAGAGGTGGGCAAACTACGGCCCGCGGGCCATATGCGGCCCGCTGAACACTTTCATCCGGCCCGCGAGGGAGTTTTTAAAATGCTGCTTCTGAGTAATGGTTTGGTTTCAGAATTAGTAAATTAATGATGCAATACAAGTGAACGCCATGTGATGGCAGTATTGCACGTGGTACCCTTAGCGCAACCAGTAGAATTAGAACACACTCTCGGATATTAAAATGCACTCGAGCGCTAAATGACTGAAAATGAGTCAGGCAAACACAATGGACTCTGAATGCCGTGTGTTTAAAGAAGAATGGACAACAAAATACTTCACCAATATCAGACAGAAAGCGCTAGGTGTAATATGCCAAGAAAGTACTGCTGTTTTTAATGACTACAACCTAAGAGGCCAATCACAGCGAACGCGCATTTACCTTCCAAAACCGCAAGGTGCAGCACACTGCCTTTCTGTTGAAAAGAAATAAAAAATTTTTATTATTTTTTTTTTTTGCTCTCGCAAATGCATAGAGATTCCCGGATACCCGCAAACGAGTGATAATCTCCCGGAAATCGCGCGTCTCCCTCCCGGTCCTCATGCAAGTTATTATCATTGTTATTATTATTATTATTATTTTTGTTGTTATTATTATTATTATTAATATTATTATATTTCAAGGGATTATTATTATTTTATTGTTTTATGATGATTGATAAGAAAATATTAATAGCAGTGCTAATTCATTTGACTTGTAAATTTGACTCAATAATAACTATTTTAAAAATCTGTTTTGTGTGAATGTGACATGTTTCTGTCTGATATTACATGTTTCATGCCTGCTGCCACTATAAATAAGTTATTTTTTGAAGGATTTGACATGTGGCCCTTCACTTGGTTTGGAAAACGTGATGTGGCCCTCGGGATAAAAAGTTTGCCGACCACTGGTCTAGCTTGACATCCTTCACATGAGGTGTGTGTCTAAAAAAAACAAGTAATAAAATACTGACCTGTACTGCAGAATGAGTGTCATTCTCTCTTGTAATGAGGGATTGTAATGAGGATAATTAAAACAAAATTTGTAATGAAGATAATTAAAACAAAGATTACTGTGGCACAATGTCAAAGAATTTCACTAGTAAACAAAAAGCACAAAAAAAGAACTAAACAAAAAAAAAGTAAACTAAACTCATCTAAGTATTACGATTTGTAAGCACTTTATTACATGTGCTAATTATGGATATGTACCCCTGTATACATTTATGGAGAGAGAGAGAAGTACGTCTCAGGATGTTTTTTTTTTTTTTTTTTTGCTGCCTGATTTTTTACCACTTTTTCAGATCTTACCACTGATTTATCCTTCTGCGTCGAATGATCGCCATGACCCACGGCATCTGCCTTGCATGTAGTCGTGCATTTTTGTATTGCTCTGCAATAACACTTCCAAAACGCTAGCTGGGAGTGGCTTTGCATGTTTCTCTGTGCTGAGTTTCTTCAGATGTTTTGTTTTTTCTGCATGCCACAAGTAGCTCACACTCGCTCATTCAGAGGCGGGAACCAGCGGATGTGCACCAACTTTAATCATAAGATAAACACTAAACAAAAGTCTCCATTTAGATCTCCTTGACGGGACTCAACACTTGTAAACACTCTTTCCATACAGGCTCGCGGCTCTCAGCACCGCCCACACTCAAATCTATGCGATGTGTAGTTACATTTTTTGAGAGGTGCGTGTCAGCGTCAGTCACAGCGTTTACCCTGCCTTTACCCCTGTTGTTTACTTGTTTATTTAATTTTTTGCCTTTTTTGTTTTGCCTGTTTTCTGGAACTGTTCTTTAGTGGACTCGAACCCCATCATTGCAGTCAACACCTCTCTGCATCTCAAGTCTGGTGATGAAGGCGTTGAACTACTGGACTACTAGCGCCAAAAGAAATAGAAGGCATCATATCGCCCTGTAGAGTTTGTTTAAAAGATGAAATGCAGCCATACGTACCTCTGGCTACATAATTTGCGCTCCCCAGAAATGTATATGGAGGTACATTTTCAAAATAAGCTAGTGTTGCAATGTATATGTTTATGTTTTCTATTTCCTCTACAAAAATATATATTTATTTTGGACAATAATAATAATATTAATATTATTATTAATATTATTATTATTATTATTATTATTATTATTATTATTATTATTATTATTATTATAATTATTAATAATAATAATAATAATAATAATAATAATAATAATAATAATAATTTTGCAGCCTATTGGAATTAGTCTTACAATCACACTTTTTTTTAATAAGTGAGACCCCCCCCCCAAAAAATAAATAAAATAAATAAATAAAAAATCACTTCACGGCATCTTAAAAATGAGTTTTATGTGGCACTGATGGCTGATAAGATAAAAATAACACTTGGCGGTACAGATGGCTTTGCTGGGGAGAGTTCCAGCAGATTTGTTGAAAGAGATTTTTCATCATCTACATATACATCGGTAATGCACGATAAACATCCCCATTAAAACAAACTTCATTTCTGCTATTGCTCAGTATGCTTTCAATATGGATGAGTTGCAACTATAAATAGGCAAGCTATGTGCACAGTATGACAAAAAAAAAAGAATTAAATTGTACACAGCATCCCGACTTACAGCTATGTTCACAACAGTGATCTAAGTGGCGGCAAATGAGTGTCTGCAGAACAAATGCTATATATTTATGCTGTCTGCCTGCAGAAATATGCTAATCAAGTATAGTGTATGTACAAATAATGAAACAGAACAATAACACTTTATTAATGATAGAATGATTTACAGACAGACAGATAGATAGATACAGTACCTGACAAAAGTCTTTTAGTCTATGCAAGTTTTAAGAACAACATATAATAACTTGACTTCTAGTTGATTATTTGGTTTTAGAAGTGGCTTCGATGAAAGGCAAAGGCCTTTAGATTACGCTTATTTTATCAAAATAAAATATGTTCATGCCTTGATTTTTAAATTATTTAATTAAGAGAGTAAGGTGTAAGAGTCTAAATTATCACATGCATTTGTTTATATGGCAAAATATGTCTTTTTTCACCAAAGAAGGCTTACACAGATTCCAAAGGCAGATACTGATTAGATCAGGGCCTGGTGTGTGGACTTTGGGGGTTTTACGATGTGGTCACATGTTGATTGGTCAGTTTGAATGTCTCAGTATTTGGGCTTTAGTCACATGGTCTAGAAAGATACAAAATAGGTGGAAAACTCTGCTCTGTCTTTTTTCCTGGCCTGTCTTTTCCTGGTCTGCGCTCTCCTACTCTGCTCTGAAGTCTATCTTCTCTGCCTCTTTGAGGCCTACTTGCTCTCTTTGTCTCTCCCTCCCCTTGTCTCTCCTTCTACCTCTGATAACTTTATTTTAATTTAAGCTGGGTACAATTTATATCATTTGTTTTATCATTTCATATTTTAACATTTTATACAGTTATTTTGTAATTAATTTAGTTTTAACCATAGAGAATTATTGTCAATAAATAATTTCATTATCAAGTATTTGTGAATTACTTTTGATTTAACATCAACACTTAATTGCTCCATATTGTAATCCAATACAATCACATAATATCAACGCCTTCCTATATTTATAGCTATTAATACTGCCCTTATTTTTGTTTTTGGTATAAGATTGCAGAAGAATGGTTTGACTATGTACAGTTTTTACCATCATGCTGATAACTTTTTAGTCATTCGGCAGAACTACAGTTTGAACCGCTGTGGTTAAAACCCATTCTTACAGATGGTGCAAGAAACTGGGATCCTTTGCAGTGAGTTTTCTGAAATTTACTTTAGTCGGTCTTAGCTGGATTTTTCACAGCTGACCTGGTGAATGGATTAAAACTAGCCTTCTAACCACAACAGCGGGTAAGTCTGCTTTTATTGTTCTTCCATTTGCTGAAATTGCATGACACAGAAATTACAAGACTGTAATTCGTTTCAATAGATCAAATTGGTAAATTTCAGATTACCTCCTCAAGGATGGGAGGGTTAATTTCTAAAGAAAGTGATGTATTGTTTGCTTTATGGACCAAAAAAGTTGAACCTACACTGTGTAAATTCAGCAAAGAAGGACTTGAGTTAACAGACTCAGACTCTACATTGTTTGCATGGTGGGATGTAATTGGCAAAAATGGAAAGAAATCAAAACGTGGTGATATAATGGAAGCACTAAATTACATGTGTTACTCAAGACTGTGTAACATAATGTCGGAAATACCTTCAATTATAAAGGCTAGATGTGAAGAATTTGATCTTCACAAATCAGAGGCAGAAATCGCAGATTCAAAAGCTATGCTAAAAGCACAGAAGTTTGTATCTCCCAAAATGCTTAACAGCGGTGGGATTGAAAAGCATGTTCACTTCTCAGATGAAGTTACCTGTAATAAATCTGAAATGATTTTTTCAGAGGGCGTAGCTCAAAAGAGTTTGCCTGTTTCAGTAGTTAAGGTGATGCCACACCATAGCGCAGCCAAGACGCATGGTGTAGAAGCATTAGAGAGTCTTAAAAACCCTCAAACCTCAGATGATCACAGCAATCAACCCTCAGGCAAACAAAACAGGCTTTGTATGACCTATAAAAGTTTGGTCGCAGAGAGGAAAGATGTTGGACTTTGGGACAGGGAAGACCTCCACCATATTTTCTGAGAAAACAGAAATTACTTGGGAATTATTGGGAAAATGAACCCAATTTATGTATTTGATTCAATTATGTCTAACCAATTGATACAAATTTTCCGTTTTGAGGGATAATAGGTGCGTGCTGACCTACAGTAACCTCTGATTGGCTATTTTAGCGGCTGTGTGATTCTCAAAGATGACAAATATGATAAACAAATAGTGACAAGCTTTCATTCCTATACCAATAAATGGATTATCACGAAAGATTGCTCTTTAATGCTTTTTTAATTTATTGGTTAAATATGTGAGCATATAAAACAAACTATGCATCTAATTAGACTTTACTTTAAGGTTAAATGTAGATATTACACTGATTTTACAAGAAACGTTTGAACACTTATGATGCTCAATAGATCTGCAGGTTTCAGACCTCTCACTGAATATTTTAGCACATAGACATTCACACCTTGGTATGAATTGTTGGGTTGGTCAAACGCATATTATCTATCATTTTGATTACTAATATTATTATTTAAAATACAGATCAGAGCAAACTAATTCTTAATTAAAGGGCTAATGGCACACACATCTTGTTTTGATGTCCTTTATGGGGTATTAAGCAGTGTTGGGGAAAGTTACTTTTAAAAGTAATGCATTACAATATTGAGTTACTTCTCAAAAAAAGTAACTAGTTACGTTACTTAGCATTACATATGCATTACTAATGCATTACATTACTTTTAAGTTACTTTTTCATACCTGCCTGAGGCTTGATCTCTTTCAGAACTTGTAGGGTGTTTTTATTTTTTTTTTAATAGACAAGCTCTGCATTTAACAACACACTGTATAATCTTCATTTACTTAAATGGAAATAATAATGATGATAAAAATAAATTACAACAATGTTACCTTCTGAAAACTTCCTGACGCTATACATGCCATATGCAGATTAATGAAAGTTGAAAGCAATGTGTTTGCTACTTTTGTATTTTTTCTCTTATTAGTAAACCACTGTTGAGATTGAGACTATAATCCACTTTTCTTCCATGTGTTCAAAATAATGAGAATACTTCCGTCACAGAAATGTAAGGCTCTGCCAACTTGGTTTTTGTCTGTTCTTCTGAGGAGCTCATTTTCTCAGTGAGTGTGATTCAAAGTGATTACACTAATTTTATATCAGCAAATTATGCTTTAAAAGTGAATTATTTAATCTAAAAGTAACTCAAGTTACATTTAAAAAAAAGTAGCTCAAATATTATTACTTAATTTTTTTAAGTAATGTGTTACTTTACTCGATACTAAGAAATGTAATATTATTAAGTAACTCGCATTACTTGCAGTGCGTTACCTCCAACACTGGTATTAAGCATTAATTGGATAGTCACCCCCCCCCCCCCAAACCCCCTTGCAATTTGCACTCTAAACAAACAGACAGATAGATACTGTAGATGTTTGTGTAACACATATGCATGCTTCAGTGATCTAAATACATATTTTTTATTTAAGTACGTCTAAATTATGCATAGACTTTTTCTGTGTATAGATAGATGGATGAATGGATGGATGAATGGCTGAAGAGATGGATGGACCTGAACCAGACAGACAGACAGACAGACAGACAGACAGACAGACAGATAAATAGATAGATAGATAGATAGATAGATAGACAGACAGACAGACAGACAGACAGACAGACAGACAGACAGACAGATACATAGATAGATAGATAGATAGATATATATATATATAGATAGATAGATAGATAGATAGATAGATAGACAGACAGACAGACAGACAGACAGACAGACAGACAGATGATAGATAGATAGATAGACAGACAGACAGACAGACAGACAGACAGACAGACAGACAGACAGACAGACAGACAGACAGACAGACAGACAGACAGACAGACAGACAGACGATAGATAGATAGATAGATAGATAGATAGATAGATAGATAGATAGATAGATAGATAGATAGATAGATAGATAGATAGATAGATAGATAGATAGATAGATAGATAGATAGATAGATAGATAGATAGATAGATAGATATTTTCATCATACGAAGAGTGTTTACCCCATTTTTTGCCAAAGTTCCTAAAGACAATATATGTTTTAATACATGATATTTTTCTCAATACTTTATCTCCAGAAAATAGCTGCAAAATCATTTGATATCTTCTCCTGACATCAGCCACAAAAGTTTGTAAACACTGTGTGTTTTTTTTTTTTTTTTTTAAATCGAGAGACGTCTACAAATCCTGGACTATACCGGAATCTTCTCACCGTGAAAAATGGTATGAAGAGTTGAACAGACAGACGGTAGAATGAAATAATAAATAAGTGCCAGGACCTTTTGTCACTTCATGCCAAAAAGACACATTATCTGCCCGGGTTTGTGTGGATCTGTGAAAAAGCTAAGAGGCTTTTCTCCAGCTCTCCAACCCTGTCAGCACAAAGGAAATACGCTTGGAGAGAATTACAGCAAACGCCAGGGGAATATACTTTTTTTTTTTCACCATGACATGTCACTGACCTCACGGCATCTGGTCTTTCCCCTTTAAAAAGTCAGGACATTATGGGTAACCTGAAGGGCCAGAGTTTGTAGTGCTTGTAGAGAACATATTATAATAAGTAAATCCATGTATTCCCCCGTGCAACTGATGCTGGTACAAGGAGCGAAAAATAAAACCTTATTTGATTAGGAAGGCTGAACTACCTGATTAGTGTCTCATTGTAAAAGGGATTATCTCAGCATGAATTTATTATCTGTGATGAAATTTACAATAATAACAGTCAATTTGAGAACAAACCAGCATATGGGATTAAGAGCTTTTAACACAAACACAGTAACACTTGAGTGTTAGTAATGGTTGACGTCCCTTGGTTAATAAATGGATTAAAAAAACCTGTTTTGTTTAGCACAGTGTTTCAGCTCTGAATACATTTAATAGAGCAGACCAAAATACAGGTGTTGCAGATAACATTCAGGTATTAATGTATGAGGTGAAATGTCTGAACCAATTATTTATGAGATGGTGAAACTGCATGGGGAAATGCATTATACTAAAAGCAAGCAGTAGCCATTTTAAGCTAATCCAATGTGTGTTAGCATTTAAAGACTTAATATCAAAGCAAAGATTCCCAGCAGGCACAGGGCATCAACATGATGTCAGATGGACGTTGTACACCAACGTCACAGGGACGTTGCACTTTGTTTGGATATTAAAAAATGGGTTGACCTCAGGCTGACGTCAATGTCCAACTTAAAATCAACCAAATATCAACGTCTTATGATGTTACAGCTTGACATTATGTGGACGTTACCCAACATAGGCTCATTCTAAAAACGTAGCCCTATATACATTTCTGGAGATCGCAAATTATGTATGTAGAAGTAAGTATGGCTGCATTTCATCCTTAAAACGAACGCTACGAGGTGGTATGACGTTCCTTTTCGCTATTACCAGCTGACCGCTTACCTCCGTATGGACAGCTTTCCCGCTGTTGCCAGTTTGTCCAGTCAGCTCACCATGTATGTCAGCAGACTTAAGACGCAGAGAGGAGCCGACCACCATGAAGGGGTTCTAGTCCATTTCCAGAAAGCGACAAAAACAGAAGCCAAAAAAAATAAAAATAAACAAGTAAATAACAGGGTGAGAACATGGTAAAATCTGAAAACGTGGTAAAAATCAGGGGGGTTCTTTTTCTGGTTTGCTTTTAAAAACGGTTGGGTCGGCTGGGTTTAAGGAAATGAGTGAGCGGGTCAATCTTTGCTTTTGAAAACACTATTGGATGGGTTTAGGGGAGGAAGAGGGTGGGTCAATGGATCGGTCAGTCAGTCAGTCAGTTGACAGCGGCCTCTGAGATCTCAAAAAGTGTACACAGCGGCCTCTGGTGGATTTGTGAAAACAGAAACTGCAAAAAAACTTACCTACAGGCTAAGCGGTACATTTTCTGAATGAGCCTAAGCGATATAAGACGTTGGATTTTGGTTGCCATACCTGATGAATAAATGTCAGTATGACGTTGGTTTAAGATGTTGGCTCAATGTTGGATGTTGGTCACTTTCCAACACAACCTAAAATCAACCAAATATCAACATCAGTTGACGTCATCATTGGACGTCAAAGTAATGTTTTACTTAGATGATGGCTACACATTGAATTTTGGTTGCCTGACGTCACAACCTAAATCTAACCTAATGTTACATCTTATGATGTTGTGTGTCTGCTGGGTTGAGTTTTGAAATCTCTTGGCATTCAAAGTATTAAGTGCTGAATAAAGGGGAAAAAATGAACACATATTCAATGTATATGATGTGTTAAGAGAACAACTATAAGCATTGAACCAGTCCATTGAATGCAGTTTTTATAAAAGATGACCACTGCACTGTGGAAAAAAACTTTTCTTACTTAGAGTTTCTGTATTGTGTCTAGTCCAAATATCTAAAAATTCTTAAATCAAGAAGCATTTTCTAAACAAGCAAAACCTTGTCTTGATATAAGAAATAATCTAACCAAAAATCTGTTGTGCCAAAAAAAAATTTTTTTGGCACAACAAGCTATATTATCTGCCAATGGGGTAAGCAAAATAATCTTATGTAAAATGGAAAAACAAGATTATTTGGCTTATCCCATTGGCAGATTATTTTGCTTGTTTTAAGGAAAAACACACTTATTGTTGGCATTTTATTTCTTAAAACAAGACAGTATTTTTTGCTTGTCTAGAAAATGCTTCTTGATTTAGGAATTTTTAGATATTTGGACTAGAAACGAGACACGAAATCTAAGTATAGCATTTTTTGCAGTGTGTTGATTTGCACTACTAAAGCTCTGCCAGCAGTAAATCTGCCTAGAAACAACAGACCATGATAAACAAGGGGTTTATACATTTGTCACAATGTGTTTTTACTGGTCTGTTCACCTAAGCAGCTCAAATGCTGTCTTCATGTTGTTCTAACAGTTTTGGACTTTTTTTATGATTTCTTTTTGTTGTTTTTATTTTTTTCCTCAGTAAAACTGTATTTATTTGATCAAAAACACAGAAAAAAATATAAAAAAATTATATATATATATATTACACATCACATCCATAATATATTTCTGGAAAGGCTTGTCTCAAGATTTTGGGATTATTCAGTTCATGGTCTATTGAAAACCGAAAAGGAAGTAACATTCATAATTCATGCAGGTGTCAAGGTGGATATGTATTCCATCACACATTTATTCATTGCACAGAATTGCTTTTATTTAATGCAAGTGCAACTGAACAGTTTTTTAATGCATGTGCAACTGAACCATTTTTCCTTAATCCACAGTTCACTTTCTAAAGAGCCCTTTTCAGCAGCACAGGCTCATTAGAGATATAAGCCTCAACCTGCATTTCTGTGAAACTGCAAATAATGTACAATCTTCAACATACATTTGACTGCAGTTTTTAGTTAAATTGAATGCTATGGGGCAGTATGACATTGGGGGGCCCCAAACAGAACTGATAAATGCAACAAATTGGAACCCCCCCCCCCCCAACAAATTGGACCCCCCCCCCCCCTCTAAGATGGCGTGGGCACTTAGAATCATTCTAATCGTCCCACTGGGTTGCAGTAAGCCACAGAAGAAAGTGAAAAACGGAGGAGGGGGGTTTGTTGTGGACGAAAGTGAATCGGGAATGGGGGGAGGGGGGTGCGGATGAAAGTTAAATGCTGGTGGGTGGGGTCTTGCTGAGATTAGGGGACCTAAAACAGTAACACTGGGGGCCCCAAAACGGCATGGGCCCTTAGTATCGTCCTAACTTTACACCCCCTATCGGCGCCTCTGGGTTGCAGTGCATTTTCTCTTATGCTTACTTTTGAAAACACTATTGGTTGAGTTTAGGGAGGGGGTTAAGTCAGTGGTTTGCTAGCTGATCTCTATCATAAGCTCTCATACACATGTAAGGACATGTTTCTGCAACATAAAATGTAGCAATGTATCTCAGTTATGCAAAAAAGAAAAAAAAAAGTAAAATTGAGAGCAGCCTCTAGTGGATTTGTCATCTGAAACTTGCAATAAAACGCACCCTGAGCAATGTATTTCACATTTCACAAAAATCTAGGCTGAAGCCTGTATTTTCAACGAGCCTGGGTTGTTTTTTATTATAAAGAATGTTTTGTGAAATGGAAAGTTTGCATGGATGTTCAGGGTTCTTCACGGAACCATCAATGTCAGTAAATATTTATGTGCATGTACAGTACAGCATTTCTTTTTTTGTGCGGAATACTAAGAAATCCAAGGGAAACATAAATAATTCTTGGCTACAGTTGAGGCCTTGTTCACAAGCACCGCTGATATTCCAGCATCCTCCCTGGCGTTTCCTCTATTTTCCCTTATCTGTCAAGGCACAATGGCTTGGATTAGTTTCAGGGCTGGCTTTCTCCAATGTCTATCAGCCATCAGCTTCAGGTTTTTCCTATCAATCGCACGAGGCCGACATGTCAGAACATGATGTAACCTGCTCGCTGAAGCCAAACGCAGCTCAGGTGGCAGGCAGGAGATGTTTCTGGTGAGGTGGGGCATGGAAATATTAAGTGTCAGTATGAAATGATAACATAGATTCTGCGGATAATCACCGCCTCGCTGAAATGCATTACAAGCATGCGCGTTCTTGTCTCATTGTGTCATTTTATGACCCTTTGTGTTTGCGAACATCAGAGAGCCCAAGGCCGATGACAACAGAGAATATGATTTGGAGTCGCTGCGAATGTGCATTTGCTTTATTGCGCTTAAATAAATAACCTTTGGCCCAATGGCATAATTCATCTTCATTTTCTGACGTAAATAAGGAGCGAGATGGTGGCGAGAGTGAAATTCATTTGTGTTTTGCCTTTGAGCAAGCGTCTGCACATTTTTCATCTGATCTCTTATTGAAGTCTAATTTTGTGTGTGTGTGTGTGTCCATGAAGACGCATCTGCTTGTCTTTTTCAGAGACAAAGTGTCACACGAGCAAACAACGCACTGTTTTAAAACTGACATGTAGTAAAGCAACAACAAAAAAATACAAGAATGTTTGAAGAAATTCTTACTCTTGTCAGGAAGTCCAATATAGTTTGAGTGTTCAGGTAACTCTGGGAATAAATGACATTTCTAAACAGGCCCGCATGCTCTTTTTGTCAGCTTGTCAGAGACTTCATAACACTGCAGAAGCGTGTTTCAGATCTCTGTAATATAAAACCCTGTCGCATTGCTCACCGCAAAAGAAATATGCAATACCCAATTATATAACCCACTGTCCTTTATCACAGATCACAGCAAAACATGGGTTTGAGTCCAAGAAAATGAGAATGACAAGAAGCAAATTGATTTGAATGACTAGTAAAATTGTATTTCTAATTATGCAGGTTATTAAAAAAATAAAAGACCACTGGAAATAATCTGAATATTGATAAGCGGTCATTACATAACAAAATGAAACCCCACTATACTATTTGTCTACTTCTATTCAACAGTCTTCAGAGTGGAAAACATTTTGAGCAATGTATACAAATAAAAACAGTTTTCCCAAAATTGCAATAATGCTAATTAACATTAGCTGTCCATTACATATATATACAGTGTTCAGAATATATAAGTACACCCCTCACAAATCTCTCTCTCAAATTCATATTTTTAATAGGAAGCTATACAGATTAATCAGTACTGAAATGTATATGTTATAGACAAATATAAAATACAAGTTTAAAAAAGAGGAAAAATCAACATAAGCAAAAATAAAATGTTTTGTAGGTTGCAATTATTCTATTTTTTATGCAATATTTTGCTTGAATTTAACTGTATTATCTTTAAATTTCGTGTAGTGTATGAGTGTGAATGAGTGTGTGTGGATGTTTCCCAGAGATGGGTTGCGGCTTGAAGGGCATCCGCTGCGTAAAAACGTGCTGGATAAATTGGCGGTTCATTCCACTGTGGCGACCCTGGATTAATAAAGGGACTAAGCCGAAAAGAAAATAAATGAATGAATGAATGAATGAATAAATCAGTTTCATTTAAAAGCACCAAAATACATTGCCTATATTCACTCAGAAATGGATAAAAATGTTTATTTCCAAAACGGGGTGTACTCAATTATGCTGAGCACTGTATGTGTGTGTGTGTGTGTATATATATTTATATACACAGTTGAAGTCAGAATTATTAGCCCCCCTTTGAATTTTTTTCTCTTTTTTAAAAATTTCCCCAAATGATGTTTAACAGAGCAAGGAAATTTTCACAGTATGTCTGATAATATTTTTTCTTCTAGATAAAGTCTTATTTGTTTTATTTCGGCTAGAATAAAATAAGTTTTTAATAAAAAAAATTTAAAAAAACATTTTAAGGTCAAAATTATTAGCCCCTTTAAGCTATATATTTTTTCAATGGTCTACAGAACAAGCCATCATTTTACAACTTGTCTAATTATCCTAACTTGCCTAGTAAACCTAATTAACCTAGTGAAGCCTCTAAATGTCACTTTAAGCTGTATAGAAGTGTCTTGAAAAATATCTAGTAAAATATTATGTACTGTCATCATGGCAAAGAGAAAATAAATCAGTTATTAGAAATGAGTTATTAAAACTATTATGTTTAGAAATGTGTTGAAGAAATCGGTAACACTTTATATTAACTTCACACTATGAATCATTTATTAAGCATTAACAAATAGTTAATTCATTATTTGTTAAGCATTAACTCTACATTAACAATCGGTAGTAAGCAGTTTATAAATACAGCTACAAATTATGTATCCTTAGCTTATAACCACATGTATAATTTGCTTAATGATTGTGTTTTCATACTTTATTAATTATTTTTTTTCATTACTAAATTAAGTATTGCATTATTTACAAACTAGTTATTTAAGAATAGTTGGTGCTATTTTAAGAGCATTCAGAATGAGTTAGTAAATGACTAATAAACTATTTAAATTAACATTAATGTATGTTATTGTTCAGGCATATATTAATAGTTCATTTGTATGTTAATAAATGCTTTATTAACTCAACTTCATTCAGTTTTGTGACCTAAAGTGAGGACTATTTATGTATTTATAAATTCCTTATAAATGACCATCAAAAGCTTGGTTATATTCTAAAGAGGAAAAAGAGAAAATAAATCACTTTATTAATTTCTATTCATTTGATTCACAAATGAAACTATCAAATGAAAAATAAGTTTTTGCAATCTTATGTAAAATAAAATGACTGTGCAGTTTCAACTTCGCTAAATTACCTTGTTAAACAATGACAACCCAAATATCGACAGAACGCTTCCATTTTATTATTTGCAAACTAAATTAGCACGCACAGAAATAAAGCATTGTTTATATATCAGAGTCATTAATTGCCACGGTTCCATGCAATCTGTCGGACATTACAATGGCTGCTTCTTGGCTCAGTACCATGTCATCAACAGTGGTGATTTTTCAACAGTAAATGGACGATCACCCCCGCTACACAACTGATTTAGTGCCTTGATCCTTGTTTCACCAACAAGTAATCCAATCTAACTTTTGTCCAGTTTTTAGTTGGAAATTCATGAAGCAAACGTGAAGTACTGTAGCCTTTCAAGTTATCATAAACCTTTGTTCAAGCTCGTATCTTCATTCGAAAACAACCATTTTTTAAGCCTTACACAGCTAAAAATGAATACGTCATCATTACGCCGACATTACATCATCACCAAGGAAAGCAAATAAGAGGATTATTCTAATGCACAGATTGCACTGTCATTCCTGTACAAAAATTAGTCATTCTTATTCCTGTAGCACGATAAATTTATGTCTTATTTTGTATGATGTATTATTGTTTGTTTTTTGAGACATGATGTATACACACACACTATATATACACACATGATGTATACACAGACACACACACACACACACACACACACACACACACACAGACACACACAGACACACACAGACACACACAGACACACACGCACACACGCACGCACGCACGCACGCATGCACACACACACGCGCAGTATTTGGTCGTTTTTAATAACGGTGAATGCTGACTAACAAAACATTTTTCCCACTGCATACAGTACATGTCCTTTTTTTTGTCTTTGGGTAGATAGCTACAGCTGCAGATTTTTTATTTATTATCATATTTTTTTTAAAGCAAAGACAGTTCAGCATATGTATTCCACCTCTAGTCCCCATAGGGCATATCAGCCTTAGCTTCCACAGACATAATGGGGTAACTTACCACATAAAACCAGAACAGTTTGTCACGGTCAGGCTAGAGGCAGGAGAAGAGGTGATGTCCATGGCCTGTGAGGAAAACAGACAAAAAAAAGAATTAAAGAGAGGAAAACATTGAAAAATAAATCTATATTCCAACTACAGTACATAAATTAGATTGTTAACTATACAATCCTTCACCTTTGCTTCATGTCTTTGCATTCAGAAAGACCAATGTCTGGATTTTTAGTTGACAAGTTTTTTAAACTCGATTTTTCTGTTGTTGTTGCAAAGTGAGACACAAGCTGTAAAGGTACCGCCCTCTTCTGAAAAGAGGGAGGGGAGCTACAACTCATTTGCATTTAAAGGTGCTCTATAATGAAAATCTGGGTATACCAAGGCATAGTAGAATAAAAAAAAGATTACTTTATGGAAATGGGCATACTGTGAGCCTCAGACATCACTGTTTTGTCATTCTCATGTAAATTCCATGAGTGTAAAACCACGTTGGATATAACGAGACTCACGGACCATGCCCTCTGCATTTGCATGTATGCCTAATTTGGGTCGTTCATCCTGACCTGACAAGCAGCTATGTCATCAAGCTCTGAGATCATAAAAAAAAGCTCTGAGATCATTAATATGTACACCTCAGGCTGTGTTTGATAAGCAACAATGTTTTCTAGTGAGACAACAATGATAAATTCCCTTCCTTAGTTATTTTTAAGCGTATCATTCATTTACTATATATGTGGGACTTTTATTTTAAAATTGTGAATGGCAAATTGTTTACTGTGCATTACTGGGCAACAACAATGTTCCAAACATGCCTCAGGACACAAATTGCAAGATATACAGATTATACATGTATTGGTCTCCACTCTGAAGAGGTACAGTATAAGGTTTATCATGTTTATTGTGAAATTTGAGGCGTATGTTTTAACAAACACATGTAGACTGCTGAATCGTGTCTAATTACTCTGCTCAAATGTCATATGTTTATGCAGAGGTTGATATTAATTCCTTGCTGTCTTTTCCTTGGTTATAGCTTCAAAATACAACACGATATATCTTCATCACTTTCTTTCGTCAAGTTTTATCCATAACTGATCTTGGGGCTGTTTCATAGAAGTCATTTAGGAAAGCAGGGATTAAAGTCAAAAACCTGACTTCAATGAGCTGAAGTCTCATATATAGCTATGTATATATAATTATACACTAATATACTGTTTCATTTGCAATAACTTATCTGAATTTAAATGTATTATCATTTTAATCTAAAAGATGTTTGGTGTATATTTACTTTTTAGTGACTATAAAGTTTTAATCATTATTTAGAGGTTAAGTGAATTAAAATGGCATCAAACTACGACAGACGAATGTTAACATTACTTTTATTAAGCATGAACTTAAGACTTAGCCTGATAGTTAACCTGCCCCTGACCAGACTATTTTCCCAGCATAAGTTGCCAGAGTAACTGAGTTTGAACTATCGTAAATTTGATTTATAAAACAGAATCCGTCATTAATAAACCTTGACTTACCAAAATAAGTCTGGCTTTTTCTCTAGGCTTGGTTTATGGAACAGCCCCCAGGTGAGTAAAATAGGTTAATGCTACTCTGATTAGGTTTATATTTGTCTGTGTTCAGTGTACATTATGCTGTGTGTTTGTGTTTGTCTGTTAGAGCGTCAGAGCGGAGCTCATTAATATTCACGACGCGAGCCTTATATGGTCAATCATGGACCTTCTGATTCTATAGGTATTTTATGGAGTAATAAATTAGCTTTTAAAACCATTTCTGGAGATTTTTTTGACCTTACCAAAGCTATGAACCTACTATGTAGATATCAGAGAACCATTTAACTTATTAAACCAATGCTGTATATGGCAAAGTGATTGTCAGCATGGAATAAAGGATCTGTAAGGTATTTTGAGATAAAACTTCACCGACACATTCTGGAGACACCTTATACTTTTTATGTCTTGCTGAAAAAAACACATAATAGGACCTCTTCGAATATAAAAGATGAAGAGTTCAAAATGGATGTAATAAAATGATGATTTTATACTACATTAACTAGAGTAAACGGTCCACTTGTTATGCTTCCCCGTTATCTCCCGTATTCAAACCAAAATGCTTTTCACACAAGCTACAAACAACACATCTTAGGACAAGAAAGAAAAGCTCCATGTGTTGGTACTTGAAATCAATAAAACTAAACAAAGAAATTCAATCTCACCCGCTGCACAAAGATAAACTAGCTTCGAGATATGTTAAATAAAACAGTAAAGCTTTTTGTAACAAACTAGTCAAATCTATAACAATGCCATATATATATTCATATAATGACGGCATTTATATTTTATCAATGTACTACTCAATAATCACCTGAAATGAACAGAAAGTACTCAAGCTCCACACTGTTTCTATAGTTACATTCTCAAGTGAATGATTTTCTGTTCGTGAGCGTCTATTTACCATCGTATTGAAGACATTGTACAATACTCCAGCAGAGATGAAACCACCATGAGAAACCTGCATTCAGAAGCATTTATCTGTTTGCATATTCATAATGTCAACTGCAGGTCATGAACTTTCAGTGAAGGTTACAGTATTGGCAAAGCCTCAGTGATAAAGCCTTAAATCTTACAGTTTCCTGTCAGCCAACCATAATCCTTTTAAAGTAACTGGAAACATTCTCTCACCGCAAATAATGCCCCCGTTTTACAGTATATCGTCAACACAAGTTCCTCCAACATATATCTTAAATAAAATCACACTCTTTCATTGTACACAGCAAAATCCTCGGAGTAAAATGTACTCAGTTTAGATAGTATTTGGTCCCTCTCTAAATTAATTAAAGTTACTGAAGTTAATGAGAAAATGAAAGGATGAATTAGGTGATGATTGAGCACTGAGGATGAACACCTGCTGTTAATAAACAGAAGCACAGAACAATGACTGACTTCAGTCACAGCCTTAAGCTGCGGTCACACTGGACTTTTCTCCCCATAGTCTTCCATTCATACGCACGCGAATGCGTTAGACCGGAAACGCAAGGTCATGCGTCAAGTTTCGCAGGTCGTTGCGGTGCAAAGTTCACTTGCATCAAATCACATCACTTGACTGCGTGAGACCAATCGAGGATCAAATCATGACCTCTCTGGACAGAAATTTAAAACATGGAGCAATCACTTGCTTTTTTAAATGTCTAATCATCTTGTTTAATCCAACCCCTTTTCGCAGCGCCGTACGACAGAATTTCGCACACATTCAATCTCTCAAAATCTCAGCACAGGAACAATAAGTAACTCCACAAACAGCAGATTTACTTATTACCAACCTCTTTGCCCTTATTTAAAGAGGGACCAAATACTCTCTGAACTGAGTATATTTTACTCTGAGGATTTTGCTGTGTACCATTTTAAATGATAGCAGATTGCAGAATTGTTTCTTTTTATGCACTTCCTATATACATAAGCATTTCTCTTTGATTTAATGGTTATGTATGGAGTAATTGATGATCGGCAGTTCAATTGTTAAAAAAAATGCACACTTCTGTTGGTGATTTGTGTATTATCTTCTGATAATTCAATGCAGTTAACCATTCCAATTCCATTCCGCTTACACTATACACTCACCGGCCACTTTATCAGGTACACCTGCCCAACTGCTCGTTAACACAAATTTCTAATCAGCTGATCACAAGGCAGCATGAGTGGCAGTTCTCAAAGTTCACAAAGTCCCTCCTGTGTCCTGGGTCTTCCCAGAGGTCTCCTCCCAGTGGAACATGCCTGGAACACCTCCCTAGGTAGGTGTAAAGGAGGTTTTCGAAACAAATGCCCGAGCCACCTCAGCTGACTTCTCTCGATGGGGAGGAGCAGCAGCTCTACTCTGAGCCCCTCCTGGGTGACAGAGCTCCTCACCCTATCTTTAAAGGTGCAACCTGCCATCCTGTGAAGGAAACTCATTTCGGCCGCTTGTATCCAAGATCTTGTCCTTTCGATCATGACCAAAAGCTCATGGCTATAAGTGAGAGTAGGTGACCATTCCTCCATGAACCACCACCTTATCATGGTGGAGGGGTTTAAGAGCCTGAGTGATCCTAAGAGCTATGTTGTTGGGGGCTAATGCCCCTGGTAGAGTATCCCAATACAAAAAGGTCTTAGGTGACAGGTCAGACTAAGTGCTGTTCAAAAAACACCCTATAAGCACAAAAACAACGAGGACCATGATGTTGCCCGGTATGGCGCAGCCAGGACCCCATCCTGGAGCCAAGCCTGGGGTTGGGGCTTGTATGTGAGCGCTTGGTGGCTGGGTTTTATCCCACAGAATCGAAAAAGCGACGTGGGGCCATCCTCCTGCAGGCCCACCACCTGCAGGGGGAGCCATACGGGACTGGTGCATTGTGTAATGGGTGGTGGTCAAAGGTTAGGACCACGAAAACTCGATCGTGGCGCACAGAAAATGGCTCTTATTTCATTTATATTTTTATTTTTATTTTTTGTCTCTTTAAAATGTAATATGCATATTGTAACACTAATGTTCTAACTATGTTTTAATGTTCTGAAATTTGTTGTTAACTGTTTTTGAAATCAATTTCAAAATCCAAAAAATATAAATAAATAAATAAATTTTCCTAATTCTTACACCCCTGCTTTCATGGGTTGCATTTCCAGTTTGGGGAACTTCAGTTAAAAAAAAACAAATCAATTACAACAGTAAGATTTAGCTAAAAAATAAAAATAAATAATCTAGTTACATAGTTAGATTTAGGTTAAGGTTAGGGTTATTACTAAGTGACAGGTTTAGCTTTGTGCTTTATTTTTTATCAGTCATGACAATAACATCTCACTTGGCATCTTTTTTTTTTTTTACATTAGTATCACAAGCATATCTCCTTCCAAAGCTCTTTTCGAGTTCACTGTGTTCTGTTCCACCAGATTATTTTCTCTTTGTATTCCATACAGTTGAGTAATATCTGTAATACTGCTGCAGAAAAACTAGAGTTCTTGGACTTATCTATAGTCTGCTGAAAGTAATGGATGGGTTGTGTGGAGAATAATGTCACCTCAAAATTATTAGCCCTCTTTTAAAATTGTAATTATTAAAAAATATTTCCCAAATGTTGCTTAGTAGAGAGAAGACTTTTAAACAAATATTTAAACATAATAGTTTATAGTTAATTAACAGTTAATGGGCACCTATGGCGAAAATCTACTATTGTTTGGAGAGAACTATGTGTAGGTACAGGTATTGTGCGTCCACAGTAATACTGTAGTAGAATCTGTTAAATGCTAATGTGTGTGTGTGTGTGTGTGTGTGTGTGTGTGTGTGTGTGTGTGTGTGTGTGTGTGTGTGTACTGCAAACGGCATTTGTGAGACTCATCATTTCAGAAAGGCTTGAATAAAATCCACAACAAGTACATAAAAAGAAACTTACTTGGTATTTTTGACTAATGAGCTGCATTTCAGCATCATCTGTGTCTGTCTCTATCACTGACTGCTGTTTATCTGAACCAGACATGCACATGTTCAATAAGATTTGGATCTGGGCTCTGGCTGGGCCACTCAAGGACGTTTACTGAAATGTTGTGAAGCCACTCCATAGTTATTTTGGCGGTGTGCTTTGGGTCATTGTCCTGCTGGAAGATGAACCGTCACCCAGTCTGAGGTCAGGAGCACTCTGAAGCAGGTTTTCATTCAGGATGTCTCTGTACATTGTTGCATTCATCTTCATCTTCACATTCATCTTTCCGTCTATCCTGACTAGTCGTTCCTGCTGCTGAAAAACATCCCCACAGCATGATGCTGCCACCACCATGCTTCACTGTAAGGATTGGCATTAGCCTGGTGAAGAGCAGTGCCTGGTTTTCTCCAAACGTAACGCCTGGCATTCACTCCAAAGAGTTCAATTTTAGTCTCATCAGACCAGAGAATTTTGTTTTTTATGGTCTGAGAGTCCTTCAGATGCCTTTTGGCAAATTCCAGGTGGAGAGTGGCTTCTGTCTGGCCACTCTACCATACAGGCCTGATTGGTGGACTGCTGCACAGATGATTGTCCTTCTGTAAGGTTCTCCTGTCTCCACTGAAGAACGCTGGAGCTCAGACAGAGTGACCATCGGGTTATTGATCACCTCCCTGACCAAGGCCCTTCTCCGCCGATCACTAAGCTTAGATGGCCGGCCAAGAGTCTAGAAAGAGTCCTGGTGGTTCCAAACATCTTCCACTTATGGATGGAGAAGGCATTCCCCATCCATTCCCCAGCCCTGTGCCTCCAGACAATCCTGTCTCGAAGGTCTGCAGACAATTCCTTTGTCTTCATGCTTGGTTTGTGCTTCGACATGCACTATCAACCCTGGGACCTTATATAGACAGGTGTATGCCTTTTCAAATCATGTCCAATCAACTGAATTTACATCTTAAGAATGATCACTGGAATCAGAATATACCTGAGCTCAATTTAGAGCTTAACTGTGAAGGCTGTGAATACTTATGCACATGTGATTTTTTCAGGTTTTTTTGTTTTTAATAAATTTGCAACAATTTTAAAAAAGCTTTTTTTGACATTGTCATTATGGGGTATTGTGTGTAGAATTTTGAGGAAATAAATGAATTTAATCCATTTTGGAATAAGGCTTTAACATAAAAAAATTTGGAAAATGTGAAGCGCTATGAATACTATCTGGATGCACTGTAACTAGTTTATTATGTTAGGCAAGTTACTGAATAACAGTGGTTTGTTTTTTAGACAATAAAATATTTCATAAGGCGGCTAATAATATTGACCTTAAAATTGTTCCAATGTTATTCTAAACTGCTTTTACTCCAGCCAAACAAAAATAAATAAGACTTTCCCCAGAAGGAGAAGAAGAAATATTATAGGAACTACTGTGAAAATGTCCTTGGTCTGTTAAACCTCTCTTGGGAAATATAACTTTCACACAAAAGCTATAACAATTTTGACTTCAACTGTATATAAGTGATAGCTTACAGTTTAACTCCCACAATTCACACAGAACATCATAAGGCCTATAGAAAAAAGTTGGATAGATGTGAAATGAACCAATGAAGTAAACTGTGGCTGAGGAAACTATTTGCTCAATAAAAAGTATACATTGTGATAGCAGTCCTACATAAACATACCGAGTGACATTTTGCATATCATTGAGGAGGAATCCATTCAAAACTGAGAGCAGATCTTAACTTTGAAATGTTCAAAGTCTGAGGCTGGCAGTGAGCCACTGAAGTAAAGGAGAGATTTGGGTATTAGAACACATGGAATTGGTGAGTAGTTCCTCTGTGTGTTAAAAGGACGAGGGCATAGAAAGTTGAAGGACAATGTGAGAGAGGGAAAGACAGATGTTTGAGAGAGAGAGAGAGAGAGTGATGACTGATGAGTCTATGGTTACGCAATCATTTTGGTACTGCGGCACTACAGATATGAAACAAGAAAAGAGGACTTTATACTGAAAAAAGAACTTTCAAACAATTCTTAATGCAATATTTAGCTATCATGTGTATAATAGGAAAGTAGGTGGAGACCTGTGACTTGTATTAATTAGACAACTATTTCTTAATGAGTGTGTCATTTACTTATTCATAAGTGAAGGACTACATCATCTGTCTATACTAGAATATATTTGAAAATATTAATCTAACATGTTGAGGCTCAAATGTTTTATTTATTCAATACTATTAGTTTGAAATGTCATTAAATGTGTAAAAGATGACAATCTATCTATCTATCTATCTATCTATCTATCTATCTATCTATCTATCTATCTATCTATCTATCTATCTATCTATCTATCTATCTATCTATCTATCTATCTGTCTATGTTTATTATGCTGATCTAGAAGTTAATATATATTTTATTATAATATAAAATAATAATACACTCCATCCATTTATCCAATTTATTTATACATTCATTCATCTATCTATTAATCCATCCATTTCATTCATTTATTCATTAACACATTCATCCAAACTAACCCATCCGCAAGTCTATTCATCCATCCATCCACCCACCCATTTCATGCATTCATCAATTCAATAATTTATCCTACCTTTCATTCATCCATTTATTTATTCATTCATTCTGTTCGTCCGTCCGTCCATCGGTTCATCCATCCATCCATCCATACATTCATTCATTTATTCATTCATTAACTTATCCATCCATCCATCCATCCATCCATCCATCCATCCATCCATCCATCCATCCATCCATCCAGTTAATTCAGTAATTTATTCATTTATCAATAAATCCATCAATTTCATTTCGAATTAATGTTCATCAAGCCATCCATCAAAATTCATTCATTTATCCATCCATCCATCCATCCATCCATCCATTCATTCAATTTATTTGTTCATTAATTCATTTATCCTTTCATTCATTCATTAAAACATTCATTTATTTATTTATTCAATCTGTCCGTCCATCCATTCCAAACATCGATTTAATTCATTCATTAATTCATTCATTTATCAATCCATCCATCATCCATCCATCCAATTCATTAATTCATTCATCTATCCATCCATTCATTCATCCATTTAATTTATTCATTTATTCATCAACCCATCCATCCAAATTCAATGATGCATTGATTCATTGATTGATTGATTGATTGATTGATTGATTGATTCATTCATTCATTCATTCATTCATTCATTCATTCATTCATTCATTCATTCATTTGTTCATTAATTCATCCTTTCATCCATTTATTCATCAATACATTCATTTATTTATTCATTCATTCTGTCCATCCGTCCGTCCGTCCGTCCGTCCATCCATCCATCCAACCATCCATCCAATTAATTCATTCATTTATCAATCCATCCATTTAATTTATTTATTTATTCATCAACCCATCCATTCAAATTAATTAATTAATTCATCCATTCATTCATTCATTCATCCATCCATTCACCCATCCATCTATTCATTCATCAATTTAATTCATTCATTTATTTATTCATTCATTCATCATCCATCCATCCACTCACTATTTTTTTAGTTATTATAATACCTTAAGCATTAAGATAATTAACAGTATATCAAATATGTTTGATACACACATTTTTTCACACATTTAAACATGCAATTAATTTAGTAAAAAGATGACAATTCTATGACCCTGCATCCCACACAGAATTGGTAGATTATTTATTTACAGTGCCATCTGTTCGGCGGATCAATAGTGAAATATAAGAGCGGCTACTGTACCGAAACTGAAAATCTCTGGTATCAAGCCAGCTCTAAATTAGACTAATGAACTGTGTCTATGTTTGTATGTAACTAATGTAGCTTTTCATGCTAAAAGGAGTGAAAGTTTGTCATGCTGTAACATTAGCTGCCATGTGGTCCTCTCTTTTACACAACCTGTAAACAGTGGCAAGTCATTAATGGATTCATTTCATCTGTGTCTCGATTTTTCTCTTCTTCACCTCCTCTTCGGTCCTTAGTTTATTTCAGTTTTCCTCCTCCGCACACAAAGTCCACAAGAAAAGCACTACATCTTCATGAAGTGCCAACCAAAATAGGTTCGTTGTGCTCAAGGAAATAAAATCTGACTCACTCGTTCTCTGTACTTGGATACAAGCTCAAATTATAATCACAAAACTAGTGCACACTGAACTGTGAGCATGTATTACTAGTCTGTATTGTTTAGATCACACTGTTGGAATTGCTGGAAAAATGAGCCATAGGTATTCATCCATATCTGACTGCCAGGTATATGTAGCATATCTACAGATGGTAATGCCTTTAAACCAAGCTTGTGCAAAAGCACTGGAATTAATAAGAAAGTGGGTGGAAGCTCATAGACTGCAGATGATGTTTCAGCTCTGTATGTGGATATGCTGCTCTCCTCTGATCCCGCACTTAAACCTCTACCAGGGCATCAACCTCTGCATACTTCAAGCTCTTTTATGTATAAGTAAGCAAGCAAGTAAACAAATGAACCACATTTTAAACTATATAATAAAGCTAAAAATGGTTTAATTGTAAAAATAGAACTACTATTATTAATAATATTTCACATTTATTCTTATTTATCAATCCATTCTTCAAAAGCAAAAGGTTATATGTGTGTGTCCCTTGTATTCCTAATTGTGTGTGAACCAATTGTTCCCACATGTATAGCAGTACCATTAAATTTTGACCTTATGGGGACCTTTTCGGTTCTCTTGAGGACAAAATCTCATAAATCACACATAATGAAGTATTTCGAAAACATAAAAATGAAGATTGTTTCTGGTGACGGTTGGATTTAGGGGTAGGGGGATAAAATACTTGTACTAGCTGTACAAGTTTGTCTGTCTGTACTGTGAACGTATGTGGTGAACTAAGACAGAATTGTTTAGTGACGTCACGTGGATATATAGCGACATGATCTAGTTGTATGGTGGGTAATTCAAAATGTTTAATGGGGTATTCATGTAAGGGTTCGGTTCAGGACCAGGGGTAGGGTAAAGCCAAATGATACACAGTTTTTATAGTATGAAATGCATATATATATATATATATATATATATATATATATATATATATATATATATATATATATATATATATATATATATATATATATATATATATATATATATATATATATATATATATATATATATCATATATATATTGGGGGCGTCACGGTGGCACAGTGGGTAGCACGATCGCCTCACAGCAAGAAGGTTGCTGGTTCGAGCCCCGCCTGGGTCAGTTGGCATTTCTGTGTGGAGTTTGTATGTTCTCCCCGTGTTTTGTGTGGGTTTCTTCCGGGTGCTCCGGTTTTCCCCACAATCCAAAGACAAGCGCTATAGGTGAATTGAATAAACTAAATTGGGCATAGTGTATGCGTGTAAATGCAAGAGTGTATGGGTGTTTCCCAGTGTTGGGTTGCAGCTGGAAAGGCATCCACTGCATAAAAAAAAAACATCTGCTGGATAAGTTGGTGGTTCATTCTGTTGTGGTGACCCCTGATTAATAAAGGGACTAAGTTGAAGAGAAAATGAATGAATATTGATATATTGATATGTATACTCAATGACCACTTTATTAGATACACCTTACTAGTACAGGGTTGGACCCCATTTTGCCTTCAAAACTGCCTTAATCCTTCATGGCATAGATTTGTAAAACTCGGCCCGATGAGGCTTTATACAGTTCATGCTTACCGAGTTTCATCCATTGGTTTTTGGCTATTACCCAGTCTGTTAAGGCCACTAGAAAGAAGAGTCCAACTCAACTTCTGTGCTTGCAATGTATGGTTATTTTCACAGCATTATTCAGCATAATCTCTGCATGAATTCACAGACTACTCTCGTGCGACTCCCTCGTGCAACTCCCTCACTTCACTTCACGCTCTTTCTTTTTTTTTTCCTTTCCCGTCCGTACACGAGATATCGCGAGAGTACATTTTAACTCTTACAGATTTAACAAGCACTGAACATATTCCTCAGAGATTTTGGTCAATATTGACATGATATTATCACACAGTTGCTGCAGATTTGTCAGCTGCACATCCATGATGCGAATCTAGCATTCCACCACATCCCAGATTTGCTCTATTGGATTGAGATCTGGTGACTGTAGAGGCCATTTTAGTACAGTGAACTCATTGTCATGAAATACTCAGACCAGCCCGTCTGGTACGAACAACCATGACACATTCAAAGTTAATTAAGTCACCTTTCTTCCCCATTCCGATGCTCGGGTTGAACTGCAGCAGATCTTCTTGACCGTGTCTACATGCCTAAATGCATTGAGTATGCGTTAACAAGTAGTTGGACAGGTGTACCTAATAAAGTGGCCAGTGATATATATATATATATATATATATATATATATATATATATATATATATATATATATATATATATATATATATATATATATATATGTCTTGGTAGTATCTGTTATTGAATTGCTGACGTTCTGTTTTAAATTATTTATGATTGTTTTCCATTTTCACTATGTAAATATAAAGTGGGTCACTATCAGTGAGTAATTTGTGAATTTAAATTTACCAAGCTGTTAAAGTCTCACAGAGCCTGGGGGAAACTTGAAGCAAAATTTTTGCCTCTTGCTGCCACAGATAGTCATGTTTCACAGTCTCCCTCTGAAGCCAGACTCCACGTCTCCAACACAGAATTATGTGTCTCTGAGGTACAAAAATAAACCTGATTCTCTGTTTGGCTTTTGTCACCCCTGCGCACACATCCCTTTCGCTGCTAATCAGAAAACAAAAAAAGTCAATAGTCTATCAAGCGTTGCCAGAGAAATCAGAGATGGACAAAGTGGCACATCCGGTCTCTGGAGCTATAACGCAGAATGATTTATGATATTTATTCGCATAAAAATCTAGTAGCCTCAGATCAGCTCGCTGGAGAGCGGTGCAGTAAGTAAACACGAGGCTCCACGAGGCGACAGCTAGCATTAGCATTAAACGCTACCAGCCGCCATCGATCAGTTCCGGAGACGCAGATCAGGATGCAAATTTGGAGTTAAACCTCAGGAGCAGTCGACTTCAAAGCCGAGCTGAAAACGCGGCATTCGTGCCAGGCGGCTGATGAAGATAACGGGTGATTGAACGACATTGGCTTTGGCTGGAAAACAACAGGAGCCATCAGCTCATCGCTAATGCCGATGCTTTCTTCTCTCACTTGTGGTTCAGTGAGTGCCTCGATTGCTGTGCTATCAAATGTAGAACACTGCCAATCAAAATGGGAGATTTGGCAGAAGTAGATTTTAATACATCAAACTCATCTCTAGCGACGTTTCGCAAGTCTCAGGGCATGATGCAGATTACTGTACCATTTACAGGTAAAAGACTCTTGAGTGATAATGGAAAAGATGGAGGTTTACAGATTTATTAGAATCTCGATTAGAGAAACGCATACACACACTGGAAAGGTTCTGGTTCAGCTGAGATGCAGACCATGTCCGTTTTAAATACACAAGGGTGTATATACTGTAACACACAGTTATTATAGCGCCAAAACCTGTGTTTAATTTTTCAACACTTCTTTACTCCAAGGCTTCATAGTTTGAAGCTGGGCGTGTTGAGGAGAGACCAGCACATGTCAATTTTGCATTTGCACCTGTCAATTTTGAGATTTTGGGGCTTTTTTTTTTCGGTTTAATGGAAAGAAAACATAGAAAATACACATTTAAGTGTTTCCTTTTTCACATTTAGTTTGTATCTAGATACATATACACTCCCAGAAAATAAATGGTAGCATGTTGTAGCAAAGAAGGTACAAACCCTTATCACTGGGGCAGTACTGTTTTATGGGACAGAATTGTACCTTAAAAGAAAGAAACACATTTGTACCATTGCAGTTTGAACTTTTAAGGACTTGATTTGTACCATGGGAAACCAAAATGCACCTTTGGTTTTAAAACCTGCACATACAATATTGTACCTTCATCAAAGGTACAAATCTGATCCTGCGGCCCTTCAGGAACTGAGTTTGTCACCCCTGGTATCGAGCATGTGTTTGGACTTGTGGGGGAAACCGTGGCGCCCGGAGGAAACCCACGTGAACACGGGGAGAACATGCAAACTCCACACAGAAATGCCAGCTAAGGCTTGAAGTAGTGATCTTCTTGCAGTGAGGCAACAGTGCTACCCGCTGAGCCATAGCACCGTCCCCCGTTTTAACAAACACTGCCAAGTTTATTTTTTATTTTATGTGCAACTTTTTCCACATTTTTTTTGTTGTTTTTGTCTTTAAAATAAGCAAATGTGCATTTAAATATTCATTATAAACAGTTATTTATTATTTATTTATTATTTATTATAATGAGTTCAATAATATATATTGTGAATACAGCACAAGCTTATTCTTGTAACATATTCATTCATTCATTTTCCTTCAGCTTAGCCTCTAGTTCAGAAGTCACCACAGCGGAATGAACCGCCAATTATTCCAGCATATGTTTTACCCAGCAGATGTCCCACTAGCTGCAACCCAGTACTGGGAAACACCCATGCACACTGATTTACACACACACTCATACATTATGGACAATTTAGTTTATTCAATATACCTATACCCAGGGCTTAATTTGTGCCGTAACATGCCGGATCCGTTACCCCAATCTGTTCCGGGACCTCGCACAACCATCTCTGAACATCTCTTCTTGAACATGACAGTGAGTTCACTGTACTCAAATGGCCTCCAGAGTCACCAGATCTCAATCCAACAGAGCACCTTTGGGACGTGGTGGAATGGGAGATTCTCATCATGGATGTGCAGCAACTGAGTGATGCTATCATGTCAATATGGACCAAAACCTCTGAGGAATATTTCCAGTACCTTGTTGAATCAATGCCACAAAGGATTAAGGCAGTTCTGAAGGCAAGAGGGGGTCCAACCTGGTACTAGTAAGGTGTAACTAATAAAGTGGCCGGTGAGTGTACATTTTAGACATTTAGCAGACGCTCACCTGTGTGATGCTCACTTCATAAATGCACACAGTTTTTTTGTTTTTGTGATGTCGAATGATCGAGAGAAAGTGTCTAGTGCAAATTTTCGATTAAAGTGACAAAGATAAAAGAGTTCACCAGTAATCTTGAACGAATAATCTTAAACATAAGTGAATATCATGTACACATACTACATGCTTATCTGTTAGCCCACTGTTCTATATGGTGCCTGACTATTAGTACGAAGATAATCAAGGCCGAACCGAGCCATTTTTTTTACACAAACTTTACACTATGTAGTAAATAGTCACAGCTCAGATCAGTATTTTGTGCCTAATTGTTGACTTTTGTGGAAAGTAGCCATGTAATACGTGGGGTAATGTACATGTAGCAGAATAAAGGCCTTCGGTTTTATGCAACAGCTGCTGATAAGCCTGTTGGGCTTTATCTGCGAGAACAACCGGCTAGATATACATTATCCCTTACATAAATGACTGATCAAAAGAAAAGCGTTCTGCTTGTGCCTGAAAATTACATCCATGTAAGCCCTCCCTCTAAAAATCAACATCATAAGAGATCTTAGTGATGCTTATTTTAATAAATATATTTTTTTAATCAACTTTCAACCCCCTTGGACGTTTACTCAGGTCTCCTTGTTGATTTGCATAATTCTTTTAGTGACACGGGTGCCGAAACAGCAGCGCGAGCTAATAAACAAAATTATCAACAGGCGCAATTCATTCTCGCCGAATTCCCTCCTCAATGTTTGCTGGAATTATTTCAAAATAAACCTTTAAACCACAAGCCTCAATTCACACGGTGAGAGGGGAACTTTAATTGAGTTGTCTGCTAGTTCCTAATAAACCGTCTTGTGTGCTTTAGTAAACAGTGTCATATTTTCCCAGCGGATATAGCTGACACATATTAGCTCAAGTGAAATATAGGGCACTGAATGCAAATCACCACTGACTTAAAAATACCTAATCTACTTTTTCCCCTTTTGTGTATATGAGAGCAGTGCACAAAGCACAAGCAGTAATAGATATGTTGCTTAAAGCAGTACACAACACTTTCACAGCTTGGTTTTGTACATTATAAAAAGCCTATGCTGAAGTGCTTGTGCTCTATAGGATTTAATAAGAGGGTATCTGTGCCTGGTACTATTAGCGGCAGTTTTAAAAAAAATTATACACATTTCATAGTAGCCGTTTTAGGGTGTAGATGACAGCTACGGACTAAAAGTAGGAAATGTGTTTGCTTTTATAAAATTTTGTGTATAGATGAAAATGTTGTGAAGTCAATCCTTGTCTAGGTGGATCGACAAATATTACTAAAATGCTTTATTCTGCAGTTAAAGCATACCTGCTAACACTCCCATTTTTCCCGGGAGTCTCCCGTATTTCAGACTAATTTCCTGCCACCCTCCCGTTTTGTTATTTCTCCTGGAAAACTCCTGTAATTTCACCCTACCCCTGGTCCTCAGCTTTTTGGTACAGTCTGTAAGACCCCAGGTAGTAGTACAGTATCCGATCGCAGCAGCCCTGAAACCCAGTCCATACAGTGGTGTTACTAACACCACTGTACAGTTACTAACTCGGTTCTCAGCGGTGTTATTCAGACAACACCCCCACCACACCCTGTAGTCTCCTGGAAATTCAGAGACAAATGTTGGCAGGTATGAGTTAAAGGCCAGTATTTCGTAATACCACACACACACACGCACACGCACACACACAGTATTTCGTAATACCACACACACACACGCACGCACGCACGCACGCGCACACACACACACACACACACAAAATGCTATGAGCACACAAATGGACCCACAGTAAAGCTCACAGTTGTTGTTTTGAATGCATAGATTAAACACACCTGTACTTAAACGTGCACTTTTCCGGTCCACAAACTTTTTTCAGGCCCACAAAATAATTTTGCTGTGTAAATGAACGGCCAAAATGGATACACAAAGTTTTTTCTTAAAAATGGTGTCAGGTAAACAGAAAGAAGATCTCTAAAAGTTATTTTAACAGTTTAAAACAAGACACAACAAAATGGCCATCCAAAAACTAAACATTCAACTGGCACAGATATTAGTTAGCCAGGGGTGGTTCGGGTGGTTTAAAAGACCCATCCCTCACTGACAAAGGTCAAGAATTTGTCCCATACATAAGCTTGTTTGTTCTATTTTGATTGCTGTGCCTTGATAAATTGTGAAAATAACCCATCAAAAAAGGCCAAGTGGAATCCTGTGTTGGCTGTTGGTACCATACCCGTTCTGAAGGCTTCCCAAATTTTGACTGAGGAAAGTTGAATGTGTCTGATGAATAATAAATGACAATAAGCTACTGTTTTAGTTTAAAACTTTAACAGATTTCTATATTTTTTGAATAACATATAATGTAATAACTTTGTATTTTAAAAATACACTACTCGACAGAAGTCTTGTCATAGATCCCAGTCATAAGAACAGCAAATAATAACTGGACTAATTGATCATTTAGAAAAGTGGCAGAAGGTAGATTTTTCTGATGAATAATCTGTTGATTTGCATCCTTATCATCACAAATACTGCAGAAGACCTATTGGAACCAGCATGGACCGAAGATTCTCAAGAAATCAGTCAAGTTTGGTGAAGGAAAAATCATGGTTTGGGGTTACATTCAGTATGAGTGTGTGTGTATAGTATAGTAGTATAGTATAGTATCCAATCGCAGCAGCCCTGAAACCCAGTCCATAATACAGTTACTAACACCACTGTACAGTTAGTAACTCGGTTCATTCCGTATGTACATTCAGTATGAGTGTGTGTGAGAGATCCGCAGTGTAGATGGCAACATCAACAGCCTGAGGTATCAAAACATTTGTGCTGCCCATTACATTACAAACCACAGGAGAGGGTAAATTCTTAAGCAGGATTGCGCTCCTTCTCATACCTCAGCCTCCACATCAAAGTTCCTGAAAGCAAAGAAGGTCAATGTGCTCCAGGATTGGCCAGCCCAGTCACCAGATATGAACATTATTGAGAATGTCTGAAGTAAGATGAAGGAGAAGGCACTGAAGATGAATCCAAAGAATCTTGATGAACTCTGGAAGTCCTGCAAGAACACTTTCTTTGACTCAGTTATTTGAGTCATTACAGATACAGTATGGATGCAGTCCTCCAAGCTCATGGGAGTCAGACACAATAATAGTTCGTTTTCCACTGCACCATGAATTTATATTCTTTACTGTAGATTATGTCTTTTAAGTGACAAGACTTTTGTCTAAGCAAAATCAGACCTATAATGTCCTAATTAAATAGTTAAAAATCAAGGCATGATCATATTTTATTTTGGTAAAATAAGAGTAATCTGGGTAGGCAACAAGACTATTTGTCAGGTAGTGTATTATTTTCATATTTCCTTATTCTAAATCTTTAGAAAATGTTTTGGTACATCAAAAAATGTGGTTATGGTTACCATCTAACAAGCTAATCCAGCAAAAAAGTGCTAAAAAATGCCACTAAAATGCAGTATTTAAACCTCATAATGAAATATAAAATGAGGTGAATAACTGCAAAAAGATCCACTTTTTGAGAAAAAAAGAACCAGCCCTTTCAACAGGCTGGCTATGGGCTTGACTTTTAAGGTAGCATGAAATGTTGCTGTTCATGAATGTACAAGTTAAAATGAATGATTCATTTCCTCTCAAAAGAAAGAATCAACTCAGAACTTCATAGAATTCGGAGTCAATTCTGAGTCATCTGTAATTCAAGTCTTACTTCCCTTACAAATCTAGGATCTGGAACAAATTTGCATAATGTCAGCCTTTGGTCTTTAATGGCTGTCTGCAAACGATATCTACTTTTAGCCTCAAACACTGTAGTTGCGTCTAAAGTTTGGAAGAGTTTGGTTTAAGTTGTCAACATGTTGAAGAAGATGCTGTTTTCTGCAAACCCACTTTACATGCACTTTCAAAGGGATGAGGACTCAGACTCGACATGGTAAAACAGACTCCACTGTTACTGTTTATAACAGTGCTTAAAAGTGCTAAGGATGAGCTGAAATTCAGATATGATTATGAATATTTGGTTTCTGAGACATGCTGTAAGCAGTAGACCAGATCTGACCAGGGGTGCGTTTCCGAAAACCATCATTAGCCAACTAAGGTCGCAAGTTCCATCCTTACAAACCTAATTAGATAATTTTCACAAATAAGTCGTTCCAAAGCAAACTTGATTGCTTGCAACTACACCTCTGAAGCTGTTACTAAAAACATAGTTGACAATTGCGTTGCCTTTGTAATGCACTTTGAAAACATTGATGTCATTTTGAACACAGCCGTGGCTCATAACGAAAGCTATAGGTGAACTATTATTTAAAAGCAGAATTTATGTTATGTCTCCAAAGCTGAAAACAAAAAACATAGCACACGTTAATGCTTTTAATTTATAGTAGGTTGTTTATTAAGAAATGTATCTGTACTGTATATGCCATGGGTTTGTTGGTTAGGACATTTCTGCAGTGGGTTGCATCTATCCTACTTAATAATAATAATAATAATAATAATAATAATAATAATAATAATAATAATAATAATAATAATAAAATTATTTAAAAATTGTGTATATGTATGTAAAAATGTATCTTAATTCATTCATTTTCTTTTCGGCTTAGTTCCTTCATTAATCTGGGATTGCCACAGCGGAATGAACCACCAACTTATCCAGTATATGTTTTTTATACAGTATATACACAGCGGATGACCTTCCAGCTGCAACCCATCACTGGGAAACATCCATACAACCTCATTCAAACACACATACATTGTGGACAATTTAGCTTACCAAATTCACCTGTATTGCATGTCTTTGGAAACAGGAGCACCCGAAGGAAACCCATGCGAACACGGGGAGAACATGCAATATTTCTTAATAAATATTAAAGTTATTAAGCCTCATTATTCATTTATTTGTTAGATTTATATATGAGATTACAATTTGTGTTAGCTTTTGTATGTGATTTTATGTTTTAGAATAAACTATGGAATATTCTCAATAATATTAGATAAGGAAACAATGGCCTACTAAAATACATATATTTAAATTAATATGGAAAACAAGAGCATGTTTTTACCAAAACTAATATTGGATTGTTTTTTAATTCGTGTGCATCAAAAACAATATAATTTGCTCAAAGAAATGATGGGGTTCTTCTCTAAAGAAGTTGTTACCACCCCGTTTATAGCATCATTATGGGCATTTTACAATTATAACTAACGGTTCAAACGATGGATCTGCGACAGAGAAACTACGGTTTTGTGGAAACACTCGTCACTCATTCTTTTCCCAAATGATGCATCGTACTGTGATAGTTCAGCCGAGAGTTACGTTGTTGTTTGGGAAACGCACCATTGATCAGATCAGAGTAGACTCTTGGTGAGATTTAGAGAGAACACCTTGAACCAAACACTGTGTAAAAAGAGCTGCATCCACTTTTTATTTTATTTTGTATTTTTTATTCTGACATTCATTTAAGTCTATTATAACAGGAAATTGTTTTATAGCATAACGAGGGATGAATATCTTCTCAAATATGTAGTATTTTGCTAATTAGTCAATTTATTTGATGCTCATAAAAATAATCTGGTATATTTATTTACCAAATATAACTACAAATTTAACTACTAACTGACTCAATTATCAGTTGTAATAGAAACTATATTAAAAAAAAGTATGTCATTAGAAAACTGTGACCCTGGACCAGTTCTTCCCAAGTTCACCAAGCAGGTGGAATAGTTGATCGATTATATTGGTGTATTATATCTCTAAAATGATTAGAATAATAACTAAATATCACATTCCATTAAGACAATCTGTAAATTAATTCATTAATTTTCCTTCAGCTTAGTCCATTATTTATCAAGGGTTGCCACAGTGGAATGGACCGCCAACTTCTCCAGCATATGTTTTATGCAGCGGACAACCCTGAACTGGGAAACACCAAGCCAGGTTCATCCAATTCACCTATAGAGCATATCTTTGGACTGTGGGGGAAAACGGAACACCCGAACGAAACTCACGCCAACAAGGGGAGAACATGCAAACTCCACACAGAAATGTTAACTGGCCCAGTAGGGACTCGATCCAGCGACTTTCTTGCTGTGAGGCGACAGTGCTACCCACTGAGCCACTGTGCCGACCTTCTGTCTCCTATGATAAATATATCATATCTTTCTTTTTCTTATACTGTTATACTTTTTACTCACACTTATAGTGTGTTCTCATATATAATATTGTTTTATGGTTTGGTAACACAACACTTATCACAGAAGAAATGATCACAGATTATCAATCAGGCAATCACTGCTTACAAACAACATTAGCTGCAGATTTTATTTGGCTCCTTTACTGGAGAAAAAAAAACAGTAGATGCAATCTTTATAGATTATACACATCCCCTTCACTCAGCATTTAGAAATGTTTCCATCAGGACGCATGCTTAAAATTCCTAGAGCCTATAAGAAATGCTTATAAAAAGTAATATATCCCAACTGCAGTTGTTGTATTAAATCAGATCACTGTTAAAATTTGAATGGTGTGGTTGTTATGAATGGTCTGCAGTAATAGGTTTGGGGCTAAAATGTTTTTAAGTTTTTAATGTATGTGGTTGTCTTGATGAGTATTCAATTTGAATGCTGCAGTCCACGCTCACTTTAATTACATAAAACATACAGATCAGCACATCACTGTACGTATACAGCAAGGCCTGCTGGCTGTATGTGTTAAAAATGATGGCAAAAGCAGTCTGATTGCACTAAGTACAGTTTCTCTATTTGAAAAAGCTCATCAACTAAACTGTTTTTATTATGGGTTGTGACTTAGAAAAAAAAAAGCATGAAGATTTAACAGTAACAAAAGAAGACTAAGTAGCTCCGGTGGAATCAGTGGTGCTCCATAATTCATACAGGCAAACATCATTAGTAATTTATGGTGAGGCAACGTTGTGGATGTAGCAAGAAGCACGCACAAACTCATTGGTCATATTTGCACATGCATAAGAGCAACACAACTGTGCACTCTCTGAATGAATTTTGCAAAAACAAACAGCATTCAAACGACTTCATCTGGAAACATACT
>NC_079448.1:46066262-46178762 GCF_903798145.1 Danio aesculapii | reverse complement strand
CATCACTTCATAACGCAATGCACGTCAGCATGAATCCACTATACTTGTTAAATACAGTGTAAATGGGCTATTAGCATAGCGGATGACACAAAGATGGAGTTTTCAATATACGAATATATAAAACATCATCTGACAGTCAACATTCTGAATGCATAGGACATTACATATCAGAATCAGCTTTATTTGCCAAATGTGCACAAGCACCATAGATGTATACACTTGATGTTGCATATGGACCCTGAGCATGCGTCAATAGCGCCGCCACATTTGAACAGTGCTCCCAGGACAAATGTCATTCAACCGCACTAGTCGAGATCAGTGGTGTAAAGTAACTAATTACAAATACTCAAATTACTGTCATTGCGTAGTTTTTCTAAGAAAATGTTATTTTCCAAGTAGTATTAAAACGTGTACTTTTACTTTCCCTTGAGTACATTTGTAGTACTGTATCTGTATATTTACTCCACTACTTTCCTTCAAGCTGCAGTCAACACTTTTTTTTTATCTATGGGAATTGGCTGAGTTGTCTTTTGATTCCTGTCCAATCAAATCGCACATAGAAGGTAAATCGCATCATAATGAACTACCTCAAGACATCGGCGATTTATAATTGCAGGAAACTGTTTGGAAGCAATAAAAGTGTCCAAGAAGATGTGCAAAATTGTTATACACATTACCCAGAGACTGTTTAGATGCATGTCATTGATAAGAAGATGATGTTTACTGTATGATGACTGAAATGGCCTTGAACACCCAGTGGGCACAAGATTTCAACGTGATATCAGATTGACGTTGTACCTTAACGTCATGGGGGCGTTGCTCTTTTTTTAAAAATGAAAATCGGGTTGACGTCAGAACTCAAAGTCAATGTCTAACATCCATGCTAAAATCAACCAAATATCAACGTCTAATGATGTAACAGCTTGACACTGTGTGGATGTTACTACTATGATGTTTATCAGACGTTGGATTTTGGTTGTCATACCTGACGAAGAAATGTCAGTATTTGACGTCAATATGATGTTAGTTTAAGATGTTAGCTCGACGTTGGATTTAGGTCACTTTCTAACAACCTAATATTGACCATATATCAACGTCCTTTCACGTCGTTATTGGACATGACAATAACGTTGTCCTTAGACGCTGGCTAGACATTGAATTTTGGTCACCTGACGTCACAACCTAAATCTAACCTAATATTAACGTCTTATGACATTGTGTGCCTGCTGGGCTATAACTAAATGCACTACAGAATATTACGTTTACACACATCCACAAATTACATGTAAATGCTACTCACTACTCTTGAGTACTTTTGAAAGGGCTACATTTTACTCATACTTTGAGTAATATTTACAACAGATACTTTTACTCGACTAGCACTACATTTTTAGGCAAGTAATGGTACTTTTACTTAAGTATGATTTTTCAGTACTCTTTCCACCACTGGGCAAGATTAAAGCCAATGTGAAGATGCTGGACTTTAGCGTTGTGTACAAGTGAAGTAACGATCAAACAAAGAAAACAAAGCATAAAGGTAGAACATTTCATAGGTAAGATTTTGTTGTTTATGATTTAGTATGTTACAAACTTTTGTACTAAAGTGCTAAACAAGTATCGATGCTAATAAAGTCTCCTACTGCACTGTAAGTAGCACCAACTCGCACTAAATACCAGGCTTATGCTGGATTTGTTGAATAAAATAAGCAGACAATGTAAATGAAATATGATAACAAGATGCTGCAGAGCCAGAAACTTGTATTATTGTCGGCTAAGTGAACGAGTCGTTCAAAATATGGATTCATTCATAAACGAATCATTCCCTCCGTTAGCATTAGAATTGAAAGCGGGAGAGGGGGTGTGTTTTAGGACATGGATTAGATCAAATTTAACAGGGAGGGAGGATAATACATTTCCATGGATAAAACACACTCTTTGTCGGTAATGCCCATGTGGTCTCTTATCCATCGATGTAGAAAAGTGATGTAAAATTATAATTTTCGTAATTTGCATACTGACCACAGGGAAAAGGTCCCAATCATAGATATATGTACATATATGTATTTGTGTATGTATCTATGGCTCTGGATGGCCAGTCCTCCACTGCACCTTGGTCCCACATTCATTTCAGAGTGCTACCCTGTACTAAAATGGTGGCTCTATTGACGCGTTCCTTCCAATAGACAACAATAGCGTAGGTCTAATGTAAATATTTATGCACAAACACAAGGTCTTTTTGTGTTTCTTTCAGGAGCAGGAGCTATCAACACAAGAAGATATTTAAATAAGAGTGAAATAAAGTTAGATGGTTTATGTGTAATATGTGCATGGTTGACTATATATATATATATATATATATATATATATATATATATATATATATATATATATATTTATAGTTCTGTTTGATTTTCGAATCTGATATATTCTGCAATAACAGCACTCATACAGCTTCTTCACTTGTGTATTACGCCGCCCACACAGACGGACAGCAGATCAATAAACCTACTACAGTTTAACAAATATTGCAGCTGTTGGACAACATAATGTACTTCTGAGGTTTTTTTAGTTGAGAATGTAGTTGTTTAGATTGCAATTATGCAGTTTATTTATAAGGATAGTGCCTATTTAAAATATTTATAATTTCCAAGATTCAGCACGTCGATGACCATTAGCCTGTCATTGAGCAGAGCAGAGGTTTGACGTTCCGCCACAAGATGGCGACACAGACTTCAAAATAAGTGCTTAGGGGAGAAAAACTTCAAAAATTTAAAATTACAGCTGATCAAATCATTATGAAGCTGGTAAGTGACATTTTAAGTCGATCTCTCTCTTTTGTACATTATAGAGCTGTTTTTATACCATAGTAATTGGGTAGTGTTTGCTTTGCTTTGGCTATTTTGAGGTTAATTATTGTGATATCCTGATTGCAACAGAGAAATGCTTGTAAATCTCTGTAAACTGATGGAATTTCATGCCGTTCAGCCTTATAATCTTAAAATGTGAGCAAAAATCATCTTTTTTGTCTTTCAAATACTAGCTCCAAAGTGACGATGGTGAATTAGTAATGATTTTTGCTGTTCTGACCTAAGCTGCAGATGTGTATGAATGGTGAAAGAAAGTAGTTGCACGTACAAAAGTATTTGACTCTCCATGGTTGATTTTTTTTTTATATATACACAATTACGCTGTTGTATAAATGCATTATCACACTCGTAACAGTATTAGCATTAAATAGCAGTATTATACATTATATACATTATACATTTCATGTGGATGATTTTCGGGTATTTCTTGGTGTCCATTTTGTGTTAAATTGAATTGATTAAAAATTACGTTTTCATTATTACTTTAACTTTGGTGTAAATATATTTTCCTCATTATTCAGTGTAACATATGTTGATGTAAAATGAAACTGTTTACTTATAGGAATATATAAATGCATATATGTATTATTTATGAATTAAAATATACAGTTTTGTATTATATTATATTATATTATATTATATTATATTATATTATATTATATTATATTATATTATATTATATTATATTATATTATATTATATTATATTAATTCATTTTCTTTTCGGCTAGTCCCTTTATTAATTCGGGGTCGCCACAGCGCAATAAGCCGTCAACTGATCCAGCACATGTTTTACGCAGCAGATGCCCTTCCAGCCGCAACCTATCTCTGGGAAACATCCATACACACTCACTCATATATACACTATGGACAATTTAGCCTTTCCAATTCACCTGTACTGCATGTGTTTGGACTGTGGGGGAACCAGAGCACCTGGAGGAAACCCACGCGAACACAGGGAGAACATGCAAACTCCACACAGAAACGCCAACTAACCCAGCCGAGGCTCAAACCAGCGACCTTCTTGCTCTGAGGCAACAGCACTACCTACTGCGCCACTGTGTCGCATATTATATTATATTATATTATATTATATTATATTATATTATATTATATTATATTATATTATATTATATTATATTATATTATATTATATTATTAAAATGTGATCATACAAGTTTTGTTAAGCCTATATTTAGTATTATTAAAACATCTTTGCCAAATCAAGAAAAGTAGCAAATACCTTTGATATACAAAAACTCTTGCAGCAATTGAAAAATGATCAATTAATTAATTTTTTTATTTATTTATTTTTTAAATAATAATGATATTTCTTAGAGATTTATAATAAATATACTGGATTTTTTTTTCTTTTTTGCATAAAAAGTCCAAAGCTGAATTACAAACGCATTAAAACAGTAATATTGTGAAATATAAGTAAACTGTAAAACCCAACAGTCAACTTTATGAAATGAAATGTGTGTAGTTAACTCAAAATATACTGAAAGGTAATAAAACTCATTTGAAAAGAGTTTTGAACTCAGTGTTGAAGATAATGAATGAATTAAATACCTCATTACTAAGTTCACAGTACTCATATAGATTAGTTTTTTTTTTTTTTTTAACCTCAAATGGTTTGTAGCAATCGGTTTCCTTAAATGTTTTGAGTTACCTTAACTTATTGGGTTTTACAGTGTACAACCTAAAATAACTGTTCCAATTATTCTCCTATGCTTTTTTGCTTCTCAAGGAACATTATTGAGTATTATCAGTGTTGAAAACACTTGTGTTGCTTCATATGTACAAATAATTTTGTAACAATAGAAATATGTTTACTGTCAGTTTTGGTCAGTTCAGTGCATTCATACTGACTAAAAGATTTTATATATATAAAAAATAAACTTGTAGTGTATATAATGATTACTGTGGAAAGTGAGAATCACAGTCTCTTCATTTCCACACACTCTGCAATCGAGTTGCTGTCTAACTAAAGCCTGACAGGCAAGATTATAATGAGATACGCAATATACTGTCACTGGCGAGCGTTAATAAGAAAATATGAACAGCGTTCTATTAATTCTCCTGTTGCTCTCTGGATGTTTGCTGCTGAGTTTAGTCACTGAGATCATTCTGGTGATGACCGAAGTGTCACTAATGATCTGCAAACATGCAAACAGTAGATGATGAAAAATGCCGGGGACTCTCTTGTCATAACAGACTCTGCAAGCTTCAGTGTCTCACAGACTCCAATAAAGCACAATGAACACATCATAAGTGGAACTGTGAAGTAGCAGCAGTGTTTTTCAAAACCATGGAAAACATTGCAATAGTTTCCAGATTCACTTACAATTTTCGATTAAATGCTTAAAGGTGCTCTATAAAGAATATATAGGTATACATAGGCTTAGTCGAATAATAAAAAATCAGTATATAGAAATGGGCATATACCCTGATCCTCAGACTCCATTGTTTTCTATAGTTCTTATGCCCATGAGTTTAAAACCCCAGTGATCAACAGACCAATCAGAACACAAAGCAGACTGTTACGTGACTCACAGAGCACACCCTTACCTTTAGCATGTACTTTAGCTCAGATGTTACGTCATCTAGACCTGACAAGCAGCTGCTCTGGTTGCTCTGAGATTATTAATGTGCATGCTAAAGGTGTGTTTAATAAGTCAAAATCCAAATATGGTCAATATGGACCTTCTGATACTGGGACATTTTATAGAGTAATATCAGAGAAAAATTTAACTCACAGGTGTCAAAGTCAGTTCCTGGAGGAACCAACCCTAATTAAACAAACCTGATCAAACTAATTGAGTGTTTTATGCTTGTTTGATACCCACAGATAGGTGTTGAAGCAGGGCTGGAACTAAACTCTGCAGGGTTGCGGCCCTCCAGGAATTGGGTTTGACACCCTTGATTTAACTCATTGAATCAATGGAGCATGGCATCTTTAAAAGTGATTGTATAACGTGGGGTACATATCTCCTAGAGAAACATTTTGTTATTTTTCAACAACACATGTTGAAAAATAACCCAAATTTTATCAAGTTATTTAAAACAATAATGTTTGTATGTATATCTGCTTACATTTCATTTAAAAAATATTAACATAAAGATTCCACTTAGCCCATTTTTTTTAATATCTCCTGTGTTATACTGTACATCCTGCTTCAATTATCATTAAATAATTAGGTAAAATGTTCATATTTCTTTGTGTGTTTGCTAAGTTAAATAAACAATTTCATGAAATGTCTAGTTTCTGAAGGTTATTATTTGTAATTTCAGGAATTTAAAACACAAACTGTATCTGCCCTTGGGTTATGGTCACCTCTGTTACACCTTTGTAAAACGATATAACAATCTGTAAAGCACTGATATATAAATAAACACGTGACTTGCTGCAAGTGGTGTCTGGAAGGCATTGAGGGTTGTTGCTAGATCAGATATGGTTGTGGCCGGAAATTAATGAAAATTATTTATATTATTTATAAAATTTCCCATTAATTGTATTTATTAACGACTACCCCCACCCCAACCCTAAACCCAATTATCACAGTAACATAACAGTTGTACCAAGTATTATTTATGCTTTTTAATAAATTACAAAATAAAATTACCCTACCCGAACCCTAAACCCAATCGTCACATTACTGTAAAAAATATTTGTTATTGTTATACAGTCTCATAAAATAACTATGCTATATTAATTTGCATATTCGCAGCTGTATCTTATCTAGGATTTATCACATTGAGGCATGCCATTGTTCTTCTCTCATTAATTTGTGCAAAATATTTAGGAAACACCAATTAGATAGATTAATAATGTATCAACTATGTTATTGTGAAATTCTTATTCACTTTTTAAAACAATAACATGATAAAAATACATAAAATTGTTTTTAGTTATATAAATATGTCTGTAACACTGAATGATGTATTTATTGCACAGATTTTTTTTATTTACTTATTTAAGTACAATTACTTTCTACAGTATGCATTTAAATCACATTTGTAAAATTAATTTAATGCAGGCATAAAATGGCATGCCATAACAATGGTTTATATCATCCAATCCTTCAATAAAACATTTCAAAACATCTAAAGGGTCATGAAACCCTCCTCTTTCAGTTCACGTCTACCTCAGAATTTTTTTCAAAAAATGCTCCATGATGGGCGTGGAGCACTGTAAGCAGTTGGCTCACTAAATCAGACTAAAAAAAAAATCAAACACAAAACGTGAGACCCATGATGTTATAGTTTACAAAGTTAAAATGCAAAGACATTAACAGTAATTAATGCCCTGCCACATATACAATAGGTTATTTGTAATGTCATATAATATATAACATAACCACAATTTTCAACCTATGTCAACCATTAACCCTAACGATAATCTGGGGATTTTAAACATAGGCGAAAACAGCAGCAAGGAGAGGCGATGTGTCTGAATGGTAACAAACTCAACTGATAAAAACACAAAGTCCGCCATTCTTCAATTCTCATACAGCTCTCCCGACAAAAAAGCTTGCTACACACAAACAGCTTTGCTGTATCTGCCCTGACAGCATCGCAGGGAAAACCATGCAACAAACCCTGTGGATCATGGAAACAAACACATACAACAAAATGCATGGTCGTGGTTTCACAGCTTGGCAGGTCTGTCATTGGAAAGCATGTGCTGTCATGAATAATTAAGAGGCAGGGTCTTCTCATAGGATAAGAAAACTCAGTCTATAGCCCCTTTCACACATACAGACCTTTCTGGAAAAGTACCGGCAACTTTGCGGAAAGGTCTGTATGTGTGAACAGCCCTTTTTGAAAGTACCGGTAAATTCATTCCGGCAATTTTCCAGAAAGAGAAGTTGTAATATTACCGGTAATTTGCCCGAATGCTAATCTGTGTGAGCACAGTAGGAAGATTGCCAAAAAGAGACGGATTCACATCCGTGTGGTTTATGAAAATAAAAACCTTTGAATATTTTCTCAGACACATTTAGCTGCTAGATGTTATTCAGATAATGTTTCTATGTTCCTTCTTAATGCCAAAAAAATTTCACTTAATGTGTAAAAAAATATCAATCAAATGCTTATGATAAACCGCTGATTGTTTACCTTCAAGGAGCCGGTGAGCGCCAACACACACACACACACACATATTATGTACATCTCGACACAATACTTATCCATCTAAGAACTTGTAGTCAAGTGTGTAAACATTTAGCTGGGGTTCACGTTTCTGCCTTTGGATGTCTCACAAAGCAGCTGCATGAATGCTAAAGCTTTAAATAAATGTGAAACCACCAAGAAAAGGCAGGACCCCTTCTATGTTTAGAAATACAAGCGCTGCTGTTTACAGGTCATTTCTGGTTAATGATGTCAGAATTTACTGGTATTTTGGAATGGATGTGTGAATGGTCTTTTCCTGAAAAATTACAGAACGTCCATGCCTGTGTGAACACCTTTTTTATGAATTCACTTGTAAAGTCGTTCTGGAAATTTCCAAGATATTTACCAGTATCACTGTGTGCAAGGGGCTTATGAATAATAATTAAAAAAACTGTCATCACTCGACTAGCAGATGAGCGCTACGTCACCGATTTTGATCCTGTTAATGATTTCAAACCAGGAAGATGAAATTAGCTGACAAAAGCTCAACATTATCCACATTTCACATTCACATTTAAAGCTAACAGGTGCTAATGCTGTCTTAATGGATGTTCAACACACACAAATCTGTTAAAATTGAAAAAAGTACTCAAGGTTTTAAAGAATTACACATTTTGTATGACATTTCTAGGTTTTTCCAGTCCAACCTTATTTCACTGCTGAAAAACTAACATGACATGTTACAAATTTACAGAATGGCATCCGACAAGTACTGAGCAAACATAAACAGTTTTTTTTTGTTGGTACCTACTGTTGTTTTATCAGGTAAACCAGCTGACCAACACCCAAAACTCCCTTAAAAATCAGTAAATCAGGCAATCCTGCCAAGGCTAGGAGTCAATCTTAGACTGGTTTAATCCATTTGTTCAGCATTTATCACTGCAATCTACACAAAACAAACTAAAGCCTGCTCAGCCATTCAATTTGCGCCATTCTACTAATTACCAACAAGTATTTGTAAAGGCAAGAGATTAGCCGCAACGGACAAAAAAAAAGTCCAGTGCAAACACTCATTAAAGCTCAGTATTTCCACTGTGACGATTCGCCTGCAGGATCACGATAAGCATTTCATTTGTGAAGGACCAGCGTGCCATCATGTGTGTCTGAGAGCGCCCGGTCGCCACAGACATAATCTGTCAAACGGAGGACGAAGCTGTGTCTCGATATGGCATCGCAAGATATGGGCTTTTAAACAGGCAATAAATCACAGCAACAGCAACAAAATACAAGAAACAAACTCATGAATCATTCTGAAGACCCCGCGCTGATCTTTTTCGAGCGCAGACACCGCATGCTAGCATATCGCTAGGCCATATTTACTATACGAGATACGCATTCTTCTATTTCATCCACAAAACACACTTTTCCTTTTGTCATCCGATCCTTGTTTGATGTAGTCAAGCTAGTGATTAATTTATGGAGCTAAGAATATGCAATCCACTATGTCTTTGCTTGTATTTGCGTGAGTTTGATGAGACTTTTTTTTTTACCGGATAAGCTTTAATGAATTATTAAATAAGCTGAGGTCTTTTCTTTTTTTTCTATGGAGGAAGTGAAGCCAAAGGAAGCTTATGGGCTGTTTCCTGGAATGAAATGCACCCACTGCAAGCAGACAATCTGCCTGCATAAGCACATTAATGTACAGTCACTGTCAACACCACTGGATTTCCACCACTTTTTTTATTTGATGCAATAAAATCGACTTTTTCAGTCTCTCCTAACCGAGACACACACAAATGCACACACCCTCCCACGTTCCGCAAACACTAAGTGCTTTTACTGTAGTCTCAGATAGCTCATTTCCACAAATTACAGCTTTAAGTTTCACATTTTCTGTTCATTACCTTTTTGTGCATGGTTTCAATTACTTTGGTTAACTTCTTTTGCTCCCGTACTTCAGTTTGTCCTCTGGAAACCACAAGCTGAAACGCTATACGTGGGGAATTATGTTCTTTTAACACAGGGTGTTGAGAGCAACGAGTCTCTCGATTTGCAATGACAGATACACATTTAGGCTTTCTTCTCATCTGATATTGCACATTTCTTTAAACCAAGGTCAAAGAATTTCTCCAATCCATCAGGTTTTATAAAAGAACCGAATAAATAATGTTGGTGATAATGTGAGTTCTTTAAACATTTATACCACATGAACTGTATGACTTCAATCAGTTATTTATATCTACATTCACCGGCCACTTTATTAGGTACACCTGTCCAACTGCTCGTTAATGCAAATTTCTAATCAGCCGATCACATGGCAGCACCTCAATGAATTTAGGCATATATAAATGGTCAAGACGATCTGCTGCAGTTCAAATTGAGCATCAGAATGGGGTAGAAAGGTGATTTAAGTGACTTGGCGTGGCATGATTGTTGGTGCCAGACTGGCTGGTCTGAGTATTTCAGAAACTGCTGATCTACTGGGATTTTTATGCACAAATAAATGGTTTACAGAGAATGGTCCGAAATGGAGAAACTTTCCAGTGAGTGGCAGTTCTGTGGGTGCAAATGTCTTGTTGATGCCAGAGGTCAGAGGAGAATGGTCAGACTGGTTCCAGCTGACAGAAAGGCAACAGTAACTCAAATAACCACTCGTCACAACTGAGGTATGCAGAAGAGCATTTCTAAACGCCTTGAGGTGGATGGAGCAGAAGACCACACCAGGTGTCACCCCTGTCAGCTAAGAACAGGAAACTGAGGCTACAATTTGCACAGGCTCACCAAAATTGGATAATAGAAGATTAGAAAACGTTGCCTGGTCTGATGAGTCTCGATTTTTGCTGCAACATTCGGATGGTAGGGTCTGAATTTGGCGTCAACAACATGAAAGCATGGATCCATTCTGCCTTGTATCAATAGTTCAAGCTGCTGGTGGTGGTGTAATGGTGTGGGGGACATTTTCTTGGCACATTTTGGGCCCATTAGTACTAATTAAGGATTATGTCAACACCACAGCCAACCTGAGTATTGTTGCTGACCATGTGCATCACTTTATGACCACACACAACATCATTTGATCTTATCTTGTATATATTAAACTGTTATATAATATCATCATATTTTTTTGTATGAACATTTTATTATGTCTTAAAATAGACATTTTACTGCTCGTCTTATTTGGAGCTTTGACATGTATGACAGTTAATACTAAAACTTTATTGGGTACTTTTATTTTGCATTGATTTATATGAATTGTATTATATTGATTTATTTAACATTTTTTATGTGTTGTTTATGATGCTCATTGTTTGATTTTTGTTTTTTTCCATCAGGACACTCTTTAAAAGAGATTGCAAATCTCAAGAGGTTTTCCTGCTAAAATAAAAGTATTTAAAATAAATCATTTCATTTATCGCAGTTCATCATTGCAATTATTTAAAACAATTAGCTTGTATTTGGATAAACATGCATCATTGATGACATATTTCTAATTTCTGGAACTATTCCTTTGAAACAAACAAGAAAAAAAAAAATAAAGTCACATTTTTATGTGCATTGCAAATTGTCAAAAGCCATCAAACTCACATCTGCAGTGTTAGCATTACTCGCGGAAAAGTGGAATTTAGTCAGAAAAAATTCTCACAACTGTCATGACTTTGCCATGTATAAAATTTGAGAAAACTTAGATAGCAAGAAGAAATAATGAGGACCCTGGAGGAAGAGTGAGGAGTAGAAGAGATGTAGGACTGAGAAGAGGTGGAGTGGGAAGAGAGAAAGAGAGAGAGGAGAAGAAAGAGAGCAAAAGATGAAGGTGGAGGAGAGAAATTGAAGATGAGGAGTCGATGAAAAAAAAAGATGCATTTACAGAAAGAAATGAGCAGCAGGAAGAAGAGGAGAGTCTCAAAGAGATGAGAGCAACTGTAATTGACTATGTAATGAATTATGGTTTCGACTAAACGTGGTCAACAAGAATCCTGCATCCCCATCTGTGCTGTCATTGAGTCGTGCAAAATAGCAAGGCTAATTTCTTTTACAGTCTTCATCCTCTTTCCACAGGAACAGTCTGTGGCAGAGGGTTTCTTGTGGTCTAGGACAATGTGTAATTTCCAGCATGCAGTCCTGGTGCGTGAGTGGTTTATTGTATAATCACTTTCCACCATACTCTCTATTCCCGAATCCATTTGAGCCACTCTTTTCCTCCTAGAGATGGAAAGTGTTCGACTATAATCTCTAGGACAAAGTAACTGTACTCCAAACAATCAAAGAGGCTCAAAGTGATGCACATAGCGTACTGGATCTAATGCTTTGCTAGTGGGTTCATTTATGCATGCATGATCATTAACTTGATTATTTAAAATTAATGCTTCTGTTAAAAAACAGCTGAAGTCAAAATTATTAGTCCTTCTTGTTTTGTTCCAAATATTTCCAAAATGATGCTTAACAGAGCAAGGCATTTTCGCAGTATTTCCTATATATTTTTTCTTTCTTCTTTTTCTTATTTGTTTTATTTAAGCTAGAATAAAAGAAGCTTTAATTTCATTCAATATTATTTGTCTATTTATTAATCTACTGTATCTTATTATTAGTATTATTACTAGTATTATTAATAATAATACTAGTATCTTGAAACATATCTAGTAAAAAAATTAAATACTGTCATCATGTCAAATATAAAATAATTCAGTCATTATATATTAGTTATTAAAAGGAATATGTTTAGAAATGTGTTGAAAAAAATTCTTTCTGTTAAACTGAAATTGGAAGAAAATATACTAATAACTCTGACTTTAACTTCATATCTCTGAAATTAAGAAAGCAGGTATCGCTTTTGTTTAAGTATCAATTCTCACTATTGACTAGTGGCTTGTTGTCTGCCTGTTATTAAGATATTGGCTGTTTAGTTGTACTTATAAAATACATATTCTGCATGATCTTATTGTACATCTTTTATCTTTTCTACACTGTAAAAAGTAAAAACTTAAACAAATGACTTCAGCTTGTTACAACTAAATGAATTAATTAGATTCCACCTAATTTATTATGGCTTTCAGTAATAAATGAGTTGGAAAAACTTCACTCATTTAGGTGTAAGAAGTTGAAGTAATTTATTTAAGTTAATCCAGTTTTGTAGTGTGATACCTAAACTACAACATTAATAAATATTAATAAGCAGCAAATTAGAAGTTTATTGAGATAAAAGGCATAGTTAATGGTTTGTTAAAAGTGAGAACTGTACCTGAAAATAAAGTGTGACCATTTCAGCATAATTATTGGTCCCCTTTATTGATCATTAACAGGTCCTTTTTAAGGACAAATTCATTTGTGCTTTATTTGATAAATAGCAATGTTTCCTCAACCTTTTAAACGAGAATATTATCATTCAATATTATCATCGAATATTTTTCAGATATTTGGTGTAAATATGTAAAGTATAAGATGTGAAAATATGGAATATTTTATTCTGGCCTATTGTCATCATCTGGAAAAAAAATCAAAATGATAAAATCCTTTAAATGACATGGAAGTTCTGAAATGTACGATTTTAAGTCAGTGGAGTAACAAATTATCTTCTGTTTAAATGGCACATCAGTTCAATTTAAAACACTTTTCCTATTTGACAACTTGACTTAATTTTGATTCAACTAGGAACAGTCAAGTTACTTGAGCAAATGTGTCATCTGGACATTTTTTTAAGTTGATTCAACTTGAATGGGATATTGTTTCAAAGACATATTTTTGCCAATAAAATACAAAAGTATTAGAAAGTGGGGAAACAACATTTTTAAAGTGATAAACGCAACATGGCTGCATTTCGTCTTTAAAACGAACGCTACAAGGCTGTATGACTAGCTGACCGCTTACTTTCATATGGACAGCTTTTTTACTGTTACTAGTTTGTCCAGTGGCTTGTTGTGTAGGTTGGAGATGCAGAGTTGACTGTAACAACGAGGTTCAAGTCCTGCGAAAAACGTTTCCAGACAAAAACAAAGGGCAAAAAATTAAATAAACAAGTAAATAACAGGGTGAGAATGTGTTAAAAATCAGAAAATGTGGTAAAAATCAGGCTGCCACGAGGGTTCTTCTTTTTCTGGATTGCTATTGAAAACACTATTGGTTGGGTTTAAGGAATGGGGTGGGTGGTGTGATCGGTCGGTCAGTCAGTCATTAACAGTCAACAGCAGCCTCAGGTGGATTTACGCGACAACAGACACTAGTGTGACAAAATTTAAAGTTTCAAGAAATAAATGCAACATAGGCTCATTCTGAAAATGTAGCCCTATATATATTTCTAGAGATTGCGAATTATGTAGCTAGAGGAGCGTATGGCTGCGTTTCGTCTCTAAAACGAATGCTATGGGGCGGTATGACCAGGCTTTTTCACTGTTGCTAGTTTGTCCAGTGGCTTGTCGCATACGTTGGAGACACAGAGCAAAGTTGACTGTGACGACGAGGTTCAAATCCGGCGAAGAATGGTTCCAGAAAGCAGGTAAGACAAAAATAAAAGGCAAAAAAAATTAAATAACAGGGTGAGAATGTGGTAAAATTTGTAAACGTGGTACAAATCAGGCTGCCACGAGGGCTCTTCTTTTTCTGGATTGCTTTTCAAAAAACTGTTGGTTGAGTTTAGGGAAGTGTATGTGCGCTGGTCAATCGGTGATTTTTAAAACACCATTAGATACAGTAGGTTTAGGGAAAGGGGTGGGTGGGGACATCGGTCAGTCAGTCAGTATGTCAGTCAACAATGGCCTCAGGTGGATTTATGCGACAACAGCAGGTGCGAATGGCACTCACAAGAAAAAATTGAGATCTCAAAAGCGTACACAGCGGCCTCTGGTGGATTCGTGAAAACAAAAATTGCAAAAAAACGTAGTTCCTGGAACGTATTTGGCACTCTCCAGTGCGATGTTGTGAACCTAGAGTGGGCCCACTAGGAGGGATGGGAGGCCTTATCACCACAATAAACCCCAAAAAAAACCCACTGGCAAAAATCCAAACACAATGGCCTGACCCGGAAGTGTCAAAAAAAAGGTGGTATTTATTTACAATAATGTGGAGCATAAATGTCCAGTGCAAAATATATACAGTGTCCATAAATAATCCAAATATATATATATAAAAATACAAAGTATCAAATCAACAAATCAAATATAAAGATGAATATATATATAACACAAAAACAAACCAAAGAAGGAAAAAAGTCCACTGTAACCACTGTATACAAGTATCCACTCACTCAGAAAATTGCTCACGGCTCTGCCACAGCATGCTCGCTCGCCAGGTAAACTGACCCCGAGCTGGAGTCTAGCGTCCCTCTTTATACGCCAGACTCCGCCCATTGATTTGCGCAAGCCATTCTCTAGTAAGCATATAAAAAAATACACCTTCAAACTCGCCTTAAATGGCATCTCTTTAAACATTAAATGTTCTCGTCTGCTTTAACAGGACACATAAAAACATATAACATTAAACACTCACAACCTTTAACATCTTTCCTGTAAAACAGGGCAAACAACAATTCTGGATGTACCCACAGACAACACAAATGGCGCGACTTCTGATGTAATAAGTGCGCGCCATCCCTTCGCTCGGCTTGGCCGGCCTCGCGCTGAAGTCCGAATCCCCTTAGACAAACAAACAAAAACACGAAGACAATGTGTGTGTGCACGCAAGTGTATGCTTCGTGTGAGACTGAAGGGGAGAGATAAACTGTGGAGGGGTGATTGTATGCCGGTGATATGATGCGTGCACTCATCAATATAACCGCTGACGGAGGAGGAAGGAATGAAGGTAAGTGGTGTGTGTGCGTGTGTGTCGGTGCGGCCGTCAGAGACAGAGGGGAGAAGTCTCACTTCTCCACAGTTGGGTTTAGGGAAGTGTATGGGCGCTGGTCAATCGGTGATTTTTAAAACACTATCGGTTAGGTTTTGGGAAAGGGGTGGTTGGGGAGATCGGTCAGTCAGTCAGTATGTCAGTCAACAATGGCCTCAGGTGGATTTATGCGACAACAGCAGGCGCAAATGGCACTCCCTAGAAAAATTTGAGATCTCAAAAGCGTACACAGCGGCCTCTGGTGGATTCGTGAAAACAAAAAGTGCAAAAAAACGTAGTTCCTGGAACGTATTTGGCACTCTCCAGAAATGTATATAGTGCTACCTAACCAGAATGAAACATATAAATAAATAAATTATATGATTAATAACAGTTGATTTCTGTTCAGAAACAAGTAGAAAATAAAACTAATGTGCTCTAGTTAAAAAAATAGCAATTATTCACAAATGAAATGGATTTTGTCAGTTTATCCATCTTTTTTCTGAACAAAACCGAATTGTAAACCTACGATATGTGTCTTATCAGCAAATATATATATATTTTTGGCTTCTACTGCTGCTTAGTTGTTGCAGTTGCAAATTTGCTATTTAATTCACATGCAAACGGTTTGGTGTGTAAATGAGCATAGACTAACATAATACAGCACATACATTCAAATCAATGTGCCTATTAATATATATATATGTGTGTCAATATTTGACATCCTGTCAATATGTAACATCAATGGTCATTTGAATTGCATGCTGATGTATTGTTGCATGAATATTTAAATAAGTACAAAGCTATAAACCCTAAACACTTCATAGCTAATACTACAACCCAGATGCAGTCCATGCACGTCAGCAGCCTGAACCTTTAGTTAAAATGGCAGAAACCTTCCAGCGATTTGTCCTCCGTCCTTCAGAAAGCTTTGAGACCCCCAGAGGGTCCCTGTAGAGGAAGTGGCTTTTATCTGGCAGGAATTGCAGTGGCACGTTGCGGGATTCAGAAGAGCATGAATGTACACATGGAGTGGTGTTCGCAGGCTTATGAGGAACAGCAGGTAAGCAGCTGTAGAGACGCTGCATTGCAACACTGGCCTCATGTTTAATTCAGGAGCCCCTATAAGGACACACACGAGGGCCTAAGTGCACATGTGTATATCATCACATGCATTTTGCTGCTTGCGGTTGGTTGGTTTTCGGGTCACAGACTAAACATGATAGTGGGTGCAGGAGTGCGGTGATTGCGGGCGGCCAAATCTAAAAATGCTGTTATTTTTCCCTATGGGGCAGGCCATGATGTTTTTCGTATAATGCAGAAATGTAGGCTCGGATTGAGCGCCTTATGGCTTCGGTGATTTCCAATCGGCTGAAGAGGCAGAGATCGGAAATACAGATGATGGGATGGAGAAAAGACGCGCCCATAGCTTATCAGCTCACCTGTGTCTTATCAGAAGCCCTTTTACAGCTTTCAGATTTCATGCAGATCTCATTGTCAGGTGAATCACATCTTTCCACTTTTTTCTTTCTTTCTTTCCAGGACGTGATTGGCATTCATGTTGCCTGTCTCTTCCTCTGCCTGGATTGGGACTGTGAATATGTAATCCTGAAACGTGAATGCCGCTGGGTAGAACAGATTAACCTACAAGTGCAAGCCAAAACTATCAGGCTTCACTCCGTTTTTTAATTTTTCAAATAATTAGCATGCAAATATCTCATCCTTTGGAGCAGAACTGCTTGTGGATTAAATGAGCATGTGTCACCACGGGACGGTGCCACATCATGATTATACTGATGCAGAGTTTTTTCTGCTCATTTGACACATTTAGTCACATGAAAGTCCAAACAGGTTTGTAGCTTAAAATAGGCTGGATTGCATTAAAATATTTGCAAAAAATGCTCTATGATCAATATACAGTGCTCAGCAAATATAAATACACCCCTCACAAATCCATTCGTCCAGTTTCTTTTTCGGTTTAGTCCCTTTATTAATCCAGCAGGGGGTGCTCAACCTGCCATCTGTGTGGGTCCTAACCAAGCGGCAAGCTCCCGCTCTCCCTCAAGAAACCAATATTAAGCCACAGTGAAATGAACCACCAACTTATCCAGCACGTTTTTACGCAGCAGATGCCCTTCCAGCCGCAACCCATCTCTGGGAACCCCTCACAAAATGTATTTTTTCAATTTATATTTTTAATAGGAAGCTATACAATATTATATTTGTACATAGACATCAGTTTAATCAGTACTAAAGCCAAATCTGAAGCTCATATATCAAAATAACTTACGATAATGCTCCAAAAACTAGTACACACAAATTTATATGTTATAGAAAAATATTAAACACAAATTTAAAAAAGAGGAAAAATCAAGAGAAGCAAAAAAAAAAAAGAAAAACATTTTTTTTGAAATTTTGTAGGTTGTAATTTTATTTTATTTTATGCAATATTTTGCTTGAATTTAATTTTATTATCTTTCAGATTCTAAACATGCTTGGTGACTAAAATTGTATTTTCATAAATATGTCTGTTTAATAAATCTGTTTTGTTTAAATGCACCAAAACACATTGCCTATATTCACTGAAAAATGGATAAAAATATTAATTTTTAAAATGGGGTGTACTCAATTATGATGAGCACTGTAGGTGTGTGTATATAATAATAAGTGTGTGTATTTATCTGATTAAAACTGGATAAATGGATACTCATTTTCATATTTTTGAGACCAAAATAGAGGCCAAGTATTAAAAACGTAAAAGTGAGAGCCAAAAAAGTATGTTCTGTTTCCTGACAAAGTGATGAATTTGACTGTATTTTTTGTTGACTAAATTGCATCAATTGAGAAATCAAGAAGGCAAAGAAATAGATAAATTTTTTATTATTATTATTATTATTTAATTATTTATTTTTTTAAATAACATATAAGTTATCTAAGCTTAGTTAATATTGAGCAAATATGTAATATGGGATGGAATCCATACATAAAATGGTCACCCACTAAAGCTAAGGTCAGTCCCTGGATGGCAGACCACATGGGAAAGCTAGGTTGCTGCTGAAAGTGGTGTTAGTGAGACCAACAGGGGGTGCTCAACCTGCCATCTGTGTGGGTCCCAACCAAGTGGCAACCTCTGGCTCTCCCTCGGGAAGCCAATACGGAAGTAACTAAAACTGCAATTCATCGACTCGCCTTAGGGGGCTGACTCCAGGAAGTCCAAGTGATTTCTGACTGCAATGGGAAATTGGCCATTTTTACAGCTGATAAAAATATGTTTACATCCTGGTACAAAAGATGGGTTTGGTGCATATAGCTATGATTATCCTTCATGACAACTGTGAGGGGGTGAATTTTTTCTAACTCATCCGTTTCGTTTTTATTAAGTTAAATTAAGTCTGCATAATTAAGGGCGTGGCCACTTGAGTGACAGCTAGGTCTCGCTGCTCGCTGTCTCGTCACCTCAGCTGATTCCGGCTAATTAGCCGCTGAGCTCGGCATATACATCATATTTTTGTTGTGGTTAATGTTTCTTTACACAGTCAATTGCCTTTTGGGATTATTTCCTACAATTATCAGATAATATGGCATGCTGTGTGCACTTAATTGTGCTCACAAACCGTTCAAGTTGCCTCCATTTCCCAGGTGAGTGAAGTTATATACTTATACACCATCTCTAAAAATGTATTTGTTTTATTTAAGATCATTTATTATTTATATTTTTCTTTAGACCTGTAATGCACTCCAGAATCTGACAGATTGATTAGCTGTAGGCTCTACAACTGTAGATAACTGTAGTCACTGTCCTACAGTGTTATGCCTGGATTTCATAAATAGCCTTGCATTTACTAACACAGACTATATTTGAAGTATTTAGAAGTAATTCGCGTTTTCCTCCTGTTGAAAAACATCATAAGAACAATGTTTAGTGGCTCAATGTGTTACAGCCATGTTTTTAAAAGTCTAAACACTTTATTGATATAGTACACAGCCAAGCACATGTGGTCAGAACACAAACGAGTCACAGGTAATAAAGTATTAAGAGTTCTCCTAAAGTAAAGTCTGTCTAAGCCAGCTCCAAGCACAATGCTAGCAGGTGTTTGGTATCCCGTCGTAGGTGCCATGACCCGCGAACAAAATGGCGATGGTTGGCCGCGCCTACTTGTAGCTTCTTTTGCAGTGTTCAGAAACCTATGGGTGACGTTACGGATATGAGGTCCATATCTTTTACAGTCTATGGTCCTAACGCCCCAGTATATTGATGGAGACTCTAGTCTGCTCAGTAAGTGCCATCTTTCGGATGAGACGTTAAACTGAGGTCCTGACTCTCTGTATCCTGGCCAAATTTACCCACTGGCCTTTGTCCATCATGGCCTCCTAACCATCCCTATATCATAACTGGTTTTATCAAGAAAAAGAAAGAAAAAAAAATACTCCTGCAGACACATTATCACAGCAAACGTAATATGCTTAATTGATGTTTACAGTGGACTTTTGTTCATTGTTAGTGGATAATCTCTCACATTTACTGCTTCTGTAATTATTTGCCTGTTGCTAATTAATCAGTTGAGCTGGCCTTTATTGGTCTTTTGTAGATTGTACTGATAAACACACCGAATTACAGTATATACTTGCTAACATCTGCATGTCAACAATGAGTTTAATTTCGTAGTATGTATCTGGTTAAACATTGGACAGTTGGAGCAGAGATGTTTTACAGGCCTCTAATTGTTTTGGAGATCTTCAACAATAGGTTTACATCAGACAAAATTGGATGGATGCAAGACTGGAATTACTGACTGCTCATTTCAAGCACTTCCAGCGCTTAATTTGTCAATTGCAAGGTCCCGGAACAGATCGAAGAAATGAATCGGCATGGTAATGTTACCAGAGGAGGAAGAGGGGTTGCAGATCCACCAGAGGCCGCTGTGTACGCTTTTTTAGGTCTCAAATTTCTCTCCCGATTGCCATTCGCACCTGCTGTTCACACGTAAATTTACCAGAGGCCGCTGTGACTGACTGAATGACTGACTGACCGATTGACCCAACCAATAGCGTTTTTAAAAGCACCGTTTGACCCGCAGACCCACTTTCCTAAACCCAACTGACAGTGTTTTCAAAAGCAATCCAGAAAAAGAAAAGCCCTCGTCTGATTTTTACCACATTTTCAGATTTTACCACATTTTCACCCTGTTGTTTACAGGTTTATTTTATTTTTTGGCTTCTGTTTTGTCTTACCCACTTTCTGGAACCATTCTTTGCCAGACTCGAACCCCGTCGTCAACGTGGTCAGCTCTACTCTGCATCTCAAGTCTGCCTACATACATGGAGAGCTACTGGACAAACTGGCAACTGCAGTCCACATGGAGGTAAGTGGTCAGCTGGTAAGCTTGAAATGGAATGACGTCATACCGCCCCGTAGCGTTCGTTTTAAAGACGAAATGCAGCTATATGTGCTCCTGGCTATATAATTTGTGATCTCCAGAAACGTATATAGGGTTACGTTTTCAGAATGAGCCTGTTTTACACATTACACAATATATAAAATCTAATATACAAAAAGGATAAGAGAGACAGAGAGAGAGAGAGAGAGAGAGAGAGAGAGAGAGAGAGAGAGAGAGAGAGAAAGAGAGAGAGAGAGAGAAAGAGAGAGAGAGAGAGAGAGATAGAGAGAGAGAGAGAGCGAGAGAGAATATTTGAGTACTTATTGAGTGATACGAACCCAGGTTCAAGGATAAACAACTTGTCGGTAGCACATAAGGCTGAGAAGAAAGAGAAGAAAAATACAATTTTGGCATCATTTACTCACCCTTGTGTTGTTCTGAACTTGCATGACATCCTTTTTTTTCCATGGGGTGAGATGTTTTTGGATTTCATTACCAAGTCATGCAGGTTTGGAACGACATGAGAGTGAGTAAATAAATGAACTGAAGTTTCACTTTGGGGTGAACTATTACTTCATTAAATCGCATCTGTCATGCAAAACAAATGAATAATCAACATCTTTTGATTCTTTGAAGATCCTTCAAGGAGGCTTCGAGTTAAGAACCTTGTAAACACATCAAACAAAATGTGAGTTCATCCATTCTGAGCCAGCAAGCTTTCCCCAGTTTCTTGAAATGATTGTGCGGCGCGCTCTCGTTTACAATCAATGTTTATTCATTTGCAGTCAAAGGTCTATTTCAATTACTGCCTGCTTGAGCATTCCCATGAATCATTCGTCTGCAGCTTATGTGGCTGAGTCAGAAAGGTTCGCAACAGACTCATTCCAAAGCATATTGGCTCCCCAAGATTGTGTTTCGGCTACTGTCTAACACACCTGGTTGGATCTTTTGAATTATCCAGAGACCTTGTGAGCTGAATCAGAGGTCTTTGTGTAGGGCAGGACAAAACATACTAATTCAATTTCTCCCCACAGGGAGGACAAGCCACCATTGCACTATTGTGATTCCCCGTGTAAGACAACTGAGAATAAAAAAAAAGTTGGAGAAGAACATTCAGTTTTGTCTCCTTTCCTTAAGAAAACATTGAGAATGTGTTATTGAGTTGCAGCAGAGAATAGAAAGGATGATAAATGTCGGGAAGCCAAACGGCAGAAGGTTCAAGCTTTCATGTTATCACTTTTAAAAAATATATTTACAAACTTGGGTTGAACAATGCTTTAGCACAGAGTTCACAGTTCATTGATTCAGTACCAGTGGTCGAAAATTAGGAAGTCATAAGGAACACATAAAAATAGTTAGATGGAAACAGCTATTTTCAATATGTGGTATGCCATATAAGCAGTATAAATGACTTTGGTCAGTTCAGTTAACAGAAAAAAATGACTATTGAATTATTGGAAAAATAATGCATACCCAAGGTATGGATTATTTATAAGGTATAGAGTCAATCATTCAGCTTATAGAACAGTTATCACACCGAAAACACTTAGTCTGAACAATGCTTTAGTACAGAGTTTGCTTAGTTCATTGATTCAGTACCAGTGGACGGCAATAATGAAGGATTTTTCAAGTATTTATGCAGTAGTTGTGTTTGGGGATGCTTTCTACATTCAAAAGCATAATATATTTAATATTGTACTCAGTAAAGTTCATACATTTTACTCAATTCATCCCATAAATCATTGTTGTTTTGAATTAGAGTAATCATCACCTGCTTTCAGAAATGTTCAGTTCATTAATAATTTGATTATTTTCCATTAACTCATTAAATATTTTCCAGAATGCCAACAATGAGTCAACAACTCACTGATTCAAATGATTGTGCCATTGTGAGTCTGCAGTTAATGATTCACTGATTCAAACGATTCTGTCAGAGGTATCACTTTATTTTGATGGTCCCTAATGCATTTTGTTGACTATAAGTTACATTGCATCTACACGTCAACTAATTCACATTAGATTTTAAGTAGACTGTTAGGTTAGGGTAAGTGTAAGTTGACATGTACAGTTTGCAAAGTTTCTTATAGTTAGTTAAATGTCTGATGAAGAAGCAGTAACAACAGATATTAAGCAGACAGTCTACTAATACTCAAATGAGAATTAGAATCAGAATCCGAAAGAGCTTTATTGCCAGGTATGTTCACATACAAGAAATTTGTTTTCGTGACAGAGCTTCTACAGTGCAACAGGATAACAGAGACAGGACAAAAAACAGATAATATATATATTTAAAAAAAAATAGAAAAAAAAATAGAAGTAAGTAGTGATTAATTGACATAGTTGCAATTCAACTTCTAGTTATTAAAATGTGCGAAAGGAACCATCAAAATAAAGTCTTACCCTGTCAGAGTGAGACCCCAGATAATAAGTCACTGGCTGTTTCTCAATTACAAGAATGCTGAGAATGGACTTGAGTACTCATGGAGACTATTCTCCAGTTTACCTTTGAAGAACGAACTCAGTAGACTGCGAGAACACAGAACACGTCCTCTGAGAAATGAGATGCTTCTTCCAGGTGCTCAAATGACCTTCACGTATTTTTAACAGAAAATTATTTAAACATTACAGCATTCGGACAATGACTTATCATTTTCCCCTTTTCAATATATAATATGCACAGAAACCATACAAATATACTTTGCACAATATACTGTAACAGATTTTAACATGAATTTCAGCAAATAATGTGTTTATGGCTTTATTAAGATTTTCATGTTAATGTTTAGTTTCACTATCTCATTTAAGGAAACTCCTGAGATAATAAGTTCTAGACTAAGTTCTAAGCTCTAAACTTTAATAATACATCTAAATATAATTATGTGCTTCCCACCACCATTATTCAGAATCAGCCGCAATGACTTCTGGGACTTCTTCAGCGAGTTTTGCACTCAAGTCTGCATAGATCCATCCTTGATATCAAGAACACATCCGGGAACTTTCACGTATCCTATGTATATATACAAGGACACAGAATTGCTAAAGAACGCACATTAAAAAACAGACACTGATACAGATGATTCTGACAAAATAAACAAGAATGATTTTCTCATTCTGATGATCCAGTCAGAGCGAGCGAGTCTCCAGTTAACAATTCACTGATTACAATTATTTGGCTAGAGCCTCCAGCTAATGATTCTATGATTTAAATACAGTGATCATGATTATCTTTTTAAAAAACATCTTTATTTTTGTCAAAACCCTTTTTTATATGTACTAGACTTTGTGCTGTACTGTATGTTTTGGTATTTGTACTTGTTTGTTAACTTTATCATTAGCAATTAATTAATTATCGGCAAGTTTTGGTAATAAAATGGGTCACTATTTATTTTAATAGTCCGTTTGTTGAATTTAAGTCACATTGCCAACTAATTCTTATTAGATTTTAAGTAGACTGTTAGGTTGGGTTTAGGGTTGGGGTTAGGGTTAGTGTAAGTAGACATGTACTTGCAAAGTTTCTTAGTCAGTTAAATGTCTGCTGAAGGAGCAGTATCAACAGATATCAAGCAGACAGTCTACTATCACTCAGATGGACCATCAAAATAAAGTGTTACCATAAAATGTTTTCTTGTAACATTAACGATCATATAATGATATTTAATACTATATAATCAAGCACTTTTGGACTTTTACTCAAATAAAATTGAACTTTTACTGCACTAATTGGTTTTCCTGGTCAGATGCTGTTTAATGCTCACTTATGAAGAGCTCAGTCAAAGTTTCACAGAAATAGCACATGCAGGGGTAATAGGGAACACATTTCCCTAAGCTACTTTCCCCATAGAGGGAAAAAGCATCTAATTTTTAAAAATATTTTCTTTCACACCTTTCCCACAGTTGCGGCTTATCTCTTTTCTGCAGTATTTGCCTTTTTTGTTCTCCCAATGTCATGCTACAATTCTTTCACAATCCCCCCTCTGTTCTCTAACAACAAATGGCCGCTCGCCTCTTTTTGTCTTAGCGACAGCAAAACTGTCTGTTTCTTATTGAAGCTCTCAGCCTCTTCCCCAAGCCATTGTCTCCAGTTTCCTATTGTCCGATGGCCGTCTGCCGCCTGTTATTTACGGTTCTGCAGAACTGCAGGGGCAGAACCCAATAACCCGTGGCTAAAACACATGGGCTGCTCCTGCCACTCTTGCCAGCAAAACATTATGTTCCAAACTTTACCCATACATCCCATGTGTACAAATGATGAATCAGTGTGGCTCTCCAGGAATGGTTCACAATTAACACTCACAAGTGCTAATTTTGGCACAGACAAATAACTAAATTGGTACACAACATTAGACTTACTGTAAAAACTTGTGTTTAGTAGTTAGTTTTGTAGGGGGACCAACAGTTTTAACCCAAAAATGACCAGTCTGTCAGATGAAGAAGAGCTGAAGTCACAGATTCAATTAAAACAAATAAAGTTTACTGAACATAGTTTGCAGTTTCAACAGCAGAAGCCAGATTCAACACTCTAAAGAGTTTGTAGGTCGCTCTGCTTACAATCTCAAAACAACAACAATTATACTCTCACATAATTAACTGTGTCATACAAATAGGTGTTTTAACCTGATTGGTTAAAACGGATAGACTAAGAAAATTTCTGCTTTGTGTGTGTGTGTGTGTTCTATTCATTTATGGATCATTTTACATGTCTGGGTCAGCTCTGAACAGCCTTGTGGCTGTCTGACGTTTGTATGCTTGAGATATTGAGATATCGTTAGGAATTGTACGCAGTAAACTTTATTATTTTAATTGAATGCCTGACTCTAGCTCTTCCTCATCTGACAGGTCATTTTTGCATTAAAACTGTTGGTTTATCTTACTGCAGAGCAATATTTCTGCTAGTACTTTCTGTTTATGCAGTTTATATATATGTACTGTATATATGTTGCTACAAGACAGTACCAATATGCAAGTTAATATGATTTTAGATGGATGGATGGATGGATGGATGGATGGATGGATGGATGGATAGAGACAGACAGACAGACAGACCAATCGACAGACAGACAGACCAATCGACAGACAGACAGACAGATAGACAGATAGATAGATAGATAGATAGATAGATAGATAGATAGATAGATAGATAGATAGATAGATAGATAGATAGATAGATAGATAGATAGATAGATAGATAGATAGATAGATAGATAGATAGATAGATAGATAGACTTAGAAGTATAGTCAGAACAGCTCTTGTAACAGGAACTGCTTTAGTACAGTTTGATTGTTATTCTGGATCTACCTTAGTGGTTAAATAACCATTAAGGAATTAAGTTAAAAGATTAGCCTCTACTAAAGGGCTCTGGTTCTCATTATTTCATAATTCCCCCAACAATTCCAACCTGAATCAAGAACACTCAGCTGCCAGACCAAACACAGCGTCACTTACTGGCTGCCATGATAAAACAAGCTAAACTGTTCCACCTACGGCCTGCTTACAATACAACACTGCACTTTCGCATTATCAGAAGTAAGAGCCAATTTGAAGAAACTGATTATTTTCTACAAATTCAATGTACTGAAATCAATTATTCAGCTTATACACTGCAAAAATGCCTGTCTTACTTTTTTGTCTTGTTTCTAGTCCAAATATCAAATGTTTCTTAGATCAGGAAACATTCTATAGACATGCAAAACATATTGTCTTGTTGTAAGAAATAATATGCCAAAATGAAGTGAGTGTTTTTTTTCCTTAAAACAAACTAATTAATGTGCCAATAGGGTAAGCTAAATAATCTTATGTCAAAAGAAAAAGCAGGGTTATTTTTCATATCCTATTGGCAGATTATTTTGCTTGTTTTAAGGAGAAACTCACTTAATATTGGCATAGTATTTCCTAAAACAGGACAGTACATTTTGATTGTTTAGAAAATGCTTCTTGATTTAAAAACTAGCAGTGGATCACTGTTATAATACCTAAATGCATTGTTCAGATGGTGTATTTCAAGACATTGAAGGCCTAACATCAATTAGTCCTTACTTTATTTGTTGTTTTGAAATGCAGCAGTGGCAATGCAGTGGCGCAGTAGGTAGTGCTGTCGCCTCACAGCAAGAAGGTCGCTGGTTTGAGCCAGTCAGTTGGCGTTTCTGTGTGGAGTTGGCATGTTCTCCCTGCATCCGCGTGGGTTTCCTCCGGGTGCTCCGGTTTCCCCCACAGTCCAAAGACATGCGGAACAGATGAATTGGGAAGGCTAAATTGTCCATAGTGTATGAGTGTGAGTGTGTATAGATGTTTTCCAGAGATGGGTTGCTGCTGGAAGGGCATCCGCTGCGTAAAACATGTGCTGGATAAGTTGGCGGTTCATTCTGCTGTGGCGACCCCAGATTAATAAAGGGACTAAGCCGAAAAGAAAATGAATGAATGAATGAATGAAATGCAGCAGTCATATTCCGAGAAAGATGGACAGCTAAAGAACGCAGACGTTTGAGTTTGTCAGCTGCTGGCAATTGATTCCCTCCAGGTATAGAATGACCAGGCTATGAAAGTCAAGAGTTTTCCTTCACCATCTCTCCATCCTCAAGGTCAGAAGAGGATACCAGAGCCCTGTGAAAGAATATCTCCACTATTCGCATACGCTGGCCCTTCCACCGAGACCTCTGGCTCATAATATTTAACAAAGAGAGAGCAGCATGGCTTGTTAATGCCAGATTCTATAAATATATATGAGAGGTGAGATAAGGAAAGCGAGAATAGAGAAAGCTATAAAATAGATTTTCCACATACAACGCATATAAAGGATTCTTTGGAAAAGAGGTTTGACCTAATTGAGCTGCATACAAAAAAATGCGGGTTACACTTTGTTTTACAGTGTCCTACAAAGTCTTGTTTTGTAGAGTGAGGGTACATTTAAATAAGGAGTAAAAGAAATTACAACATGTACCTACAATATTGTTAAATGCTCATTTATGGTTAGTGGACAGAATTATTTGGGGCATAAAATAACTCTCTTTTTCTTGTAAAACAGTAATCTCTGTTTTATTTACAGCTTTATCTATTTTAAACTGAACTTCATCAAATGTAATGTACGGACTATAAATTACAGTCTATAAATTTGAGCTTTACAGTTTTTAACCAAATTTGACCATCCAAATTGGAGTTAATACCCTCAAAACAGTAAATTCTGCATTAACCAGAAGTCTTATTTCAGTATGTTGATGTACTTCTAACTAAAATAGAATATTGAGCAACCCAGGCTCCTTCTGATTATGTACCCTTATTTACATTTCTGGAGAGAGCAAAATACGTCACAGGAGCAATTTGAGATCTCAAATTTCTCTCGAGAGTGCTATTCGCACCTGCTGTTCACACGTAAATTCACCAGAAGCCGCTGTTGACTGACTGAATGACTGACTGACCGATTGACCCAACCAATAGCGTTTTTAAAAGCATCGTTTGACCCGCAGACCCACTTTCCTAAACCCAACCAAAAGTGTTTTCAAAAGCACAGATTGACCTAACCACCCACTCCCCTAAACCCAACCACAGTGTTTTAAAAAGCAATCCAGAAGAAAAGCCCCCTTATTTTTACCATGTTTTCCGATTTTACCACATTCTCACCCTGTGTTATGTACTGGATTTTTCAGATTTTGTTTTTGTCTTACTCACTGTCTGGAATCGTTATTCACCAGACTCGAACCCTGTCGTCGTGGTCAAGTCCTCTCTGCTTCTCAAGGCCGCCGACGTACATGTCGAGCTACTGGACAATCTGGTAACAGCAGGGAAAGCCGTCCATACGGAGGTAAGTGGTCAGCTGCTTGCGCAAAAAGGAATGGTGCCCCATAGCGTTCGTTTTAAAGACGAAAAGCAGCCATACATACGCTACATTATTCGCAATCTCCAGAAATGTATATAGGGGTACATTTTCAGAATGAGCCTATGTTGATATTGAGTATGGGGCAGGGATTTCATTTTGCACATTCCTTCCCTCATAGCAAACTAACAGTCGAAATTGCTAAAAAAAAAACTGTAGCAATAATGTATAAAGCAAGATTTATTTTGAATAATAAATCAATGTATGTATTATATAACAGACTTATGTTCTTATATAATCTGAGAGAAGAACAAAATCTCATAAAGTTGAAAACAAGGACAACTTTTAAAAAATTGTGTATGTCTGTATGTGATGTGAAATTATGAAACAGTCTGGAACAGATTCTCAAACAATGTCATGATATTAATCAATTATAAAAAGTTCATAATTAAAGGAATACAATGATTAATAGAGGTGATTGTAAAAAATATGGAAAATATAAAAAAAATTAAAAAAAAATTATATATATATATATATATATTATTAAAGAAGTATGTTGATGAAAAAAGAACAAAATGAGAAAGGTACAGTATGATGATTTTTTAGTTAATGGCCGTTTGCAACACTATATTTTTTGGGGTCTATGTTATAAAATGGAAATGTACAAATGGTGAATTAACCATATAATATGTACAAGATGTTAAAAGGATGAAATATGCCTCATGAAAAATCACAGATTTGTATATACAATGTATGATAATGGATGAATGATGTGTGTGGTAATGTGGTGGAAAAAAAAATTATTAGCTTTTCCTTCATCCGGCTCTATTTCGACCATGATGAAATCTATTTTGTTTAAAAAATTGTTTTAAGTGTATGTATATATATATATATATATATATATATATATATATATATATATATATATATATATATATATATATATATATATATATATATATATATATATATATATTTTTTTTTTTTTTTTTTTTTTTTTTTTTTCGAAATAAATAAATCAAACCAAATGGTAAAAGGGGCATGGTTTAGAATATTATGGCTGAAGCCAGCAAACTGACATCATCAGAGAAGGACCACCACTCCAAACATGGAAGCAAATTGTCAGACTTTGAAGATTTCCAAAACAAACATTTTTTTATTTTATTTTATTTTTTCAGTGGATTAACTTGAATGGATTAATTATTCACCTAAAGCATAACAATGTGTGCTGTGAATTTTAATGTACGCTGTATACAATAAACACTTTAATACTAAGATTAATACTAAGATGAAACAGCTATTTTCAATAAAACCTACTCAATTACAGACATGCAGTACTGTACAAGTATACACTATAAAATTTATTTTTTTCAAAGTACACTGTAAAAAATGTCTGTAAATTAGCAGTTTTTTGTATTTTGTTTTTATAATTTTTGAATTTTTCCACATTTATTTATGCTTTTGAATTGCATTATAGAACCCTAATCTTTGTTCCAACAACTATTAACCTTGAAAAGTTTGAAGAAGGGACATTTAAGAACATTTTTAATAGTTTAAAGTGATATATCGTCTGGGTTTGTGTTTTATATTATGGTATAAAACCTTATTATTATTAGTTATTTTACAGACTCATTTATCTATATATTATTTCTTATAAATTATTTTAACTAATAAAATGTCAATAAAAGTCACTTTGTTAAACTGTAGAGTTGAATTTTCAACATCAAGAGTCGACAGAGCAAAGATCAAGGTCCCATAATTCAATTCACAACTGTAAATAAACTGGAAACATATATGAACCACAAAATATGGGCACTGTTCCTTTACAGATATATTTTACAGTTTACCCTGGAGTAGCATAACAGCATTTTCTTTAGTAAACAATATTTTTTAAAACCAATTTAGGTCCATTATGTAACTTAAAATAAAGAAACACAGACATGCATATTGTTTATTTTCCATCAAACCTCTGTCAGGATAATTTCCTTGACCTCACACAATGATTTACAGTTAAAACAGCAGCATGAATGTTGAATATCCACATATTTATCTTATTCTTCAATGCGGAAGTGCGCTCATTTTTGTGATTGTTTTAGAACTTCCAATTCAGCTACCTATGGGAGAAATGACTAGGAATAATAATCTGCAGAAAACTGTCAAACTTGCTCTCTAAATAAGCATTTGCATGACTATACAAACAAAGAAGAAGAATATAATGAGAAAACATCAGTTTGCAACATCAAGCAGCAGATTTAGCTGTTTTTAATCTAAAAATAAATAGAAGTATATGAGACCGGAAGTCTTGAGCCAAAAAGATTGGCTGTGCCCGCTCGTACACGAAGAATAAGGTGAATAGCACAGCCTCAAGACAAAACAGCACAGCGATGAACCTGACTGTGGTCCACTGACCATCTTTTCTGTTTTTAAAGACTGCAGCCAATGTAGATCAGCTCACATTAGACTAAACTCTCAGTCCAGCCGTTCTCAAGCGCAGATTATGATTCACAACACTGCCAGACTTCTCACCTCTTATTATATCATCTCCTCTGGCTTTTCCCTCAACTCATTCATTGCCTTTGGCGCTCTCTCGCTCTCTCTCTCTCTCCTTCCAACATGTCATACGTATGTCTCTCCATCCATCTTTCAGCCTCTATCCACACATCTAGTCTCAACACCTCAACCTCTGCATTTACCTTGCAAAGTCATAATTACCGTGAGAATTATGGCACTTCAAGTACTGTGTGAATTACTAAGCAGGTGGCAATGTCATGCCATGTTAACATGTCATGTGCATTTACATGTTGTGATTATTTTTAGAATATGTACAATTATGCATACTTACTGTATGGCATATAGAAATTGATAGATAATATAACGAAACTGTGGTTTCCTTATAAAGTCGGTTCATGGACAGTAATTACTTATTTCCACTCGTATTGTGATTACTATAATAAGTATGTAGTGTGCACATGTAGAAAAGCACTATAGAATGGATGGTGCTGATATTTAGTTGGATTCATTCAGCCATGATTTACAACCAAGATGATTACAAGCAATATGTGATTTACAAACAGGAGAGATCAATACAAACATCAATGCAATCAATACAGGCTCACATGGGAGAAAAGGGCTTTAATGTCCATCAAATACTTTAATGTGCCTATTGAGCATTCTTCACATCTCAAACGTTTATTTATTTAATATACAAATAAATAAATATATAAATAAGATCCTTATAATGAGATCCCAAACAGAGCCCAATTTCAGGCCAATTTCTTCACATGGATTAAAAAATGCTCTTTATGTTTTTTAATAAGTTATAGTTTTACCATTTTTAACGGGGAAGTACATTTAGGGTGCTTTCACGTCTGTGGTTCGGTTTATTTGGTCCAGACCAAAGGCAACAAATGATACATTGTAGCACTTTTCCGGCGGTTTCGGGTCCTTTTCACACCACACTGATTCCTTTGGTCCGACCCAGGTGAAAAGAACCAAAATGCAGTCATGTGACAAAATCCACATCACTCATTGGCCAGATGTTATTGAACGTATTTCCTAAACTGCTTTTTGATTGGTCAGAATTAACGTGCGGGAAAATGCCAATGGAACTCCCGCAAGTAAACAAACCAGCAGACACAAAATGTTGCTTTTTACTATCGAGGGATGACTGCTCTGAATGATTGTATCCCTGGTCATAGTTCACTATGTTTGTATACTTTACTGTAGACAAACAATACATTTCGAGATTGAAGTGTGGCTGCGGCTGGAAAACAATGTTTTAATGCATTGCATGCGGCGAAGGTGCATCGCAAGTCACTTCAGGAGGGGGCGTGAATTAATTTAGCTAAACTGTGACATGGTTATCTTCTGGAAATATTACTAACGATCCATCAGGTAAAGTTTTTCCCTCCTTCTCGGTTTAAAATTGCTGGTAAAGTGCTGTCAACAAATATTTTTCCTCCACATCCCATAAGATGGGACAGCGCATTGGACTATGGCAGCTGGATAAGTCCAAAAGGGCACAGTACTTTTTGCAGTTGGGTCTGTTCTAGTTCGGATCATGTTCTTACCACAAACAAACTGCTCCAGGCTTTTTATGGTCCACTTATGGTGGCACTCGAGTGCGATTGCTACATTGACACCTGCCTAAACGAACCACACCAAGAGGGAAAACGAACTCTAGTGCGATTCAACCGAACTAAAAAAGACAGGTGTGGAAACACCCTCAATTAATTAGTTTGTGATGTTCATTCTGTTTATATGCTGATTAACATATTAAAGCACGTGCAAAGTGCTTGAGTACAATTTAAATTATAATGTACTCTCAATTAAGTGTCAGTAAATTTTACATTCAATTACGTAATTGAAAGTATAAACAATAAATGCGTACAATGTTTTCAATTGAATTAAACAAGTGTAAATGTATAATCAGATTTAAAGTTGTCTGCTTTATTTTTTAAATAATATCTGTGATTATTGAATGTGAAATAACGTTTCACTGGTATTAATATAACTCTAAAGAATATCCATAAATTAGCAGTTTTCTGTATTTTATGATTCATGTTTTTATTTCTTATTTTTCCCCTTTTATTTATGCTTTTTAATTGCATCATGGGACCTTGATCTTCCTTCCAACAACTTTTAACCTTCAAAGTTCTAGAAAGTGACTTATTTCAACATTTTAATAGTTTAAAGTGATATATTGTCCGGGTTGGTGTTGTATATTAAGGTACAAAACAGACGGACCATCAAAATAAAGTGTGACCAATCATTTTTAGTGCAATAATACTGACAAACAGTTATTAAAATACTTTATATTAAATAAGCATTCACTTTAAATAATTAAGAATTATTAATTAATTATGATCAAACGACTCACTTTAGTTTTGCAATGCAGTTTTTATTTTGAATTCCTTGTGTTTATTTTGCAGTCATTTTATTGTTGGACAATGGACCTAGTGTGCGTTTCCCTTGACCAGCATACATATTACCAGATGGGATAGAAAGGAAACCAGCATTAGCTCGCTGCTTGGCCTGCCAACACTGGCTCCCGGTGACACTCTGGGCCCTGTTCCCAAATCACCTCTAAAAGACCACAGATGCTGACTTCCTAGGGCATTACCAACCACTTTCCCATTCCTTCCTGGCCTCTGTGGCTGCCCTTATTCTCTCATTTCATCTCTCGGAGAGGTCTGTGAGTCAGCTCTAGGAACATTACACCTGCAAATCTGGTGCCGTGTTCTGTTTTTGTCTTCTTTGCCCCGTCTACTTACACTGTCCTGAGAGAGATTAGCTAGGCATATACCTGCGGATATAAATAAACTCTCTGTCCAGAGAAGCTAGCCACCATTTTCCTACACCACAAAGGAGCGTTGTGTAAATTATAGAAGTAACTTGTGTTAAATGATCTATTTTGTCTCAGTTTTAGAAGTCTTTTATAGTTAAACAGTTGAGTTTTATCAGTTTTGAATTCATTCAGCCAATCTCCGGGTCTGGCGGGAGTAGTTTTAGTTAGCTTAGCAAATGAGCATAATCAGATTAAAACATTAGCATCTTCCTCAAAAAAAAAAATATATATATATTTTCAATAATTTTCCGATTTAAAGCTTCACTGTTCTGTATAGTCAAGCTTTAAATAGGAAAATTGTTGATACTCGTTTTTGAAAAGTTTGAGCAATATGCTAATAGTCTAATGCGATTCAATAGTTTATGCTAAGCTAAGCTAAAATTCCTCCCACAAGAGACAGAGTTAAACTGAATGGATTAAAAAATGGTAAAAATAATCTGTTTAAATTCAACTGTCTAAAATAAAGTGCCTTTAAACTGTAAACAATCAGTGAGATCTTTCACAAAACAGTAAGTTTGCCTTATGGTACAGTATGGTAGGGTATGGTTCGGTACGCTTTTAGGGCTGTTTGCACCGTACCGTACCACTTTTTGGGTACCCTTTTTAAAAAGTACCTACAGTAGCATGACAAAAGGGTACCAAAAAGCTGAGCCAGACACGTAGCTGAACATTATTGGTTTTCAGAGATACTTCACTCGCTCGTGCACAAGCATGGAATGTAAACAAAGGAACCACCATTTTTAAAACACAGCCAAAACATTATACGTATATAATACAAGATGTAATATTATATAATAACAAGCCATGGTCGACCCGAGCTCAAACAAACCTTGTCGTTGTCTTGATGAACAGCCACAAAGCCAAGAAGAACAAAATCTGCCGTGTCCTGTTTTTGTTTTACGAAGTCGTCTAAAAGTACGAGTGGTTTTGCTTTCTCCAGAGAGGTCACATGCACTCGCCACGCGTCTATATTTAAAATAACAAACTTCTTGAGCTGATGATAATAACGTGTGCAAGATTAGTGCTTCTGACATCTGATCCTTTCAAAAACTGACAAACGTGAGAGCCAAGCACAAAAAAACAAAGGAGCAAATGATTCTTTTAGAAACCTAAAAGATGAACAAACTGCCATATTTAACTATTATCATCACCTTTTGGACTATTATGATGGAATTACTCTCTAACAAGAGGCTACATGTGCTGGTGAAGATTGAAGATACAGATGAGAGGTTTGCACTGACTGGGCTATATATTGCATGTTTTTGAAGCCAAATAAGGACTAAATGTATGCTATGTGTAGCTTTTCTGTAATTGGTAACATATCAGAGACTGTAAGTGTCTGTATGTGTTTATATATATGTTACAGTAGGCTATTTTGATCTGCAGTTATAATCAAATCATGTTCATAGAAAGGTTAGTAATGAACATTTATACACAAGTATGTTTACATAAAGCCTCTGTTTTATGAGAAGTGCTTCTCATAAGATATGTCAACGACCAGTACAGCTTTACATTGACATTTCCTTGAGCGAAAATGACATCCACTTAAACTTTCAGTCGTACACCACACCCACCATTGGTACCCTTTTGGCAGTGGAAACTCAAGGTGACCTGCACCAATCCGTACCGTACTTTACCACTCTGTGGAAATCGGCCAATACAGTTCATCCATTGAATATTAAAATTCAACTTAATATAATTAACAAATGACTTTCAGCAGATAATGAATAAACCCAAAAGGTATTATATATGGGATGCTACAGGTTTCATAATGTTTTAGTTTTTCATTTATTATAAACATTTTATTCTAATTATAAACAGAAATAAACAGTTTTAGTCTTCATTTCTTTGTTTTTTTATTTTTCTTTAGTGTGTGTAGAAAAAGGTGAATACATCCCAAGCAAGAGAACTGCGGACAAATCAGACACCTTTACCCGGTTTAATATTCATTCCGGGAGAGGACGGAGGAATGGACGCTCTCTCACTAATCCATAAAAAGGACTCTGTAGGCCTCCACCTGCCAAAGACGAGGCATCAAGTGATCAGTCTTTCTCAATGACCCATTAGGGTGACTCTATGTTACAGCCCCGCAATCCTACACAAAGCCCCTTATTGAGCCGCTGCCCTGATTTCTGGCTAATTGGATCGCCGCTGTTGTTCCTCCTCGCTGCTTTGGAGTAGGTGGTTTATAAGATTGAGCACGTTCCCTATTCTTCCCTTTTACAAGGTTGATGTCTTCGCACCCACTCCAGGCCTCAGGTTTCTGTCAGAGACTTGCACAAAATGAGCTGGTGATTGTGTGATTAGATATCACTGTAAACTGGTAACAAGGTCGTTTGTTTTAGTTTATGTTGGTTTATTCTAAAAATACAGGCCAAAATGCAAAACAAAAAGACAGTTTATGATGCATGATATTGAAAAAGCAGCTACAATTATTACTTTATTAAGAAAAAAAAAAATATTGAGAAATATGTTTAATAAATCACATCAAGATATACATGTAAATGTTGTATTTTAACTAAAATGATAATCATTGAATATTAACATTTAACTGAATATTAACTCTTAAAGAATCATATATTTGACCATAAGACAAAGCTATAGTGCAGGTTGCAGGTTTTTTTTTAGGGCAGGTTAAATATATATTTAAGTTATGCATTAAATATTAAATAATTAAGAAGTAATAATTTACTATACTCAGATTGTCAAATATTAAAAAACAACAATAATACAATGCCATGTGTGCAAAATTAGGTTTTTATATCAGGCCCATCGCCACCCTGGTTCATTTTTCTAAAAAAATAAAAAATAAAACCTTTTTGCAGGTATTCACCTTATTTTCTATTTAATTATGAGGTTTAAATACTGCATTTTAGTGACATTTTAAGCACTATTTTTAGCTGGATTAGCTTGTCGGATGGTCATCATAATCACACTTTTTGAGGTACCAAAAACATTTGCTAAATATAAAGAAATATGAAAAACAATTTACATTTTTAATTATTTTAAATTTAATTATTGTTTATTTATCATTTGTTAAATATTTAAAAAAATTATTAATTATTATTTTATTTGTTTAATTTTAATATATATATTTTTTATTACATCATATATCATTAGGAAAAAAAGAGTCTGTTAAAGTTTTGAACAAAAAAAAAAAAAAAACTATAGCCTATGGTCATTTATTGGGCAAATAACAAACTGGCCAACACATTCAACTTTTCTCAGTCAGAATTTGGCCATCTGAAAAAAATAAATAAATAAATAAAACATTAATATTAATAATGTAAAGCTTCTTGATTGTTTTATGGATAACAAAAAAAGCCTATTTCATGTAAAAAAATTACTTTAATATGAGCTGCTTTTGGTGCTTTAAACCTTTCTAGAGTTATTTTGTTTTCTTTTAATAATAAGAATCCAAGATTCAAAATAAAAGCTGCTTGTAGTGAAAGATTACGTCAGATTCTATGTTATTTATTTTTTATATATATGTTTTACATAACTGGACGTTGAACTATAAATGTTTGCATTTATTGGAAGCCTTCTTTAGTCAAAAATAGCAGTCAAAATAAGACAAATGAGCTCATGTATGGGACAAATTCTGGACCTTTTATCAGTGGGGGGGGGGGGGGGGGGGTCCGTTTGTTGAATTTAAGTTATATTACATCTACATGCCAACTAATTCCCATTAGATTATAAGTAGACTGTTAGGGTTGGGGTCAGGGTTAGGGTTAGTGTAAGTTGGCATGTTGCAAAACTTGCAAAGTTTCTTTTAGTCCGGTAAATGTCTGTTGAAGGAGCAGTATCAGCAGATATTAAACAGACAGTCTACTAATACTCAAATGGACCATCAAAATAAAGTGTTACCCTATTGAGTACATGTGTCTGAGACTGCATGTGCAAGTCTGCAGCCAGATACTATTGTCCTTCTGCTATTTACCTATAGAAGCTATTTAATTGTACAATCACAGAAAATGGTTTTGGAAAATGCAATATAAGTCAATGGTTACAGGTTTCCAGCTTTCTTCAAATTATACATAATATATACATATAGGTTTTGTGTTATCAGAGGAAATAAGCTCAAACAGATTTGCAACAAGAAAAGGGTGAGTAAACATAAAAGAATTTTCATTTTGGGGTGAAGTATCCCTTTAATCCTGAAATAGGCACTATTAAAGGAACAGTCCCCCCAAAATTATGACACGCTGAGGTCTTGTGAAGTGAAATGATAAGTCTATGAAAGACATTAAACATTATTTAAAATATGATTAGCTTTAATCCACAGCCTGGTCAAACAGTATTTGGAGCATGTGCGAATGTAGTCCGATTGTAGCCCTGTCGCATTTGATGATGAATGCGCGAGGGTTGGTGGTGATGCATTTACCAATAACAATCAGCAAAAGTGTAACCTGATCTCCAATCAAAGCGACATGCACCAAAAACTCTTTAACCTATTGATTTGGACAGGTTTGTATGTGTGTGCATTTGATCTCAAAAGACAGTCACCATTGACTGGCATTATAAGAATCACAGAGGACCACAGAATTAGCTAAAACTCTTCATTAATGTTCTACTGAAGAAAGAAAGGCACCTCCCACTTTAAAGACTTACAGTTGAAGTCAGAATTATTAAACCCCCTGAATTACTAGCCCCCCCTGTTTATTTTTTTCCCAATTTCTGCTTTTATTTTAGCCAAAATAAAACAAATAAGACTTTCTCCTGGAGAAAAAATATTATCAGACATGCTGTGAACATTTCCTTGCTCTGTTAAACTTCATTTGGGAAATATTTTAAAAACAAAAACAAATTTAAAGGGGATTTATTAAATCTGATTTCAACTGTAAATCAAAATTATTAGTCCTAGAATATTATTTTCTTTAATATATATATATATATATATATATATATATATATATATATATATATATATATATATATATATATATATATATATATATATATATATATTCTACTGGAACAAGTCTTATTTGTTTTATTTCGGCTAGAATAAAACCTTTTAAAAAATATTGTTAGTTTAAATAATTAAAAACAAAACATTTTAAGGTCAATATTATGATCCCGTTAATATATATTTATTTTTAGTACCCTAATCTTAGGACTTCATGCTTTTATCACCAGCAGGGCTGATTACTGTAATGGACTCATCACTCGCCTTCCCAAAAAGACAGTCAGACAGTTGCAGCTCATCCAGAACCAGAAAATCAGAGCACATCACACCTGTCCTCGGGACATTACACTGGTTCCCAGTTACATTCAGAATAGATTTTAAAGTATTATTACTTGTCTATAAATCAGTAAATGGCCTAGGACCTCAATACATTACAGATATGCTCACTGAATATACAAACATAACAGATCACTAAGATCTTTAGGATCAAATAAACTAGAAACTCCAAGGGTTCAGTCAAAGCAGGGTGAATCCGTCTTCAGCTATTATGCCCCTGCTGCTGTGAACAGCTTCCAGAAGTGATTAGATGTGCACCAACATTAGACACATTCAAATCAAGACTGAAAACACATCTGCTTAGCAGTGCCGTTACTGAATGAGCACTGTGCTATGTCCCACAGGTCGCACTATTATGTCTCTCTTTTCTTTTTCATTTCTGTCAAACCTGCTTAATACATTTTTAATCGGTTTTTATCTGTTTGAATCATTTTATTCTGTACTTGTTTATTTTATTCATGTTTATGTAAAGCACTTTGAATTACCACTGTGTATGAAATGTGCTATAAAATGAATTTGCTTGCCTTGCCTAATCAACTTAATTAACCTTGTTATGTCACTTTAAGCTGAATATTTTTTCTTTTTTAAATATTTCCCAAATGATGTTTAACGGATTCAGGAAATTTTCACAGTATGTCTGATAATATTTTTTCTTCTGGAGAAAGTCTTATTTGCTTTATTTCAGCGAGAATAAAAGCAGCTTTTAATCTTTTATGAACCATTTAAAGGTCAAAATTATTAGCCCCTTTAAGCTAATTAGTTTTTTTAGATCAAACCATCGTTTTGCAGTAACTTGCCTAATTACCCTAACCTCCCTAGTTAACCTAATTAACCTAGTTAAGCCCTTAAATGTCACTTTAAGCTGTATAGAAGTGTCTTATGGCAAAGATAAAATATACCAGTTATTAGAAATGAGTTATTAAAACTATTTTGTTTAGAAATGTGTTGAAAAAAAATCTTTTCTCCATTAAACAGAAATTGGGGGAAAAAAAAACAGGGGGGCTAATAATTCTGACTTCAACTGTATCTAGTAAACTATGATCTACTGTCATCATGGCAAGGATAAAATAAATTAGTTATTAGAAATTAGTTATCAAAACTATTATGTTTAGAAATGTGTTCTTTCCGGAAAAAATATACGGGGGGCTTATAATTCAGACTTCAACTGTGTGTTTAGACCCAGGTGTTGCTGCCAACCACAGCAACCAAAACGTCCCAGCAGTCTCTGTAATGAAAGTTGTGGCTCCTGGGGCTCCGGTGCGCTCACAGCACATATGCCAGCGACGTTTTACATGCCACAGCACAAAAGACGGTATTGAGGAGACCTTTGTCGGCATGAAACCTCAGGGACGCACATCTGATGTGGTACAGCACAAAAGACGTCCTTGTCGGAGATCACCAGGGAAACTGCAGGCCCGAGAGATTGAGAAAACTGCACAAGGAGGCAAATAACCTCTAAATCAGGTGTTAAAAGGAGGACCGGTCCACATACTTGCACTTGCGTTAGATTTCCATATGTCATTGGGCTCATGAATACAGCATTAGGACGAGGTATGATGAATTATTGTCATCCGCAAATGGTATTATATGGCTGCATCATAAACCTTTCAATGGGCATGTGACATGACACTGAGATTGGATATCCAAGGCAGCGAGGGGGTAATCTTGCACGAGCGATTGCATTATTCGAGCGGCTGAGTGAAACTAATCAGGTTTGAGGGCTCCACTCATCTCCAAGCCAGACGCTCATTAGAAAGGCCGTGTACCGCCGACGAGACACACACTAACTAAAACCGCGTCATCTGAATTTATAACAATATACTGTATTTCCACATACAAAAATACTCAATCAATCAATCAATCAATCAATCAATCAATCAATCAATCAATCAGTGAGAGGTATTTGTTGCTTGTGCCAATGTTTAGTTTAATTCCAGAAACTGTTTTTTATCCTTTAGTTTGCCTCTTATACTGTAGGTCAGTGGTTCTCAAATTCAGTCCTGGAGGTCAGGTGTCCTGCAAAGTTTAGTTCTAACCCCAATCAGACACATCTGGGCTAGCTAATCAAGCTCTTACTAGGCTTTCTAGAAACATCCTTGCATGTGCGTTGAGGCAAGTTGAAGTTAAAATCTGTAGGGTAGGGTTGCACCAGCTGTTTGTAAGTTCTTTCTTAAACTGGAATGTAAAGTCCACACTAGGGGTAACTACTAGCTTTACTAACTTAATTTGTTGTCACTTAGGTTGCACCACATGTTCTTAAGGCACACCGTAGTTAGTAGGTCGTAAGCTCTTCGTAAAGTCATGCGTAGTTGCATTAAATGACTTAATATACAATAAAAAGCATTTAAATTGTTAAGCTTCTTTAAAAATCTGCAACTAATGCATCTATATGTAACATTCCTATGAAAATGATAAATTATATTTTTATAGTACATTACAGTCAGTCACTATTAACAGATGACACATACATGCATCAGCATCGAGCTGTGAATGCACAAGTTATCAAAAAACTAAACTTGTATTTTTTTTTATCCTACACTTGAAAGAGAAAGAGCAGGGAGAAGAACTCAGTAATGAAGAAATTCTCATTTTAAATGATGGATACATTTAACACAAAACAATATAAATAAAACTCTTTTTTTTTATAAACCGAAATAAATGCGACATTTGGGAGGAAACTATATGGAGCCAGATCAGTTTAAAAAAATAATACATTTACAAAATCCAATTCGTAAATTCAAAACACGATGCATAAATACACAAATCCACTTCTTAAGTTCAAAACTTGATTCACAAATACACAAATCTACTTCTTAAGTTCAAAACATGATTCACAAATACACAAATCCAATTCGTAAAATCAAAACACGATGCATAAATGCATAAATCCAATTCGTAATTTTAAAAACACGATTCATTAATGCACAAATCCAATTCATGAGTTCAGAACACGATTCATGGATACACAAATCTAATTTATCAATTCAAAACTCAATTCATATACAAATTCAAATCGTAAATTCAAAACACGATTCAAATACACAAATTCGGTTCATAAGTTCAAAACACGATTCATAAATACACAAATCCAATTCGCAAATTCGAAACACGATTCATAAATACACAAATCCAATTCGCAAATTCAAAACACGATTCATAAATACATAAATCCAATTCGTAAATTCAATACACAATTTATAATATACACAAATCCAATTCATAGGTTCAAAACTCGATTCATACACAAATCCAAATCGTAAATTAAATACATGATTCATAAATACATAAATCCAATTCATAAGTTCAAAACACGATTCATGAAAACACAAATCCGATTCATAAATACACAAATTCAATTTGCAAATTCGAAACACAATTCATAATAAACACAAATCCAATTCATAAGTTAGTAACCGATCTGGCTCCATAAAAATAAGGCTGTGAGTAGAGGGAGATCTTTCTTCATTATCGTTGCGAGCTCGTCAATGTAAACTAATCTCGCTGTCATCTCTTTTCTACCATTATACATGGGAGGAGGCTGCCATAAACATTTAGTTGGAATGTAGCGTTATGTTTAAACTAAGTGAAGTAGTGCAACACAAAAAAATTAAGTAATGTGTAAGTTGTAACTTAGTGTCTCTTTAAGTCACAACTAGGCTGTGTTTTAACCTTCGTTCTGCTGGTGCAACCAGCCCCAGGACATTGGCCCTTCAAGACTGAGTTTGATAACTCCTGCTGTAGGTAATTCTTTCCAGTGCAATGTAATGTATGCTGGTGATTTTTAATAACATTTCCACAAGCGCTCGTGCAATGATCACTGAGCTGGGCATTGAGTCATCAGATCTATAGGACATTAAAAACAAAAGAGAACAAAATTCCCTGTCTCTATTCAACTTGCTGTCTGCGCTTCTAACCAGGTGTGGTCGGACAGCCATATGGTGTGTTTTCACTGCTTTGTAAAGTCATTTTCGCTGATAGCGTGTGTGCAAATTTGCGTAGTCTAAGTAGAGGGGAGAGAGTGAGAACTTGAAAACTCAGCCATCTGCTACATGCGTCATTAAGTTCAATCTCAATATTAAAATGAGAGGGTTTTATCATGGGAAAATCACCGCCATCATACTTGCAATTAGAGTTGGTTGTAGCTGCAGAATGCCTATAGAGTGGATGGATTTGTTCTGATGCTGTTGTGTAGGATTATGAAGGTTCTTTTACCTAATTAGCTCAGGCACACAAGATTTTTTGTCTGATAGTCACTACATTTCTGAAGAAATAAATCAAACTAATCTATAATGCTTCCCAATCAGTTCAATTTCATTTACAATACATCCGAAACCTGAAACTACACTACCTGACAAAAGAGCTACACATAATAACTTGATTTCTAGTTGATCATTTGGAAAATTGGCAGAAGGTAAGATTTTTTTCTGTTGGATATAAGGTAGATCTGTTGAACTGCACCCCAATCATCATAAATACTGCAGAAGACCTATTGGAACCCACATGGACCTAAGATTCTCATGGATTTCATTCAAGTTTGGTAAAGGAAAAATCATGGTTTGGGGTTACATTCAGTATGGGGGCATCCGAGAGATCTGCAGAGTGGATGGCAACATCAACAGCCTAAAAACCACAGGAGAGGGCGAAGTCTTCAGCAGGATAGCGCTCCTCATCCTTTAAAGAAGGTCAAGGTGCTCCAGGATTGGCCAGCACAGTCACCAGACATAAACAATAATGAGCATATCTGGAGTAAAATGAAGGAGGAGGCATTGAAGATGAATCCAAAGAATCTTGATGAACTCTTTGAGTCCTGCAAGAACGCTGTCTTTGCCATTTCAGATATTCCAACTTATTTGCGGCATTGCAGAGTCCTCCAAGCTCATGGGAGTAATACACAGTAGTACTCCTTTTTCCACTGCACCATGACTTTATATTCTATACTGTACATTATTTCTGTTAAGTGACAAGACTTCTGTCTAAGTCTTGTCTAAGCAAAGTCTTACTGTGCTAATTAAATAATTAAACATCAAGGCATGATCATATTTTAATTTGGTAACTTAATCTAGAGGCCTTTGCCTTTCATATAAGCCACTTCTAATACCAATAGATCAACTAGAAGTGAAGTTATTATTTGCTGTTCCTAAAACTTGGATAGACATCAAGACTTTAGTCAGGTATTGTACTTTCAATATATGTACGCTGGGATATCATCTTGTTGGCTTCATGAAAATTCATCAACACCCATCAAGCATATTAGCACCCAACAAGGAGACGAGACCTGCTGAAAACTATAATATTATGATATATTATGTAGCGGACATCTGCAGATTGGACAAGATATGGATGGAACATTTCCATCTGAAAAATAATGAGGCATGGTTATACATGGCTCGGCCGGGTCAATTTTGTCTTTTAAATTCATGAGATTTAGAGGACTTCTTAATGCCACGTTTGAGAGGCGAGACAAAGAAAGAAAAGGAAATTAAAGAAGTGGAAATCACAGCGTTTCATTGTACCCGTGTTTTATGAGGGAGGTCAGGCGTATTCTTACACAGAAATTTGTTCTGAAACATATCCTGCTGTGATTGATTCTGTCAACCTATTTAAAGTCAAATTTTCATAAAAATTCAGGCTTCGGGAACAGGACAGACAAGTCAGGTCCACACACACTCACACACCAAAATGAATAATTGAAAAAAGACAGATAGAAAAAGAAAACTGGCTCTCACCGGGCACAATAAAGGCTATTCCACTCTTAGGATTAAAATGATCTGGAATACAAAAAGCCCTCATTTATCTTTCCCGGCCCCTGGTACTGTTTTGAAGCGGACAGGAGACAGAGGTAAGGAAACGTTAGGGTGTTTATTAAATGACAACAAGGAGCACATGAAGGATAGCCAGGAGGATCAGGAGTGATGTTGGGGTCTTTTCCTCCGTGGCTGGGTAACAGGAATACACGAGGATGGACAGCACACACCAGATACAGCTGACAGAGGATGACACAGACTTGGAAGGACTGGAAGACAGGACGATTCGGGTGGACCAGGAAGACTAGGAGGAATACAAAGAGAACAGGTAAGTAAAGCGTTTGTTTTAGCTGAGGATGACTACGCTGAGTGGTCGCTCAGTTGTCCGCTTTCGTCGAGACGAGCCCGGACAATGAGCGACTGGAGTGCTGTGCTTTTATCTGGTGCTCGTGAATGTGATGCAGCTGTGTGCTCATTAGAAGTCAGGTGATGGTGATCTTCGTGAGTGGGGATCGTGAGAGCCTGACCAATCCGTGACAGTACCCCCCTCCCCAGGGCCCGCTCCTGAGGGCCGACACCTCCGACGCCGTGGTGGTCTCCCTCTGCCTCTAGGCGCTGGGAACTCAGGGTGGCTCTCATGAAACTCCACCATGAGACTAGGATCGAGAATATCAGCTCTGGGAACCCATGTCCTTTCTTCGGGGCCGTACCCTTCCCAGTCCACCAGGTACTCCAACTGGCCACCACGACGTCGGGAACGCAAGATCTCCTTCACTGCGTAGACGGCTCCTTCTTCTAGGAGCAGTGGAGGAGGGGGTTCCTCTTCGTGGTCAGGCTCTGTGGAGGGAAGAACAGGATCGTGATAGGGTTTCAGGAGTGATACGTGGAATGTAGGGTGAATACGGTAGTGAGAGGGTAATTGTAGTTTGTAGGTGACGGGGTTAACCTGTTCCACGATGGTGAAGGGACCAACAAATCGGGGACTTAACTTGCGAGAGGGCAGTCGCATGCGTATGTCCCGGGTGGATAGCCACACCTTTTGTCCGGGTGTGTATCTGGGTTCTTCAGACCTTCTTCTATCGGCGGTTACCTTGCTTCGACGGACTGCCCTCTGCAGATGTTGATGAGCCTCGTCCCAGACTCTCTCGCTCTCCCGGAACCAGTGATCCACTGCGGGGACATCAGATGGTTCGCCATCCCAGGGAAAGAGCGGTGGTTGGAAGCCCAGGACGCACTGGAATGGCGTGAGTCCGGTGGAGGGTTGCCGCAGTGAATTTTGGGCATATTCTGCCCAGCCCAAATACTGGCTCCAGGAGCTCTGGTGACCACTGCAGAAGGTCCTCAGGAACCGTCCCACCTCCTGAATCTTCCTCTCTGTCTGCCCGTTGGTTTGGGGATGATATCCAGAAGAGAGGCTGACGGCCACACCTAGGAGCTTGAAGAAGGCTTTCCATAGACGTGAGATGAACTGTGGACCTCTGTCCGACACAATATCTTCTGGAATACCAAATGACCTGAAGACTTGATTAAAGATATTGTCGGCTGTTTCAAAGGCTGTGGGAAGACCTTTCAGAGGGATTAGTTTGACAAACTTTGAGAATCTATCTACGATGACTAGAATACAGGTATTACCTTCTGACGAGGGGAGGTCAGTGATAAAGTCCACTCCTAGGTGTGACCAGGGACGGTTCGGAATCGGCAAGGGATGGAGCTTTCCAGCGGGTAGATGACGTGGGCTCTTGGATTGGGCACAGTCCTTACAGCCCTGAACATATTGCCTCACATCCCTTGCCATGTTTGGCCACCAGAATCGTTGGGATACTAGCGAGAGAGTATTGTTGATCCCTGGATGTCCAGTGCCTAGCGAGGTATGTAAGGAGTGGATCAGATCTACCCGGTGTTCAGGTGGTATGAACTGCCGATGAGGAGGGCATCCCGGCGGAGCAGGGGCTTCCGGAGTGGCAACGACTGGAGGAGCGTTCCAGGTGATCGGACAAATGGAGATGTGTTCGGGAAGAATCTTCGTTGGGAGTTCTTCATGATCGTGATGCTCGTGTAAACGAGAGAGAGCGTCTGCTCTTAGATTCTTGGGTCCTGGACGATAGGAAATGGAGAAATCAAAACGTGAGAAGAAAAGTGACCATCTGGCTTGACGTGGACATAGTCTCTTGGCCTCTTGATATATTGGAGGTTTTTGTGATCTGTGATCACCTGGAACGGATGTTTGGCTCCCTCCAACCAGTGACGCCACTCCTCCAAGGCTAGCTTGATTGCTAGAAGCTCCCTGTCTCCTATGCTGTAATTCTGCTCCGCCGGGCTCAACTTCCGAGAGAAATAGGCACAGGGATGCAGTCGGGGCGGGGTATCATGATGTTGGGATAATACTGCCCCGACGCCGGTGGTGGATGCGTCCACTTCCACCACGAAAGGAAGATTTGGGTCAGGATGAGTCAGGAGTGGGGCCCTTGTGAACTCCTTCTTAAGAAGGCGGAAGGCTGCGGCTGCTTCTTTGGTCCACTCCAGTCCTTTGGGTTTACCCTTGAGGAGATTAGTGAGAGGTGATGTAATCCTGCTGTAGTCCTTGATAAACCGTCTATAAAAGTTAGCAAACCCAAGAAACCTCTGGAGCTCCTTAATGGAAGTGGGTTCTGACCAGGATAGAACAGCCTCAATTTTCTTCCCATCCATACGTATACCGGTTTGGTCAATGATGTATCCCAAGAAATGAATCGACTTCTGGTGGAATGAGCATTTCTCCGCTTTGAGGTAGAGGTGATGTTCTCTCAATGTGTGTAGGACCTCCGCAACGTGTTGGCGATGTTCGGCCTCACTCCGGGAGTAAATGAGGATGTCATCTATGTACACTATTACAAAGTGGTGAAGAAACTCCCGGAGGACTTCATGAATGAAGTTTTGGAATACGGAGGGGGCGTTGACCAGACCGTAAGGCATGACCTCATATTCATAGTGGCCAGTAGGGGTCACGAATGCTGTCTTCCATTGGTCCCCCTCACGTATTCTTATCAGATTATACGCGCTGCGGAGGTCCAATTTAGTGAAGACTTTAGCTTCTCGGAGCTGTTCCAAAGCGGCTGGTACCAGAGGAAGGGGATATCGGTATTTTACTGTACCGTTATTTAGGACCCTGTAGTCGATGCATGGACGCAGCCCTCCGTCCTTCTTGGCCACAAAGAAGAAGCTTGAGGCGGCTGGTGATTTTGAGTGACGTATGTACCCCTGACTCAGAGCCTCCCTTATGTAATCTTCCATTGCCTGATTCTCTGGAAGCGAGAGCGGGTAGATCCTACCTCTTGGCAACTGGGCATCTGGAACTAGGTCGATCGCGCAGTCCCATGGCCGATGCGGCGGTAGCTGGGAAGCTCTCTTGGGGCAGAAGACATCATGAAAGGAGCTGTACTCCTTAGGAATGTGGATAGACTGCTTCTCAGGAGGACTCTCGACCGATGTTGTAAACAAAGAAATGGGGTTCCGACCTTGAAGAGGGAGATTTGGAAAACAGGTAGGTGTACATCCAGATCCCCATTTCTTTATCTCTCCTGTGCCCCAAGAGATGATGGGATCGTGCTTCACCAGCCACGGGCGCCCTAGAATGATGTCCATATTTGCACCCTCCAGAACCAGAAATTGAATCCTCTCTTGATGTAACAACCCCACTTGAAGAAGGATGTCTTCGCATTGTCGATGGATACGGGTCGAAGATCGAGTGCACTGGGTTATCGGTTGTATCTGGTATATATGCGAGGACGCCTCAGTACGTAGGTGGAGTTGACGACAGAGGGATTGGGAGATGAAGTTCCCTGCTGACCCGGAGTCGATGAGGGCTGTGACAAGGAGAGAAATAGAGGCAGTAGTTATTTGTACGGTGGTAGTAAGTGGTTTACATTGTTCAATATTCGTACTGAATACACTCACTGAAGTCCGAATGGGACGAAGGGGACACTCCATACGGGTGTGTCCACTGACACCGCAGTATAGACACAGACCCCGGGTCAGCCTCCTCTGTCGTTCCGCTGATGTCAGTCTTCCAGACTCTATTATCATGGGTTCTGGTTCTGGAGAGGCTGTTGACTCAGGCGATTGGAGGAGTGCAGACGAGGGGGTGATGGTGTCCTGTTGATAGGAACGGAGACGATCGGAACATCGGAGAGAATGTTGGATGAATCTCTCCAGACCCATAGTATCATCTAATGTGGCCAGCTGGATTCGGAGAGTGGGTTCCAAGCCGAGCCGGTACGTGGTCAACAACGATCTCTCATTCCATCCACTTGCAGCTGCTAGAGTGCGAAACCGGAGAGCATATTCCTGTGTAGATAGAGTACCTTGCTTTAGATGATACAGCTGCTCTCCAGCGGCTACTTCCCCATCAGAACGTCCAAACACCTCTTTGAAATACTCCGTGAAGGTAGTGATGGAATTCATGACCGGCCCGGCTTGGTTCCAGATCGTCTCAGCCCATTTAAGTGCAGGCCCAGAGAGTAGTGATACGATGTAGGCGATCTTTGACTTATCTGTGGGATATAGAGAAGGTTGCATTTCGAATATGAGGGAACATTGTAACAGAAAACCATTGCACTCCCCCGCTCCGCCTGAGTAGGGCGCTGGTCGGGCCATGGGACTGGAAGGAAGGGCCGAAGAAGAAACTGTGGAGGCGGAAGTGCTCGGTGCTGGTGGTGCGTTGGAAAGTGGAGCTGGTGGCTGTAGAATCCGCTTCAACTGGTCCACCAGCTCTTGAAAGTGATCGGGGGTGCTCATGTTGTCGTCGTTATTGGTCCGGGCTTCTGTTTTGAAGCGGACAGGAGACAGAGGTAAGGAAACGTTAGGGTGTTTATTAAATGACAACAAGGAGCACATGAAGGATAGCCAGGAGGATCAGGAGTGATGTTGGGGTCTTTTCCTCCGTGGCTGGGTAACAGGAATACACGAGGATGGACAGCACACACCAGATACAGCTGACAGAGGATGACACAGACTTGGAAGGACTGGAAGACAGGACGATTCGGGTGGACCAGGAAGACTAGGAGGAATACAAAGAGAACAGGTAAGTAAAGCGTTTGTTTTAGCTGAGGATGACTACGCTGAGTGGTCGCTCAGTTGTCCGCTTTCGTCGAGACGAGCCCGGACAATGAGCGACTGGAGTGCTGTGCTTTTATCTGGTGCTCGTGAATGTGATGCAGCTGTGTGCTCATTAGAAGTCAGGTGATGGTGATCTTCGTGAGTGGGGATCGTGAGAGCCTGACCAATCCGTGACAGGTACTTAAAGCCCTCATTATGATAGGCTAATTATTTAGCACTCTACATAACAGGTTCTGGGCCTGCTTGGATTGGGCCACTCATCAAGACACATGGTTGCCCCATTTTTCCAAACGTAGGATGGAAATAATGTCTTAAAGGCTTTTATATTCTCCGCTTCTGTGTGTGGACACTGTCAACTTTTAAGATTTGAAAAATAACCCAATTTTACATTTGCAAACATGTAGGCCTGTGGCACGGCTATGAGAGAAAAAAACTGATTATATTATATTCTATCTAAATAGTCTAAATAAGAGACACTGTCCTCCGCCTTCCCGCCAACCTGATTTCACCAAGTAGGACATGCTAATGGATTAACATCTATGTTGACCCTGGAACAACATTCCAATCAGCCAATCAGAATTAAAGGATGTGTTTACCGTTTATGTTAAGTTTAGGTTTTCAGTTAGGTTTATGCATATATGATTGTTATCTAACTATTCCGTCTGACTTTGGGAATGATTTACAGTTATGGTTGGTTTTAGAGGTGGGTAGCACATTCGTCTCAGCAAGATGGTCGGTGGTTAGAGTCTCGGCTGGGTCAGTTGGCATTTCTGTGTGGAGTTTGCATGTTCTCCATGTGTTCGCGTGGATTTCCCCCGGGTGCTCCGGTTTCCCCCACAGTTCAAGGACATGTGGTAGAGGTAAATTGGGAATGCTAAAAATTGACTATAGTGCATGAGTATGTGTGAATGTGTGTATGGATGTTTCTTGAAGGGCATCCGCTGCGTAAAACTACGCTGGATAAATTGGTGGTTCATTCCACTGTGGTGACCGCAGATTAATAAAGGGACTAAGCTGAAAAGAAAATGAATGAATGAATGAATGATGTTCCATGATCAACATAGATGTTAATCCAGGATCGCATCATACTTCAAAATCATGACATGCCTCCACCTCCTCCCCACAGAGAAATTTTAATTATTTATGAAGCTACTGACACAACTTTAAGTTTGCAAATCATCATGGTTTTGTAACTTGGCTAGGTTATAAACTGAATCTGTAAGACGAAAGGATCCAAGGCTCTACAATTGGACAATTGCATTGAAAAAAAAAGGTTCACTGGATTTACCAATGTTTTTAAAGGTAAGTGGTTACAGACTATTTATATGGGCTGAATTTATACAAACAAATCATTTTTTTTGTGTTCAACTTAATTTGTTTGTTTAAATTCAGCCCATATACATTTTTTGCAACCACTTATCTCAAAAAAGTTAAGTAGATCCAATTAGCCGTTTTTAGTGTGTTATGACTAACTTGGATCATGTGTGCTTTTCATGACCAATTGCATTACAGCAGAGCTGTGTGACAGTGTGTTTTTTTAGAGAATATGAGAATGAATGCTGCTCATCTATTCAGTATTTTCTTTGGTGTAAACTCTGAAAAATAGGTCAATAAAAAAATGGAAAAGAGCAAACATATTTGAGATTAGCTGATACACTGTTTAATCCTAAAATGATAAGCTGTTTTCCCACTTAAGTATATATTCAGGATAGTGAATCATCTCCTTCATTGACATCCATATAACTATCTATCTATACTGTATATCTATCTAGTTCAGGTCAATTCGTCCGTCATGCATTTATCTATACAGTTCAGGTCCATCCATCCATCCACTAACTGACTGACTGATTGTCTATCTATCTAGTTCAGGTCCATATGTCCATCAATATATACAGTTCCGGTCCATCCGTCGGTCCGTCCCTCCATCCATCTATCTATATATCTATCTAGTTCAGTTCAATCCATCCGTTCATCTATCTAGACAGTTCAGGTCCATCCATCCAACTATCCCTACCTGCCTGCCTGCCCATCCATCCATCCATCCATCCATCCATCCATCCATCCATCCATCCATCCATCCATCCATCCATCCATCCATCCATCCATCCATCTATCTATCTATCTATCTATCTATCTATCTATCTATCTATCTATCTATCTATCTATCTATCTATCTATCTATCTATCTATCTATCTATCTATCTATCTATCTATCTATCTATCTATCTATCTATCTATCTATCTATCATCCATCCCTATCTATCTCTCTAGTTCAGGTCCATCCATCCAACTATCCCTACCTGCCTGCCTATCCATCCATCCATCCATCCATCCATCCATCCATCTATCTATCTATCTATCTATCTATCTATCTATCTATCTATCTATCTATCTATCTATCTATCTATCTATCTATCTATCTATCTATCTATCTATCTATCCCTATCTATCTCTCTAGTTCAGGTCCATCCATCCAACTATCCCTACCTGCCTGCCTGCCTATCCATCTATCTATCTATCTATCTATCTATCTATCTATCTATCTATCTATCTATCTATCTATCTATCTATCTATCTATCTATCTATCTATCTATCTATCTATCTATCTATCTATCTATCTATCTATCTATCTATCTATCTATCTATCTATCTATCTATCTATCTATCTATCTATCTATCTATCTATAATCCATCCCTATCCATCTATCTAGTTCAGTTCTATCCGTCCATCTATCTATACAGTTCAGGTCCATCCATTCATCTATCCATCTTCTATCTATCTAAGTTCAGGTCCATCCATCCATCCATCCATCCATCCATCCATCCATCCATCCATCCATCCATCTATCTATCTATCTATCTATCTATCTATCTATCTATCTATCTATCTATCTATCTATCTATCTATCTATCTATCTATCTATCTATCAATCATCCATCCATCCATCCATCCATCCCTATCTATCTCTCTAGTTCAGGTCCATCCATCCCTCCATTCATCCATCCATCTATCTAGTTCAGTTCTATCCGTCCATCTATCTATACAGTTCAGGTCCATCCATTCATTCATCTATCCATCTTCTATCTATCTAAGTTCAGGTCCATCCATCCATCCATCGATCCATCCATCGATCCATCCATCCATCCACCCATCCATCCATCCATCCATCCATCCATCTATCTATCTATTTATCTATCTATCAATCAAAATTCGTTATAATTGCCATGTTTAAATTTACATATATAATGATTTTCAGCAATTAAGTGATTCATATAAGCAACCAATGATTTATTTTTAATGTTACAGTAATCGTCATACTGTGTTTTTTCATTCTGATTCAGTTTGTTTCATTTTAAAAAGAGGGCATATGTGAAAATGCAACAAAAGAAGCATATCCTGCAACTTGCTGTATTAACATTACTTCTAAGGTTTGACTTTGAGATCATTTGTTGCCTAGATAGAGCCTAAAAATAAACTCAAACCCCTTAAGTCTTGCCCTGCTCATGCAACACGCCAGCAAAAAAGCAGTATCATGCCACTTATTCTCCTGCTGAAGCCATTTCATAACAGCACATACTTACAATACAGTATGCATAAACAGATGCAGACTGCAGCAAATTAAAACTTTTGTTGGAGAACATGATGCAACATTCTGTTATGTCTGACAGACACAAAATGTCACCATGCTGTAGCGGTTCCTATATATAACACAGAACACGTTTCTTGGCTGTGATTTTGGTCTACCAACTAGCACAGCACCTGGTGTATGTCTAATTAGCTCAGGTGGAAAGAAACTTGAGCAGGTGAAAGGAATCATCGGATGTTGCACCATATACAGCGATGTTGCTAGAGGGGATACAGCTGTGGTCGGAATTTCACGAATATGATTGTCATTTATTTAAATTTTCAGTAAAATGTATTCATTCATTCAGAAATTTTTGGCTTATTCCCTTTATATATCAGGGGTCGCCACTGCGGAATGAACCGCTAACTTATCCGCATATGTTTTACGCAGCGGATGCCCTTCCAGCTGCAACCCAGCACTGGGAAACACCCATACACACACACACACACACACTACGGACAATTTAGCTTATTCAGTTCACCTATAGCGCATGTCTTTGGACTGTAGGAGAAATCGGAGCACCCAGAGGAAACCCATGCGAACAAGTGGAGAACATGCAAACTTCACACAGAAATGCCAACTGACCCAGCCGGGGCTCGAACCAGCGACCTTCTTGCTGTAAGGTGATCATGCTACCCACTGTGCCACTGTGACCGTAGATGATGGTCAGGATATTTATGTCACCCTGCAAACATAAGTTTTAATTAAAAAAAACGCATGCTCAATTCTGAATAGGCTGAATTTAAGCAGTCAGGCATTTTGATGAGTAATGATGGTAATTATGTGTATATCTCTGAAGGATTAGGAGAGGACTTAGGTGCTGTGTTCCTTTGAGAAAGCACAAATCTCCAGACACTTCTGATGTTTACAAGAAAACACATTGACGCGTCAATTGACTTTGGGGAAAAAAATGAAGCACAGAAAAAAATAACTCAAGATAAATAAATGAATGAAGAAGCCTTGCTGCTGTTTTGACATTTGCGTATATTCACCCTGGAGATGTATACATCAAAATATTTTTTTGTGAAAATGTAAGTCATATGTACAGTAGTGCTAGTGATTAGTAGCATCTGATTGTCGATCTCTATAATCTCTATCAAATAAAGTCAAATTTAAATTTTAAGCACAAACAGTTCTAAAACTATAAACTGAAATAGATAAATAAATAAATATATAAATAAATAAATAAATAAAAATACAGCAATTATTTTTATTACCAAAAAAATATTTATATATATATATATTTTATATAAATATATAAAATATGTTTAACGGAAAAAATATTTTCTAAACAATTTTCTAAAACATTATAGTTTTAATACCTTAATAACTCATTTCTAATAACTGATTTATTTTATCTTTGCCATGACGACAGTAAATAATATTTGACTAGATATTTTTCAAGACACTTCTGTACAGCTTAAAGTGACATTTAAAGGCTTAACTAGGTTAATTAGGTTAACTAGGCAGGTTATGGTAATTAGGCAAGTCATTGTATAATGATGGTTTGTTCTGTAGACTGTCGAAAAGAAAATAACTTAAAGGGGCTAAAAATTAATTAAAAGCTGCTTTTATTCTAGCCGAAATAAAGCAAATAAGACTTTCTCCAGAAGAAAAAATATTATCAGACATACTGTGAAATTTCCTTGCTATGTTAAACATCATTTAGGAAATATTTAAAAATAATATATATTTATTTATATTTATTTATTTATATATATATATATATATATATATATATATATATATATATATATATATATATATATATATATATATATATATATATATATATATATACACACACATTTAAATAGACATAGCCAAAAAGCTAAAACTAAATCTAAATTAAAATCAAATCAAATGAAAGCTAATGTGCACAAGAATCCTAGGGACTAGGAACTGGCAGTAAAATGCACAGGCCATTACTAAATAGGTGTAATCTTTCTGACAGGAAACACAATGCTAATTGCTTAACCGTAAATCAAGATAATGAGAGTAAGTTATAAATAGGCTACAGGATTTAGACGAACAAAATGTGCAAAACTGGAGACTGCAGATTACAGTATCATTTGCCCCAGTGAGTCATAAAACTTACAAGTACACGCCTACACAACCCTGGCTGCAAGTGCTTTTGTGCTGGTGTAAAAAAAATACTGAATTTCTGTGTGTGCGTGTGTATGTGTGCAACCATTTGCATGCATGTATACACACATCACTTAAACCTTTACTGTGCTGTTATGTGCTTGAGTCCTCCTGTCTGGCCGAGACAGTAATTCTTGCTGTAATGAGCCCATGTGGTTAACAGATTTGCTGAATGTCCACCGGTCTGGGCAAAAACCTGTTCCAAACAGTTGGCTGGGATGCTGCAAGAGGCAGCTGCCCGCTTTAGCGCAGCTCTTCCTGTTCACTTAGTGACCTAGCACTGTCAGATGACTGTGTGATGGCTGATATGTTGTTCCTGTACTGAGAGTCTATTTGTCTTGCAGTGACAGGCTAGGTGCCAGAGTTCTCCTTAAACATGGGGAAGAGGTGCTGGCACAGTTATTTTTTTACAACAGTGAATGAGGCTATTAGCATTTAATGTGGACGTTTTCTCCCCCCCCACCACCACAGAACATTTTGCTGCTACAAGAGTTCGACTTTTGCATGTGCCTCAGGTTTGTAGACTAAAGCTGGCCAAAAATAGCAGCGTAATAGTTTGGTGCCATTCAGAGTTGAATGAAAAATCTCTTTGTGTTTTTTAGAATTTGCGTTCAGGTATTAAACAACAACAACAACAACAACAACAACAATAATAATAACAACAATAATAATAATAATAATAATAATAATGATTGTTAAAAATATATGTATATGTGTTGTACTCTCATATTCACTGCACTGCACTCTAGTTTACCCAACTATGATGACTTCCGCTACTGAGAAACCCAGAAATGTGAAAAGGGTCCATGGTTATCTAACATAAAACCTACATAAATCACAGGAGCCAATCAGATCACCTCACAGTGGCGAATCACAGCAAATATCGTTTTTTTTTTGTTGGTTTTTTTACTCGATCTCAGTTTCTCTAAGCTTTAACGAGATATTTGTAAAATGCATTTTGTGCAGCTTTTGCACAATTTTGAACAGCAGGCATCCCTAATAAGTGATGTTTCCAATGCTTCAAAACAATGAATCATTTTTTACAAAGCTATCAGATTAATTGATTCGAAGCTTTGAAAAACAAAAAGCTTCATTTCTCCCAACAGTCACTAACACAAAGCCAACAAAAGCACTCACAGTCTCAAATGTCTCAAACTCACCCACCCAAAACTCTTCATTAAACAAGACAGCTCAGATCACAAAATGGCCCCCAGAACACACTCTCTTTTTCTTCCTCTCACTCTCTCTCTGAGAGAAAGTGACGTCTCCACTTTTTAAAGTGTTGTCCACTATATATCACTATGCATAGATACAAACAGAGCAATATGTGACCCTGGATCACAAAACTATTATTTGAATAAGTCTATTTGTAGGAATACTGATTAATTGAATAGATTGTTCATATATGTCAAAAGTCATTAGAATGTTAAGTTAAGATTAGGCTCCAATATCAATGAAAAATATCCATTCAGATTTTATATGATGTATAAATCTCAATTTAAAAAGAAAAAATAAATAAATGAAAAAATAAAATAGCCTTATGGCTGGTTTTGTGGTCCATTGTCACATACAGTATAGACTAAAATACAACAGGTAAAATGACAGACCAACTCTGCAAAAAATTAAATGAAGTTTATTTATAAACTAATTTCGAGAGGATCACGTACTTATGATTGACCGTAGCTGGTTTCCGCATTAGCTAACTCATGATTCACCAATCGGATAATTCCTAACTCATTATAAATTTAAGTTTAAGTTTATTATCTCAGTCATCCTGGGCTTGAAGAATCCCCCCTTCCACCCCTACTCCTCCTTTCTTTTCTTATAGGGTGGCACGGCGGCTGAGTGGTTAGCACTGTTGCCTCACAGCAAGAACGTCACAGGTTTAAGTCTCTAACAGGCCAGTCAACAGTTCTGCGTGAAGTTTGCACCTTCTCCCCGTGCTCACGTGGGTTTCCCCCGGATTCTCCAGTTTCCTCCCACAGTCCAAAAACTTGCGACATGGGTGAATTGACCAAACTAAATTGGCATCATAGACGAGCTCTTAATCAGCAGTTTATCTTTATAGCAAGCCCTAATTTGTCATTAGCCATAACTAACAGGGGAGTTCTCGAGTCCTACCTGAGCTCAAACTCCCCTCTTGTCTTGCAAACGAGAGGATGCCCAGGGCTCAAGGATCTTATGAGCTCAGGGCTTTCTCCCGGGACAGCATGCCAAACACGCTTTATAATCAATCATCAGCTAAGTGTGAACTCTTGAAAGTCCCTTTAAGGCAAGTCATTTCACTTTGCGGCCATCTTAGAAATGCTTCTCAGGCAGTTTGCTCTGGCATTCTGTTTGAATAGGGAAAAACATCAAATTCTCCAAAAGTATTTGCCAAGTTACATATTGGGAATCACCATGTGGACCCTTTAAATGCAAATGTGTAGCTTTTGAAAGGTACCACCCCAGTGACAGCTCGCGTACCTTTATTTCTGAGAGCGTGGATATATTTCACACAGTCTGTGAAGCAAGTATTTGCTGAGATTCCAGAGCATTTGTTGACCTCAAAAAGTGGTTACTCGTTCGTAAAAGCATAGGTCTGGTTTAAGCTCCTTCCTGGAGAAACATCAGTCAATAGCAATCGATGATCAGCCCTTGTACTAGAAGGTGGGGCTTCGCCATATTGAACATTACACTTTTCCTCATTAAAAACATGTCTTGTGTATTCTGTTGTCTTTGTTAAAACATGTGCTGGAGTGGTTGGTAGTATATATGCTGTGGCAACCACTGATAAATCAGGGACTAAGCTGAAGCAAAATGAATAAATGAATAAAATGTAGTTGCGAAGTGACAGGCAGAGCACTTATATTAACAGAAAACCAAAAAATAACCTAAAAGAGAGCCTTTTTTAAATTCTGGATTTGGCAAAACCCTAGGTTTCAGGTTTAATCATGTTTGTCAATTCCAACATTTTGCCCTTGAGCGAGGAACTTGACCCCAAATCCTCCCGCTGAAGCTGAAGTGATTTACTCATGCTGGTATAGTACCAGTTTGCTTTGTAAATATGCTTCCCTCACATTTGTTCTGTACAGAATCTCTTACAGTGTTTAGCTTTGATATTGCTACACATGACACCTGATACTCACTATTAAAACACAACGGTGCCCTGAAAACATAGCAAACATCAATTGCTGTTGTTGCTTTTGTGCAATATCTACACAACCCATCTAACAGCACACTCCAGTATAGCTGCATCCTTTTGTGCACAAACGTGGAGATACAAAACAAAAGGGTGTCAGCAGGACAAAGATAGACTGAAAAAGTGCGATTTCGGTTCCTCTTTTGTAATGAATGTCTTTGTTCAATAAAAGCTCCATCTGAGGAATAAATACCTAAGAGAGAGAGCCAAGGTAACCGTCTTATCAGCACAGGGAGAAAGATAAGGAGTGGGATTGTGTGGACAGCGTGGTCTGTCGTCTTAGTGTGTGCTTTAGTCGACGATAAAACTACGCATCGAACATACACTCCTGACGGCTTCCACTGTATTTGTGAGTCAAGGTTACTTTGCAATTTAAGCCGCAGCATTTGCAGTGTATCACTACAGGCTTGGCAAATATGGATCACCTCTACTGTAACTTATAATAAAAAATAAAAAAAAACAGCCAGGCTCTTTATAGCAACAAATAATGTACATGTATACTAACTGGCCACTTTATTAGGTACATCATACTAGTATGGGGTTGGACCCACTATTGCCTTCAGAATTACCTTAATCCTTCGTGGCATAGATTCAACAAGGTACTGGAAATATTCCTCAGAGATTTTGGCCCATATTGACTTGATGGCATCACGCAGTTGCTGCAGATTTGTCGGCTGCACATCTATGAGGCGAATCTCCCGTTTCACGACATCCCAAAGGTGCTCTATTGGATTGAGGTTTGGTGACTGTGAAGGCCATCTGAGTACAGTGAACTGTGGTAGGCTGTGGCATTGACACAATGATCAATTGGTACAAATGGGCCTAAAGTGTGCCAAGAAAATATCCCCCACACATTACACGACCACCACCAGCCTGAACCATTGATTCTAAGGCAGGATTGTAATGTCCAATTTTGGTGAGCCTGTGCAAATTATAGCCTTAGCTGACAGAAGTAGCACCCGGTGTGGTGTTCTGCTGCTGTAGCCCATCCGCCTCAAGGTTGGACATGTTGTGCATTCAGAGATGCTCTTCTGCATAACTCGGTTGTAACAAGTGGTTATTTGAGTTACTGTTGCCTTTCTATCAGCTTGAACCAGTCTGGCCATTCTCCTTTGACCTCTGGCATCAACAAGGTATTTGCGCACATAGAACTGTCGCTCACTGGATATTTTCTCTTTTTCGGACCATTCTCTGTGAACCCTAGGGATGGTTGTGCATGAAAATTCCAGTAGATCAGATCAGTTTCTGAAATACTCCGGCAAGCCCGTCTGGCACCAACAACCATGCCATGTTCAAAGTGACTTAAATCACCTTTCTTCCCCATTCTGATGCTCAGTTTGAACTGCAGCTGTCCGTCTTGACCATGTCTACATGCCTAAATGCTGCCATGTGATTTTTTTGTAACAAAAAAATCTTAAATAACTGTCTAAAATTAAAGCACTTTGATAAAATAATTTCTCTTTTAAAGAGGTATTCTTTCTTGTGCTTTTTTCTTTCAGTGCAGTTTTTAATAATATTTTAATAGGCCTAAGTGAATCATAATAAATAAAAAAAAATCATAAATATTTTATACCTTTGCTGATTGTTTAATTAAAGCTCACACAAATTAATCCGCCACAAAGTTATTTCTAATGTGTTCTATTAAATAGACTTATGAAAACTTGAAATCTGACTATTTGATATCTGATTTGGTGGAGTACAGTACCTGCCAGTTCTCTTGAGTTATTCATAAGCTAAAGAGACGATCAGCAATCTGATCCTTAACGGTTTGAAATGCATTTAAGATCGAATGCTTTAGAATGAGACTTTGAACTTACTTTCATCATTCAGGATGTACACAGTGCATAATGTCTGGATACACTAATTTCCACTTACTCATCGTGAGCTCTGTGAATTTCACTCTACAGTAAACAGTAAATGAGGGAATCCGTCAGTGATTTTGAACACAGAATGGCTGAAATGCCTCACACAGTCACTTTTGTTTCCCTACATGCCTCGTAAGAGTTGATAGATCCGAGCAGATTCAAATTTCCACACTGACAGCTCTCAGTTGTTGTATGAGAAAGTCTCTTGCTGACACTTACATCATTATTATAGCAACAGATGTAGATCCAGCAGATATTGACTACATACATTTTCTGAACAAACAGATCTGATTTCATCTCTCACAAAATGACAGCACAGGCAGTCAGTAGTACAGATCTGATTTTGAAACCAAATTAGATTTGTGTGCAGTGTGAACAAAGTCTGAGAGCTGAGATGTATTATCCATGGCTGTATTTGATTTCAGACACTTTGCTTCATCTGGAATTGGTTTTGAAAGATTTACTCCACAATTTACTTTACATATTTAACCTGACTGCTAAAGGGATAGTCGACACAAGAATGGCTATGCTGTAATTATTTACTCCCTCTTCACTTGCTCAGTAAGTGTTTGAGTTTATTTCTTCTGCTGAACAAAAATGAAGATGTTTTTAACAGTAAACCAGTAGACAAATAAATAAAATGTAAAATAAAATTGCTGTGATTTTAATGGTAAAACACTATAAAGTGCTTACAATATGTAATCTGGTAACCGTAATTTGGTAACACTTGATTTTGATGGTCCATTTGAGTATTAGTAGACTGTCTGCTTAACATCTGTTGATACTGCTCCTTCAACAGACATTTAACTGACTATAAGAAACTTTGCAAGTACATGTCAACTTACACTAACCAAACAGTCTACTTATAACCTAATGAGAATTAGTTGGCATGTAGATGCAATGTTCAACAAATGGACCATTAAAATTAAGTGTGACCAGTAATTTTCCTTAATATATATGGTAAATAACCAGTGGTAAAAGTAAAAGGACAATTACTTGCCCGAAAATGTAGTGTAAGTAGAGTAAAAGTATCTGTTTACTCAAAGTAAAAAGTTGCCCTTTTAAAAGTACTCAAATGTAGTGAGTAAGTATTACTCTCTGAAAAACTGTTAATTTTATAACCATTAATATTAGGTTAGATTTAGGCTGTGATGTCAGGTCACCAAAATTGAATGTCTAGCCAGCGTCTAAGGACAACATTATTTTGATGTCCAATATTGATGTCAAATAACGTTGATATTTGGTTGATTTTAGGTTGTGTTGGAAAGTGACCAAAATTCAACGTCGAGTCAAAATCTTAAAACTAACATAAAATACTGACATTTATTCATCAGGTATGGCAACCAAAATCCATCGTCTGTTAGACATCATAGTGGTAATTTCCACACAACGCCAAGCTGTAACATTATTACGCTCGCACGCACGCACACACACACACCACAAAACACAGAAGTTTTTTTCTTTCCATTCAACGTGCAGTATCAAAAAAAAGCAACACTCTTCTACCAGTCCTTTATATTCATGTCAAATACCCCAGTTTGTCACGGGGGCATGAATGTAATATTCATGAGTGAAAATTAAACTGCCGAACTGCAGTTAAAGTCAAGAAATTAAAGATGAATTTTTAATTTTTTTTATGGATTTATTATTGTCTTATTCATATTAAGGCAAATCATTTATTGATGTCTATGTAAACATAGTCAGTAGTGTATTCAAAGTAAGTGAAAGATCCAGATGGGCATCCTGCTGATTTGATTCAGAAGGGCATTTTTTTTATCAGACGGCTCACCGGTTTGACTTTCATTCATTCACCGTCATTCGTTTTAAAAAGCAGCCGCTCCATTTTATGTGTATATATTTTACTGTAATGCATTAACTCTACAGGTGCCTGATAGTTAGCTGTGGATCTAACGTAAATTATATTATTCCCTCTAGTGAACGCATTACAATCGTCATTATAATTTACTCCAGTGCATGCCTCAATGTCACGTGCCCCTCTTTAAAGGTGCTGGCGCCCCCACAGTTTAAAACCCCCTGGCCTACATTACTTAAGGTACATTTTGTTATACTAGTCAGTGTGCATTTGATTACAAATCATAGGCATTGTTAAATTAATTCATTCATTCATTCATTCTCCTTTGGCTTAGTTTAAACTTTAGAGGTTGCCACGGTAGAAAGCCAACTATTCCAGCCAACTATTCCAGCATATGTTTTATACAGCGGATGCCCTTCCAGATGCAACCCAGTACTGGGAAACACCCATACACACTCATTCACACACACACATTCATACACTTTGGCCAATTTAGTTCATTCAATTCACCTATAGCACATTTCCTTGGACTGTAGGGGAAACCAAAGCACCCAAAGGAAACCCACGTGAAGATGGCAAATTCACACAGAAATGTCAACTGGCCCAGTCGGGACTCAAACCAGCGACCTTTTAACTTTGAGGCGACAGTGAGCCACCGTGCAGTGCATTGTTAAATTGTTTTCTGATATCTATTTGATGTTGAACTGCACAAACACAATCCTTTATTTGTCGATAAAATGTCCCTGAAAAGGAACCAAAGCGGTAGGCATCTTACTGCCCTGTATTGTTCATTTTACATTAAAACTGCTGTCAAACCTATATTGAATACATTTTTGCGGTTTCACAAGTAAGTAAGCTGATGTATGCATTCCCAATGAGCCTGTGATTCTTAATAAACGTATTGATATTGTGCATTGGTGCAGATGCTAATATAGTTCTCATTCTTAGTGTGAATGGGCCTTTAATTCCAACAGGGCTTTTTGCACAGAGTTTCCTCTCGTCTTCCAGCCATAACTTCCCCTCCATCTCTGCTCAGCTCTCAATGTGACCTAGTTCGCAGCTAATGAAAGCATTTTTTCCCCTTTTCCTCCTTCATCACATGGGTACGAGCAAGGTTACCTGACCTTAGCATATGTTGGTGGTGCTTGGGCTCCTGCCAACCACAGAGAACACATTTCAGACAAGAAACAAAAAACCTGGGCCGAGGGCTGTGGAAATCTAGGTTGGGCATTGGTTCACAGCACTAGCGGGATAAATGAAGCTTCTGCCATGAATCTCTCCTGTCATGACAGAGGCGGCGATTCCTCTTGGCCTGACTGAAGTCGAGCTAAAGTCTGCCAGAATCTCTCAATGAAAGCTCATTCAGTAACACTAGGGGTTTTTTATCCTCATCCTGCTGAATGACAGACGGGGAGAGACACGTGCCAAGAGCTTGATGCTTCAATTAACCATGGCGAACACCCCATCCCGTCCCCTCCTAATGAGGCAGCAAATATAGCCTTTCTTTGCCTCCTAATTTGCCTCCCTGTGTGACTGTTGACTTGGCCTTCCCAATGCTGATCTGAAAGATCCCGCCTCAATCAACTCAGCATTCATTTAAAACTATTCATTGACGGAAGAAGAAAAATAAACCTAAATTCATTTAAAACAGGTATAAATATTGACAGGTTGCACATTTCTTGAGACAATAAATGGAAAAGAAATGGATAATTAACATATTTAGCTCCCTAATCTTGTAACTATTCAAATGTTTTTTACGTAAACATACCATTTACACAAATATCTAAAAAATCTTATATCAAGAAGCAGTTTCTAGGCAAGCAAAACATGTGCTGTTTTCAGAAATAATATGTCAATATTAAGTGAGTTTTTCCTTAAAACAAGCTAAATAATGTGCCAAAAGGGTAAGTAAAATAACCTTGTTTTTCCTTTTGACATCAGATTATTTTTCTTACCTCATTTGCAGATTATTTAGCTTGTTTTAAGGAAAAAAAAATTGACATACTATTTCTTAAATCAAGACATTATTTTTTGATTGTCTAGAAAAGTTTAGAAACCAGGCAGAAAATCTAAGTAAAAAATTATTATTTGCCTAGATAAATGTTTCAAAATGCTGATATTTATTAGCAATTAAAAAAAAAACAATATTTGACATCTCAGCAACTGCTTTAAAATAAAAAATATGAATAATATGAATAATTAATAATGAATATATATGAATAACTGTATAATGACAAAAATACCAAGTCAAAATATTTAAAATTTTAGCATATTAAATATGCAGGGCAAATATTTATCACAATTAATCACATACAAATTTTTTTTGAGTGCATACTGTGTATATTTGTTAATAAACACAGGCTTGCGTATTTTTGCGAAAATTAGTTTTTAGATATAAAATTTGTATGTACTGTAGATGAAACAAATTATATTTAATAATTCATTCATTCATTCATTCTCCTTCGGCTTATTCCCTTTATTCATCAGGGGTTGCCACAGCAGAATGAACCGCCAACTTATCCAGCATATGTTTTACACAGCGGATGCCCTTTCAGCTGCAACCCAGTAATGGGAAACATCCATACACACTCATTCACACATATATACTTTGTCCAATTTAGTTTATTCAATTTACCTGTACTGCATGTCTTTGGACTGTTGGAAAACTGGAGCACCCGAAGGAAACCCACACCAACATGGGGAGAACATCCAAACTCCACACAGAAATGCCAACTGACCCAGCTGAGGCTTGAACCATCTTCTTGCTGTGAGGTGGCAGTGCCACTGAACCACCATGTCGCCTACAAATTATATATAAATTAAAAAATATATGTAACAATATATATATATATATATATAATATATATATATATATATATATATATATATATATATATATATATATATATATATAGTTTTGCTTATATCACATATTCTATATTATAATGAATATAAAACATACATATATGTCAAAACAAACTTATTTTTGATGTGATTAATCACAATAGATTTTTGCCCAGCCTAATAGTAAAGCTTCAAAAACAGTACAACTAATCGTGTGTTGTCTTACTTTAAGTAATTAATATTGGAATAACTGTTAAACAGGGTGCATGTTGGCGCAGTGGGTAGCGCTGTCATCTCACAGCAAGAAGGTTGCAGGTTCGAGCCTCGGCTGGGTCAGCTGGCATTTCTGTGTGGAGTTTGCATACTCTCCCCGTGTGTCCAAGTCTGAAGCCATGTGATATATATGAATTGGATAAGCTTAGTTGTCCGTAGTGTATGTGTGTGAATAAGAGTGTGTGGGTGTTTCCCTGTGATGGCTTGAAGCTGGAAGGGCATCCATTGTATAAAACATATGCTTGATAAGTTGGCGGTTCATTCCGCTGTGGTAACCCCTGATAAATAAAGGCACTAGGCCGAAAAAAAAAAGAATGAATGAATTTATAACTGTTAAATATATTCATAAATAAATTATAGATGCTAATATTTATAGAAAATTATAGATTTCTTGTTTTAGCCATCTCATTATTATTCATAGCTTTTCTGACAAAGTTTAGCTGACATGCAGATTGATTTGTTTTGAAATATGATGAAATGTGCATAATGGATTTACAGTAGTGACAGCAAGGAAAATGAAGCAAGTAAAAGCTACATGTGCAAAGCTAACAATATTTTAGATGCTGTCAATATTTCAATACAGTTTATAAATGTTATTTGCAAATAACCTTAAAAAGTGACGCCTTACAAATATTACTTTGTGTATGCAAATCCGAAAGCTTTAAATGAAATAATGACACCTATTCACCTGCTCTGTGTGGACATGTCAGATCCATTGTCTAATTATGCTAATTCTGCAGAAAGGCGCCCGCGTGGATTTGTCTCCCTTTGTGGTGACAGAGAATCGTTTGATCTATATTTAGCTGCATCATCTTGCCCTTCAACCACACCCATCAATCGCAGACGCAGTTGGAGTTGGCCGTGCCAGTCAGCAGCGCCTGCTCGCTTCGCCAAATGAGAGAAGGTCTACTTGGCATCCTCTACAAAAGCAGCAGAGATAGCGGAGGATGAGACTTCTTTTCCTGGGTGAGTCTTGGGTGTCTGCCCTGGCCATCTGGGGCGGCAAAGAATGATGAGGAAACAGCCCAAGACTGTGAGTGAGAACACAAATCTGTGCTTTCTCCTAGCAAAGAACGGCCCTGCTGTTAGCTTCAGCTCACCATAGCCAAAATGCAGCGTGTTTACGGCGTCCCAAATGACATCTAAAACATGCAGTCAAAGAACGATTTTTGCTGCCTATTCAAATTACTTGATTAAATTGAGTTGAAACCACACAATTCATCTTCATTCCACTCAAATTTGTAAAAATGGCAAACTTATCTATGTAGAGGATCATCTGCATGGTATTGGAAAGATTGCAGGTGTCAATTTAAAGGGACAGTTCACCTAAAATGTGAATATGTCATCATTTACTCACCCTTTACTTGTTCAAAACCTGTTTGAGTTTCTTTCTTTTGTTGAACACACACTGAAAAAACTGTTGCAAACTATTTATTTGTGTTGAATTACAACAAACAAATTAAATTTAATAATTTAACTTAATTTGTTTGTTTAAATTCAGCCCAAACAAATTAATAATAAATTATAATAATAAATTATATAATAATTAATAATAAATAAATAAATAAATAAAATTAGAAAAACCAAGGAATCATCTATAAATAATTTTTTCAGTGCAAAAGAGACCATTGACTTCCACAGAAATATGTTTTCCTATGATGAAAGTCGATGGGTGCCAGCAGCCACCATATTTTTTCAAAATACCTTCTTTTGTGTTGAACAGAGGACATTCATTAAGGTTTAATATTGCATAAGGGGGAATAATTAAGCAAGGTATTTTTCATTTTGGATGAATTAACCCTTTTCAAACTTCATAAGAACAGTCTGTAATAACTTTGATTGGCATTCTCCCTTTGCACATGTCATCAGCGGAGGGAAGCCCCGCCCATTAGTGATGATCTCTTCCTCATTAGCATAGTCAGCGCTGAGTCAGAAGCAGCCATCCCACATTAAAGGTTTCACACTCTTTTCAAAGCCTAATGGCCCGTTTCCTCTGAGTGGTACCGTACTGTACCATTTTTTGGGTATCCTTTGCAAAGGGTACCTAGCTGAACTCTATTGGTTTACAGAGATGCGTCACTCGCTCGTGCAACAAGCCAGAAGAATGAAAACAAAGGAACCGCCATTTTTAAAAACACAGTCGAGACATTACACCGTAATAATATATACATATAATAACAAGCCATGGTCAACTCGAGCTCAAACAAACCTTGTTGTCGTCTTGATGAACAGCCACAAAGCCAAAGAGCAGAATCTACCCTGTGCCCTATAATTGTTTACAAGGCCGTTTAAAGTGAAAGCTGTTTTGCTTTCTCGTGAGCTCATCGCCTGTCCATATTTGAAATAGCGAACTTCTTGAGATGATAATAATAAAGTGCTTGTGATTATTGAAGTGCTTCTGACATCCAATCCTTTCAGAAACGGACAAACGTGAGAGTGAAGTTAAACAAAGGAGAAGCACACAAAAAAAAAGGAACAAATGATTCTTTGAGCAACCTAAAACATGAATAAAATGCCAGGTTTAACTATTATCATCACCTTTTGGACTATTATGAACTCGGAATGACGGAATTACTTTCTAACAGAGACTACATGTGCTGTTGAAGATTGAAGATACAGATGAGATGTTTGCTCTAACTGTGGGCTATATGTTGCGTGTTGTTTTTGAAGCCAAATAAGGCCTAAATGTATGCTGTGTGTAGTTTTTTGTAATTGGTAGCATATCGGAGACTGTAAGGATCTGTATGTGTTCATATATGTTGCATTTATATTTTTTCTTTATATAATTCCAGACCTAACAGTTCGCACTCAATATCATTGATCTGCAGTTATAATCAAATCCTGTTCATAGAAAGGTTAGTAATGAACATTTATACACAAGTATTTATGTATAAAGCATCTGTTTTGTGAGAAGTGCTTCTCATATGATATGTGAATGACCCTTACGGCTTAACTGTGACATGTCCTCGAGCGAGAATGACGTCGACTGAAACTTTCTGTCCTACACCACGCCCACCATCGGTACCCTTTTGGCAGTGGAAACTCAAGCCTGATAAGGATGACCCGTACTGACCTGTACCAATCAGTGGAAACTGGCCATAAAAAAAGGCCATTGCATCTTGTTAAATATTAATCATTAATTATTTTGGAGATTTAGAAGTTTTTTCATTTCATATTTTGAGTTTTGAGGTTATAGAATAGTAGCATTCATGCTTGGGATGCTACAACAACAATGTTTGCAGCTTCCCTCAGAAAGCAAAAACTGTGCTAATGTCAGTTCAGAGATCAGTTTCTTTTTACTTGCCCACATCTTTCAGTATATTACATATAAAAAGAATATGTGTTAATGTACTTGCTACATTTGATTTTCAGAAGCTCATTCTGGTTGTCCAAATCCAAGGATTAAGTTTGACTGGTTCAACAAGAGTAAATTCTGTTCAAGTTAAACTCAAATGAAAGTGATTCAAAATGAATTTTGTACTTGGATTCCATTTAAATGATGTTAATGTAAAAACAATCAATCGTGTGTCTTACAGTAATTGCATTGAGTTAAACCAATGATTTTCCTTTTTCAGAGCATATTTCCGTATATTCAGTTGATCGTGAACAGTGTAGGGCAGTGCGCTTCTTATTTCAGAGTCAATCTCAAACACCGCAGCTGAATACAAAACATGATCTTCTGGGCATTCAGAGAATGCTGACTAACTGACTTTTAAGACATTAAAAGCGTAAATTATGCCTGGAGAAAGAGTATCAAAGTTCACACTCGGGTGAATCTCACAAAACATGTCATGGACATCTCTGGGTCTCATTTCACCACAAATCAAGAGACAGAAATATGAAATCATATTTCACTTGTGCCTAGGAAGTCTATTTTTAGGACTATCACATTTGTTCTTATTTGGTTGACCTTGCATTCTTGAAAAAAGCAAACAAACAAATAAATAAATAAATAAATGCCCAACATCCTAAATGCTCTTACACACAAATAATAGAATTTTGTATTTTTTTTAAAATAATTTAACACTATAGATGCTGACAAAATCTAAAAAACATCTCTAGTCTGGTTTGGACATTTTTGGCATCATCATGACAAATGCCTGACACTGGACTACAAAACTTGTTTTAATTTCCATGTGTATATTTTTGAGTTAAAATGATACATTTTTCTTCTATGCCAAAAAAAAAACATATGAATAATAATTAAAGATGGTGTGAAGATATTTAGTAAATTTCCTACTATATAAATATCAAAGAATATATTTGTATGATTAGTAATGTACACTGCTAAATACTTCATATAAATAATTTTAACAGGAATTTTCTGTTGTTATTGTTTTATGACTGATTCCAGATTTTCTAATGGTTGTTAATCTGCCAAATGTCGTTCAATTGTAACAAACTTTACATTGATGCTTTTACTTGATGTATGTTAAAAACTGGCACTTATTATGACTGGTTTTATGTTTGAGGGTCACATATAAACTATTTTAAAATTTCAAAGAGACCAACCTTTATTGCAAATGTCTATCCATTCATCCATCTACATACATACGGTAAATTCACTACCTGACAAAAGTCTTGTCACTATCCAAGTTTTAGAAACAACAAATAATAACTTCACTTCTAGTTGATCATTTAGTATCAGAAGTGGATAATATGAAAGGCAAATGCCTCTAGATTACGTTTATTTTACCAAATTAAAATATGATCATGCCATGATCTTTAATTATTTAATTAGGACAGTAAAGTCTGACATTGCTTAGACAAAAGTCTTGTCACTTAACAGAAATAATCTACAGTAAAGAATATAAAGTCATAGTGCAGTGGAAAAAGAATTAATATTGTGTATGACTCCCATGAGCTTGGAGGACTGCATCCATACATCTCTGAAATGACTCAAATAACTTATTAATAAAGTCATCTGGAATGGAAAAGAAAGCGTTCATGCAGGACTCCCAGAGTTCATCAAGATTCTTTGGATTCATCATCAATGCCTCCTCCTCCATCTAACCCCAAACAAGCTCAATAACGTTCATGTCTAGTGACTGGGCTGGCCAATCCTGAAGCACCATGACCCTCTTTGCTTTCAGGAACTTTGATGTGGAGGTTGAAGTATGAGAAAAAGCGCTATCCTGCTAAAGATCTTGCCCTCTCCTGTGGTTTGTAATGTAATGGGCAGCACAAATGTCTTGATACCTCAGGCTGTTGATATTGTCATCCACTCTGCAGATCTCTCGCATGCCCGCATACTGAATGTAACACCCAAATCATGATCTTTCCTTTACCAAACTTGACTGATTTCTGTGAGAATATTGGGTCCATGCAGGTTCCAATAGGCCTTCTGCAGTATTTGTGATAATTGAGATGTAGTTTAACAGATGATTCATCTGAAAAATTTACTTTCTGCCGCTTTTTCATCAACTAGAAGTCAAGTTATTATTTGTTGCTCTTACAACTGTGATCGACGACAAGACTTTAGTCAGGTAGTGTACAGTACATACTGTCCATTACATACATGGATGGACAAAGCTATATAATAAAGTTATAAATAGAAATAAGTTAATAATAGTAATAATAATAGAAAATTATCTTTATGTCCTTCAATGTGTAGATATATTTATACATGTTTATGTATCTTTATTTTATTTTTGGATGTGAGTCTGGATTTGTTTTTGCAAGATTTACCCAGTCCACCCTGCTCAGTGAGTCACAGCAGATGTGATGTCGCCATCAATGTGCCAAACATAGCAGCGGGAAAAAAGCAAAGGCTTGATCACCTCACTGCATCTTTAGCCCTATCTAATATGATCAGGGTGCAGGCTGCTCGTATTGTCATGCATGACTTTGCTGGCAAGCTCCCACAGAGAAAGCGAATACTTAATCCAAAGTGCTCTTTCTCTCCGTTTCCACTTCCCTCTGTCCTCCTAACAAGCTTGTACCAACATCTGTCTAGATTCATGTCTCATCAAAGATTTTCCACCCTTTCCCCACTTTCCGAATGCCTCACTCTTGTTCTTTCAACAATAGCATACAAACAGTTGGAGATAATGAAGTCTCCTTGGGCTGGGACAAAAAAAAGGGGAGAGAGAGAAAGAATGTGCAGCTAGGAAGTGATCAAATATGGCCTAAAGCCAAATGCCTTTGTAGATGGTTTTTGAGTTCCCATTGATCTAAGGGTGGGCACACTGAAGGAATGAATAATTTATTTTCTCTTTTCTGTGGGTAGGGGTTTTCAGAATGGAGAAAGGCCGACAGGGGAGTCTCAATGGGAATACGACTGCCAAAACTGAAGTACGTCTCATATTCTTCCGAGGGCTAATTCGTGTTGAGGAATGCACATTATTCAAAGACAGTATATTTATATCAAATATGCAGCATGCAGGATGCTCTCAGGAAGTAATGGATGGGGCTACACTTTATTTAGTCATATTTCACTGTGCACTGATAGCACCATATTTTCACATAAATCAGTGACAGGTGCCTTTGGGATTTTAGAGCATTCCAGCATCCGCCCAAATGCGGCTTGATGCACTTTGCGATCTCCCAAGTGGCAGATTTGGATATTTTGAGCTCTGTTCTTACAGGTACAGTAGGGAAGGTGTTCTGCGTGGCGTCTGCAGTCCTGGAGCACAGCCAGTAAGAATGTGATGCTGTGAGTCAGGGTGACTCAGATTTTGGCTGCAGTTGGCCAGATTAATATTCAAGGGCAAGTTAGACTTTGCACCAGAAATATTCAAACTAATTGTGTTTCAGAGCAACAAATATCCTTTTAAAAAGTGCATGAGGTTAAATGGTGCTAAAATGAAAAACAGCTCTGGTGGATTGGTGGAAAAAAAAAGGTAGCGGGGGGAAATAAAAACAGAATATGAAATACAATTATTGAAAATATTGAAAAAATTATGACCTATGAAAACTAGCCTTTGGGCTAATTTGAGTACATTTCAGTTCCTGAGGAATTAATGTGAAATAAATACAATTACAGTAAATTAAATGGAGATTATCAGGTGTATTGTATTCTAAGAGGCCAACAAACAAAGATTGTTAACATTTCACTTGAACTGTCATGAACCCTTTATAATTATGCCATGACACATGATGAATACAGTGCATCCAGAAGGTATTCATAGCATTTCAATTTTTCTACATATTTTTAGGTTAAAGCCTTATTCCAAAATGGATTAAATTAATTTATTTCCTGATTCTACACACAATACCCCATAATGACAATGTGAAAAAAGGATTTTTTGAAACTGTTGCAAATTTATTTAAAATAAAAAACCTGAAAAATCACATGTACAGATGCCTTTGCTGTGAAGCTCTAAATTGAGCTCAGGTACATTCTGTTTCCACTGATCATTCTTGAGATGTTCCAGCAGCTTAATTAGTAAATTCAGTTGATTGAACATGATTTAAAAAGGCATATACCTGTCTATTTAAGGTCCCAGGGTTGATAGTGCATGTCAAAGCACAAACCAAGCATGAAGACAAAGGAACTGTCTGTAAACCTCAAGGGTGACAGGAGTGTGTCGAGGCACAAGGCTAAGCAAAGTTACAGAAAAAATTCTGCTGCTCTGAAAATTCCAGTGAGCACAGTGGCCTCCATCATCCATAAGTGGAAGATGTTCGGAACCACCAGTACTCTTCCTAAAGCTGGCCGGCGATCTAAACTGTGTGATCATGGGAGAAGGGCCTTAGTCAGGGAGGTGATCAATAACCCGATGGTCACTCTGTCTGAGCTCCAGCGTTCTTCTGTGGAGAGAGAAGAACCTTACAGAAGGACAACCATCTGTGCAGCAGTCCACCAATCAGGCCTGTATGGTAGAGTGTCCAGACAGAAGCCACCCTGTGTTAAACACAAACTAATATACATTTAAGAAAGCTAAAAATATGTAACAATAAACTTTCATAGTATTTGTTTATCCTACTATGGAAGTCAATGGCTACATATTTTTAGCTTTCTTAAATAAATATGAGATTATTTATTCTGTTAAACACAAACTAATATACATTTAAGAAAGCTAAAATTTATAACCATTGACTTTTATAGTATTTGTTTGTCAGTGGAAGTGGTTACAGACTGGTTACAGATGTTTGGATTTTTAGATTTCCTAAATATATATTATTTTGTGTTTAACAGAATAAATAATCGCATGGTAATAAGCACTTAAGGAATTTATAAGATCTTAAAGCACTCAAATGTTATTGTCACAATCAGATATACAAATCTGCCACGGAACTGGACTTCAGATCCCATCATGCACTTTACACACACACCAATTCCAGTTCCCGCCCTGATTGCACACACAGAGCTGGAAACGATTCATAAACTGATAACATGGACTATATTTTCACCTCTCACACATTTCCGAGTTCTGTTGTATGTTTACCTCTAACATTGTGAAGCGTTATCTTTGTCTAGTCATAACATTCTTGCCTTGTTTCTTTGTTTATCCTGTTTGCCGCCTGCACAGAGTCTGTGACCATGACTATGTGATTGGATTACATCCCAATACCGTTTGTTCCTGTTTGACCATTGCCTGACTAAGCTGTTAATAAACTGTGTTTGGACCCTCACCTCCGTTGTCACCTGACTTCTAATGTTACAGTTATAATGTTTCTCCTTGTGGGTAATGAAAGGTAATGAAGATCAAAATCCCTTTGACTAAAATTTACAACCAAATCAACATATGTGATATACAGTAGGGGGAGAATTTTGTATCGCTAGTTTTGGTGCATTTATAAAGAGAATTGATAGAGGCCCAGACAGGGGCGTCGCTAGACCCAATTCACTGGGGCACGTGCCCCAGTGAAAATCTCCAGTGCCCTAGTAAATGCATTGAGATATGATTTACTTCATATGCAAGTGTGTTTATTAAGAGTGGTAATTCCGAAATCAAGACGTTATTCTCTATGTGCAACCCAACCAACGCTGGTGAAAGCAATGTAATCAAAAAGCAAACTGACGCATCTCAGCGTGTGCGCAGAAAACACGCGTGCCTCGCGCACGTGCTGCTCTTCTTCTGAGAGTCCCGGTAGTTAACATGCGCGCCAAAAAAGCAGGCTGCTTGTTACGCGCCGCTCATGGGTTGTAAAACCAGCATAACAGCTTTTTTGTTTTGCAAGTGGACAAAACTAAAGTTTAAACAATATGATGGTGATCTTACTAAGCATGCCTCCTGATAGATTTTTTTGTATCAAGCAAAAAGGAGGGATGACGAGTCAGGGAGGTAAGACTTAACAAACCTAATTATCTGCCATGTCAAGTCTAAAACAACAGATAATCCTATAACACTTCTTTTTATTTTATTTTATTGAATTGTCTATAGAATTTCATTCAAATGAAATCAATATTTATGCAAAAGTAATATCTTAAATGATCTTAGCATCACTCCAGTTGTCTTAACATTGTTTTCCAGTTACATTTAAGATTATTTTGAAGAATAATTGTATAATAATAATAATAATAATAATACTTATATTTATAATAAATATAATATAAATATGTATATTATATCTATTATAAATAAAAGTATTCTTATTATTAAACAATTATTCTGCAAAATAATAGTGAATAAAAGTTATATATATATGTATATATATGTATATATATATATATATATATATATATATATATATATATATATATATATAGTGTATTTATATATATAGTGTATTTATATAGTGTATTTATATATATAGTGTATTTATATATATAGTGTATTTATATATTTATATATATATATATATATATATATATATATATATATATATATATATATATATATATATATATATATATATATATATATAGTGTATTTATTTATATAGTGTATTTATATATCGTGTATTTATATATATATACACAACGTACTAGCGGGGGTACTAGCAACGCCCCTGGGCCCAGAGATGAAGCACCTGAATTACATCACCAAAACTGGAATGAATGTAATTTTTTTTAATATTGTGAATATGTCATGTTTTTTTTCTACATATTTCTCAAAGAGGCATCATTTAGACTATATAAAGGCATATTTGATACCCAGGGTTCCCTTTAAAATGTCACGACAGTCTTATGAACACAACCTTAAAGTAAAGTGTTAGCCTCAAAATAAGCTTACTGTAATTTCATCTCTAACTACATTGTAAAAATATTCGTTAATTAACAGTTTCTGTATTTTGTGGTTCACATGGTGTTTTGTATTATGGAGTTTTGCCCTGTCCACTTTTGATGTTAAACTTCAACTCTGAAGATTAACAAAGTGACTTTTAATGACATTTTAGTATTTGAGACATTGAGACAAAAATATATACACTCTCTGGCCACTTTATTAGGTACACCTTACTAGTACCATGTTGGAGCGTCTTTTGCCTTCAGAACTGCCTTACTCCTTCGTGGAATAGATTCAACAAGGTACCAGAGATACTGGTCCATATTGGCATGATAGCATGATGCTCAATTGGTACTAATGGTAATCACTGTTCTTCCCTATTCTGATGCTTGGTTTGAACTGCAGCAGATCTTCTTGTCCACATGGCTAAATGCATTGAGTTGCTGCCATGTGATTGGCTGATTAGAAATTTGCGTTAACGAGCAGTTGGACAGATGTACCTAATAAAGTGGCCGGTGAGTGTGGAGAGAATTAAGTCCGTAAAATAACAGAAAAAGTACTGCAGTTTGTTACCAGGTTTTTGTACCGTAATTCACAACACAAACACTATATCACTGCAATATATTAAAAAAGGTCAACAAGAGTCACTTTTCAACATCGAAATCTTTTGGAGAAAAGATTAAGGTCCCATAATGCAATTCAAAAGAAATACAGAATTCAGAAAAATACAGAATACAGAAAAAATATTTACAAATATTTTTACATCGTAAAGAACACCAGAATCTCTAAAAGCCTGAATATATGAGCTTCAAGGTGATTCTTAAATGAAAATGAGACCCAGGATAAAAGACTGGATTGTCTTTTAGTCTGTGTCATAGTGGACAACAATCAGAACCACATCTCAAATGCTTCACAATGTCCCAAAAGAACCCACATAGCACATATTTTCCATTCACAGCTTTTTAACATGTTCAAACAAAAGAGAAACAATGTCATAGATGCTGCTGAGTGGAATCATGCACTGGAGGGAAGGTTTGTGCAGCTATAGTAACAATACTCCTGCCTTTATGATGTTTTCTCAAGGTTTGTCTGAATGAATGTGACATTTATGTAGCGCTTTACTATTTACCGCTGTACACCCACATCATCTGCGACAGCAGCCACAGTACAATGGCGCCAGCACACACACCAGAGGAAATGACTGAAGGAATGCTTTCATAATTCCAAAAGAACTACTGGAGAAAGCACCCACAAAACCCTCTATTGCAATAGGTTTGGGAGTAGATAAGGTATAAATGTGAGTTAATGGTGGCACAGTGACAAGATAAACAGTGTAATGTTACTTTTAAAAAGAATATATTCTTTATAATAATAATAATAATAATAATAATAATAATAATAATAATAATAATAATAATAATAATAATAATGATAATAATAATAATAACAACAACAACAACAACAACAACAACAACAACAATAATAATAACACTAATAATAATAATAACAACAACAACAACAACAACAACAACAACAACAACAACAACAACAATAATAATAATAATAATAATAATAATAATAATAATAATAATAACAACAACAACAACAACAATAATAATAATAATAATAATAATAATAATAATAATAATAATATTTTTAACAATACTTTCCTTAAAAATGAAGTTACATGTTTAATTACTTTAAAGAGTGACACAAGATTGAAATATATTATTATTAAAAGTAACTATACTCAACTCTGAAAATAAAGGTACATTTCTACAGTGTAAGATGACAACAGACATCAAATATGTGTTCACTAATTAATATTTTTTTAAATAAATAACTGCATAAATAAATGTATTAAAATTAGGATCTTGGTTCTGTAGTATCCAGGTAAAAATGGCCATTATTTTAACTGTAAAATTTAAATGGTTCAGTAAAAGTCTGTGTAATATATAATATATATTAATATATTCAGCAAAAATACCTTTTTTTTTTTTTTACAGTAAAATGGTTCTTTTCAGTTTTGTTCTCATCAGTTATTTGTCTCATTCCCATGTGATTTTGGTTGTGTTTTTTGTCTGCGTGACAAAGGTATAATGTTAGGGTACTTCACAGCATTGATGTGTAAACACTATAAATTTATCATATATGATAATTTATCAGAAAATGCAGGCGTTTTTTTAATGATTTCTTCCTTATTTTATAACAACGTGGGTATTGTTCAATTGTACTACCCTTTCATTATGTTTGTGACTGGTTATAATGGAAGTCAATGGGGCAAAAACATATTTTTAGATTGCAAAGCCTTGACACCACAATCATGCATTCTTGATTGTTGGTGGTTTTCCCTGTTGGGAAGAGGTAAAATGTATAATTTTTACTGTTGATCATCAGTTGGCAGCATTAACCCTTTAATTGTACCCTCAATTGTAAGTCGCTTTGGACAAAAGCCTCTGCTAAATGACTGAATGTAAGACAGCAAATTATAATGTGTATGCATTAGTACATTTATTATGTTTACTATGAGAGCTGAGCTGCTTATATTTTATCTTCTCAAATCAAGGTAAGTGTGCAAAGGTCTCTCTTACACACACATGCACACATTATGAAACAAAACAGCCACTAACGCAACAAAAGGTAGTAAATTTGTTGTTTATTGTTGAGTTTTCGAAAAAAATCCAAAGCATTTTCCCAAAATATGTGTCAAAAATAAGATTAGTCACCAAAAAATCGTTCCATTTACTGAAACACAGAGACAGTTGTGGCCAAATTAAGATTCAAAATCACCCCAGAGTGGATGAGAAATCCTCAACAGCACACAAGGGTTAAATGGAGAAATCCACCTGTTAATTTTCCATATTCCTCAATAAATCTGTTAATCTTTGCATAATGGTTCTACGTTTCGGTTTCCCAAAAAAAAAAAAAATAAAAAATTCAAGCCCTAAAGAGCCATCCAAAAAAGAGCCACTTGAACTGCGGATACACTGGTATCAACTAAAAACACATCACTTCTGAGAACAGAAACGCCTACAAGAAGCATCTCTTGTGCTCTCTCTCTCTCAAAAAGTAATAATAATAACCCTACTCTAGCACTAAATTCTCTGAGCACAATCAAGTTACTTTGAATAACTAGCACCCCTTGTATGCATTGCCTCTTTTTGTTGAATCGCTGAATACCTCCTCAGTTGTAAACAGCAAATTATAGTGTAAACAAAACAGCCACTAACATAACAAAGGGTAGTAAATTTGCTCAGAGTATATTGAGTTTTTGAAAATGCCAAAACATTTTCCCTGAATATGTGTCAAATTAAGATTTGTCACCAAAAAATCATTCCATTTGCTGAAACACAGAGAAAGTTGTGGCCAAATTAAGACTCAAAATTACCCCAGAGTGGATGAAAAACATCCCCAACAGCACAAAAGGGTTAAATGGAGAAATCCACCTGTTAATATCTCCATTTACCTCAATATATTGGTCAATCTTTGCAGATTATTTTTATCTTTGGGTTTCCCAACCAATCACCTGAGCTGTGATGTGAAAGGCAGCAAGTTTCAGAAAAAAAAAATAAATAAATAAATTCAAGCTCTAAAGAGCCATCCAAAAGAGTCACTTGTAAAACATCTAATTCTCACAATGTATTTATTTCTTTTCCCAAAATGATTGGCAGAATGCATAGTTACGGCTGGTTGCAAAATAATTTGGATTACAAGTGACTGCCATGTCATTAAAATGAAACAAATTGCAAACACACATTCACTTCTGCATGTACGCACTCTAAATATCAGTCCTCTTTCTGTAAGAGTTCGATAAGAGCCTCTTTCTTCACCCGGCTCCCCCCCTGGATGCCTGCCAGTGGCGAACCGCAGCTTTGTGAGCTGGACACAACAGCAGCGGCGGCATCCCCAGGAAGACTCTCTCTTTCTTTCTCTCTCTCTGCCATATTCCTCTACATCCTCTTCCGTCTGACCCCCACTGCCCATTATTCAATCCTCGGCTAGACCCAGGGGCCCTGGGATCCTCAGTAATGCAGCCTCATTGATTTATAATTCCATGCTGCGCTGGCATCCAAGGGTAGAAATTACACATGTTGACAATAGGAGCACTGCTTGTTTCGAGCCGAGGTAAAGGTCATCATTTAGATGCTGTGGCTTTGTTCCCGAACCCTCTCGAACAGCGTATTAACATCCAGAGCGCGAGTTAAAAACAGCAAGGACGCATGGAAAAATCCGGTGATCTCTACTTTTTGTAGGTTCTAACGCAGCCCTCAATTTCACTTCATTCATCTGGAAGAGGCTCGTTTTTATTTGATTTGATAACTGACACACCTCTCGGCATGAATGACAACAAATATGCAATCGAATTCAAGGTTGGCAAACATTAACTTAAGTGTTTCTGAAGGAAGTGCTCGAGCGGGAATGGAGTGACATCTTCACGACCTCCCTCAGGAAGGCTTCCTCTATACTACAAGCCATTTTTCAAATTTAACACACCACTCTTGTCCCTAGTTAAACATCTCTCGGCAGAGCGTGTCGTCTGAAGTGTCTTCGCGAACTCTACGGCACGCATAACTGAATAGATAAGGGAGTGACTTGTTGATTGAATAGATTCAATTGGATCTGTATTATTTTTAAGCAGCATTAAATTAATCAGAGATCTGTTCATTTTTGAGTTCGGTTTATATTTAAACTGTGATATTTCTGCTTTGCTTTAGCACCAATAAGAACTAGAGCTGCATGATTCTGGATAAAATGAAATCCAGTTTTTGTTTATGTAAAGTTGAGGTCAGAATTATTAGCCCCCCTGAATTATTAGCCCCCCTGTTTATGTTTTCCCCAATTTCTAAACATAATAGTTTTAATAACTCATTTCTAATAACTGATTTATTTTATCTTTGCCATGATGACAGTAAATAATATTTTACTAGATATTTTTCAAGACACTTCTATACAGCTTAAAGTGACATCTAAAGGCTTAACTAGGTTAATTAGGTTAGGGTAATTAGGTAAGTCATTGTATAGCAATGGTTTGTTCTGTAAACTATCGAAAAATAAATATAGCTTAAAGGGGTTAATAATTTGTCTTTAAAATGGCTTTTAAAAAATTAAAAACTACTTTTATTCTAGCCGAAATAAAACAAATAAGACTTTCTTCAGAAGACAAAATATTATCAGACATACTGTGAAAATTTCCTTGCTCTGTTAAACATTATTTGTGAAATAATTGAAAAAGAAAAAAATATTCAAAGGAGGGGGGGTAATAATTTTGACTTTAACTGTATCTATTTATTTATTTAGAGTTTAAAATTCTCCCATGATTGTGAATAGAGGTTACTAATGGTTGTTAATTAAACAACATCTGGTTAAAATATAAATGTTTATAAGAGGTAGCAGCGTATTGTCATTCATTAATTTTCTACTGCTTTTCCAGGTCTGGGTCATAGGGGCAGCAGTCTTAGGAGAGAACCTCAGACTTCCCTCCCCCCAGATACTTCCTCAAGCTCCTCCGGCAGATCCCGAGGCGTTCCCAGGCCAGCCGAGAGACATAGTCCCTCCAGCGTGTCCTGGGTCTTCCCCGAGTCCTCCTCCCGGTGGGACATGCCTGGAACACCTTAGGTAGGCATCCGAAACAGATGCCCGAGCCACCTCAGCTGACTTCTCTCGATGTGGAGGAGCAACACCTCTACTCTGAGCTCTTCCCGGGTGTCAGAGCTCCTCATCCTCTCCATAAGGATGCGCCCAGCCACCCTGCGAAGTAAACTCATTTTGGCAGCTTATATCCGAGATCTTGTCCTTTCGGTCATGACCCAAAGCTCATGAATATAAGTCAGAGTAGGAACGTAGATTGACTAGTAAATCGAAAGCTTTGCCTTTCGGCTCAGCTCCTTCTTTACCACAACGGACCAGTACATCGACTACATTACTGCTGCTGCTGCACCAATCTGCCTGTCAATCTCACGTTCCATCCTTCCCTCACTCGTGAACACATTGTAAAAAATATACGCTAATTAACAGGTTTCGTGTTTTGTGATTGACTTTTTATTCTTTGTTTATTTCTTGTTATTATTGCATTATTGGACATCTGCTCTGTCTACTTTTGAGTTTGAAAATGTAACACTGCAGTTTAACAAAGTGACTTTTGAGTAGTTGGAAACAATATATTGTATAATATTTAATATAGAGAGAATTAAGTCAGTAAAAGAACAGAAATCGTAATGGCAGTTTATTGCCTGATTTTTGTACTGTAATTTTCAACACCATCCCAGGTAATATATCATTACAAGCTATAAAAACAAATTATTTTCACTGTGATGCATGTATTCTGAGAATGTAACATGATTAAGAAATCCACAAATTAGTTCAGATGACAGCACATCAGCATCTCCTCGGCCAAACATCAGGTTCCTCAGACCAGGAGAAGGGGAGCAGACTACAGGTACAGAGAGGACAAGGTGCCTGCTTGCACCTGGAAAGGGGTGGGAGATGCGGATTGACTTGGACTCTCAACTCATCTTTCCAACTGAGATCACGCAAACAACACTAAGACCAGATGCAGTGATTTGGTCAGCAGCAGCTAAGAAGGTTCTGGTGATTGAGCTGACTGTGCGGTGGGAGGAGGGAATGGCAGTGGCGCATGAGTTCAAGCGGCACAAGTACTCTGACTCAGCAGCAGAATGTAGAGTCCAGGTTTGGACATCGACAGTACGTCCCATAGAAGTCAGGTGCAGGGGACTTGTTGGGAAGTCAGTAATTCATCTTCTCCGAGCTACCAGGGCATCTGAGTTTGAGGAGAGCTATTAAGAAAATGGCATGCAGAGGAGGCAAAGAAGGCAAGTTACTGGATGTGGCTACAGAGGAGGGACAAGAATTGGGGTGTGGTACCCCATTAAGGGCAGCTGCAGGAGGTGGTGAGGAGACGTCCCCTCAAGCCACTGCCCACCCACAGGGACTGTACTGGGTAGGAGGTGAAACATCAGTGAATGGTGGTACCAGTTGACAACCCTGCAGCTGACCCAAATGCGCACCGGAGGAGGTGCGGCAGGCGGGAAAGTCTAGCAGGTAATTATTACTTGTACATCAAAATTTGGTAAACCTTTTGTCCTATATCTCAGTTATTTATCGTCTGACTTGTAAAACTGGTCTACACCTTAGTCATGAGGGACTAGAATCTGTGTTACACTTTTGCACTTGTCTAGTAAGCAAATGTATTCTTTTGTTGTGGTCCTCTCCTAACATTCCTTCGATCAATATGTGGATGAATCAGATTGCAATTTACTTACCCTTAGGGCCTACTCACACTATGCTATCCGAACCATGCCAACACCTGTTTCCCGGATCGTTTGAGAAGTGTGAGTGCTCTGAATTGCAGTTCAGTTGGCCGGCCCTGGCCCAATAGGAAGAGGTGTGCCAGAGCGCGGTTCACTTGGGCTCAGTGTGAGTGCAAAGCGCACCTGAGCCCAAAACTGAAGATGATCTGGCTTTATTTATATATATATATATATATATATATATATATATATATATATATATATATATATATATATATATATATATATATATATATATATATATATATATACATATATATACATATATATACATATATATATATATATATATATATATATACATATATATATATATATATATATATATACATATATATACATATACATATATATATATATATATATATATATATGTGTATATATATATATGTGTATATATATATGTGTATATATATATATATATATATATATATATATATATATATATATATATATATATATGTGTATATATATATATGTGTATATATATATGTGTATATATATATATATATACATATATATATACATATATATATATATATATATATATATATAAATATATATATATATATATATATATATATATATATATATATATATATACACATATATATATACACATATATATATACACATATATATATATACACATATATATATATATATATATATATATATATATATATATATATATATATATATATACATATACATATATATATATATATATATATATATATATATATATATATATATATATATATATATATATATATATATATATATATATATATATATATATATATATATATATATATATATACACAAATCATCATCATTTAAAAATAAAGTCAAGTGGGTGTCTGAATCAAGACTGCAATCTTTTAATGATTTCTTGCTCACTAGTATTTGTAACCCTGCTTTAATCTTCTCTGCTGGGTAGCACTAAATATCCCAGACTAGTCAAATAGTATCTGCTACACCTCAGCTTAAATTTTTTAACTGTATGGATGATACTTGCGCCCTAATAGAACACACGCAGCAGTTTTCTGGTCTCTGAAGATCAAGCCAGTCAATAACCTAAATAAAAGGTTCACGTCAAACAATTCCAGAACAGCTGATACAAACAAAACCACTGACCAGACCCACGCCAGATCTGCACGCACCGAGCCGAACGCAAAGCTCAGCTCATTTCTACAAAACTGGAATGTCTACATATATAAACTCAGTTTTTCCCCCTCTTGTGTGTTTGGTTATTAAATATTCAGACCTGTTTTATCACATCCTCAGCTAATAATTAGAATTGCACTGTAAAAAAAATCTGTTAATTAACAGTGTCTGTATTTTGTCATTTTGTGATGTGTTTTGTGTTTATTTATGATTGTGAATTATAGGACGTTGATCTCTGCTGTGTCGACTTTTAATGTTGAAAATTCATCTCTACAGTTTAAAAAAGTGACTTTTATTGACATTTTAGCAGCTTGATACATTATTTATGATATAATGTATAAGAAATAATTATAAATAGAGAAATAAGTCTATAAAATAACAGAAAATGTCCTGGCAGCTTATTACAAAGTTTTTGTAGTGTATCAAACAACACCAACCCAGACAATATATCACTATAAACTATTAAAAATGTTAATAAAAGTCACTTTTTCAAACATTTCAAATGTTAAAAGGTCCTATAATGCAAGTCAATCATAAATAAATGGAGACAGTAATAAATAAATAAAAGCATGAATCACAAAATACTGAAAAAAAATCATTTATGGATTTGTTTACAGCGCAGCTAAACACCATAACTTATTCTAATGAGCATAGAAAATGTCCGCATAGAAAATGTCCACATTGATGCACTGCTACTGTATGTATATCATTTGTGTAAATAGGAAACTTGGTAATTAGAAAGGTCACACTTTATTTTGATGGTCTGTTAGTTGAATTTAAGTTACATTGCCTCTATATGCCAACTAATTCCCATTAGATTTAAGTAGACTGTTAGGTAGGGGTTAGGGTTGGGGGGTTAGGCTTAGTGTAAGTTGACATGTACTTGCAAAGTTTCTTATAGTCAGTTCAATGTCTGTTGAAAAAGCAGTATTAGCAGATATTAAGCAGACAGTCTAATAATACTCAAATGGGCCATTAAAATAATGTGTTACCATTAGAAAAGAAGACAAATATTGTTTATTAAAATTTGAATTAAGTCTTGAGTCTTAAACTGCACATCAAAAATGCTGGGTTCCACACAATTCCTTCATGTTGTCCCAACACAAATCATTTAAATTGACTAAATTGTTTTTACAAATTTAAGTAATAATAATAATAATAAATAAATAATAGCAATTCAGATTTGTATACCGCTTTTCTAGACACTCAAAGCGCTTTACACATTGGGGGGGGATCTCCTCATCCACCCCCGGTGTGCAGCTTCCACCTGTGATGAAATGACAGCAGCCATATTGCGCCAGACCGCACACCACACACCGGCTGATTGGTGGAGAGGAGACAGAGTGATGAAGCCAAGTATGATATGGGGATGGTTAGGAGGCCAGTGGGCAAATTTGGCCTACTCTTTTCCAAGGACATTCTGGGAGTTTCGAACAACCACAGTGAGTCAGGACCTCGGTTTAATGTCTCATCCGAAAGACGGTGCTCACTGAGCAGTATAGAGTCCCCTTCACTATACTGGGGCGTTAGGACCCACACCCCCCTGCTGGCCTCACACTGCTGCCCATACACACTGATTCGTACTCATACTCAAGCACTAGTTTATATGGTTTATTCAATTCACCTATAGCGCATGTCTTGGGGGGGACCGAAGCAGCCAGAGGAAACCAACGCCAACACGAGAAGAACATGCAAACTCCACAGAAAAATGCCAAGTGGCCCACCCAGGACTTAAACCAGTGACCTTCTTGCTGTGAGGCCACAGTACTAACCACTGAGCCACCACGCCAGCCCTTCATGCATCCAGGTTGCCAGTTTCACTGGCCTGTGGTATTGCTTTCAGCCTGATAGGAGTGCGGCCGTGTCAAAGCTCCAATTGCCATCATTTGTTTCAAATGATTAGTGTCAATAATTACTTCCCTATTAATGAAATGCATCTCCTATCACAAACAACATCATTATGGATTGGTTAATTGGATGAGTTTAGGCATATTAGCCAATATTACATCTAAGCATGGAGGGGTGCTGCTTTATGGTCTATTTTCAGCTAATTACATTTTGGGCCCTTGTAACCAGCATCATGAATGTGCATCTGCCATCAGTCTCTCTTTCTCTCTCTCTCTCTCTCTCTCTAGATCAATGTATGTTAGAAATGTAATTATCAAGTCAGTGAAGGCGTAGACAGCCGTGTCTGTTTGCATTTCTGCCAGCCATGCAACACAGCGTTCACAAACTATGTTCTTTTCTGATTTTCTGGAAATGGCTAATATATATACTGTACGTTATCAGACAGAGCCTATTTAAATGAACAGTGTGTAATGTAAAATTTTATTGATAGCACTTGTAAAAAAAAAGGATTACCAAAAAAAATAAATAAATAAGTAAATAAAATGCAGCATTTTCTGATTGACAGCACTCATCACAAAATGATTATTAAATAAATAAATAAATAAATAAACAAGCAAATAAAATCGAAAAAAAATATATATAAAATCGAAAAAAAAATTTAAATAAAATGTTATTTAAATAAAAATAAACAAATAAAAATAAAATTAATATAAAATTTAACATATAAAATTAAATATAATTGAAATAAAATAAAAAAATAAAATGCAGCATTTTTAATTGACAGCAATTGTCATAAAATGATTACCAAATAAACAAACAAACAAGTAACTAATAAATAAATTTAAAAAAATTAAATGAAAATAAAATTTTATATATATATATTTATAATATAAAAATTAAATGAAAATAAAATTTTATATATATATATATATTTATAATATAAATAAAAATAAATAAATAAAATGCAGCATTTTTTTAATTGGCAGCACTTGTCACAAAATGATTACCTAATGAATAAATACAATTTAAAAAAAGGAAATATTTTTTATAAAATGACTATAAATTAAATAAATTAATATAAATAAAAAGCAAAATTTTTTGATTGACAGCACTTGTCACAAAATGATTACCAAAGAAGTAAATAAATAAATAAATAAATAAATAAATAAATAAATAAATAAATAAATAAATAAATAAAATAGTAAAAAATATAAAATAACAATGAAAACAAATAATTAAATAAAATGCAGCATTTTTTTTACTTGACAGCATTTGTCACAAAATGATTACCATATAAATAAATGAATAAACAAATAAATTAATAAAATTGATAAAGTTGAAAAAATTAAACAAAATATAACTTAAATAAAAATAAATAAATGCAAATAAAAAGCAGCCGTTTTTGATTGATTGCACTTGTCACAAAATGATTACCAAATAACAAATAAATAAATAAATAAATAAATAAATAAATAAATAAATAAATAAATAATAATAATAATAATAATAATAATAACAGTAACATTGGAAAAATGTAATATAATTTAAATAAATAAATTTAAATAAATAAATAAATAAATAAATAAAATGTACCATTTTTTGATTGATGTATGTATGTATGTATATATATATATATATATATATATATATATATATATATATATATATATATATATAATAGAAAGAAATATATATAAAAAAATAAAAGTGTGCAGGTAAATAATGACGTAATTTTCATATTTAATAATATTTAGCACTTATAATGCATTGTGCTGACACCTGACACAGTGCACAATCTTTGATGCATTGATCTCCCCAACGCGAATGTCCGTAGAGGAAAGTCATCCAAAAGCAGAACCAGAGTCAGACTGACCTCCTTCTTACAATCTCTCCTCATCCACAGCAAAAACACCCCCTTTATTCTTCCCTTCTTCTCCATCATGTCACCACATGACCCTTGCTAATGCTAAATGTCAACCCAGACCCACAACAGAGGACCACTTTAGCTCGAGGTGGCCCGTGTCCACCAGCTCTATGGAAGGTTGACTTAAAAGGCTGAAGATGGGTGTCAGGGTCACTGTCAGCCACTATTGGTCCTAATCCATCCCCTCAGAGTCAGTAGACTCCATTCATTCCCCTGAGCACCTGCTGACTTTACCCTCCACCCTTCCTTACACCCTTCTCAGGCTGTGTAACAACCATCAAGCCCTGTCATGCCACAGCATCCGCTCCCTGAAGCGCCCTGCTCTTCACAGAGCTGGGCTGAAACAGGATGGAAGACGTCCTCTTAAGTTAGCATAGCTACGGGGTACATGTTTCAGTTTGGAAAAGGCCCCGGAAGACTCGGCACACGCTGTCTGTGTCATTTAACGAAGACTCTTTGACTTCTGAAGGTCTTCATTACACAGCATGAGGCAATACAGGTCTAACGTGAAGAAATTTTGGAAAAGAAAAAGCAGGTAAATGCGCAATTTAACTGTGACAGGTCTCTCATGAAGAAACAAATATTTGATGATGCCATTGTCTTCTTTGAAATGATTCTCAATGCATTTAGGATTAGATTATGACAGACGTAGAAGTATGTGATACAATAATTACAAAGGTTTCAAAGACACAGTAAGGGTGTCAAATGTTTCAAATAACTTTTTTTTGAAAATCCAATACAAAATACGGCTAAAAAATAATATTCGAAACTGAAATGGAGACAGTCTGTATAAGGTCTGGGTTACGTCTTTAAATAAACGTACAAAATACCAAGTAAAAATTTAGATTTGCTTTCTTGCAATGTTCAAAGAGTTGGCTTTTATATTAAAATCCAATTTTTTTTTTCCAACGTAGGCTTATTCTGAAAACATAGCCCTACAATTCTGGAGATCGCAAACTATGTAGCTAGAGGTACAGTACATGTATGGCTGCATTTCATCTTTATAACAAATGCTACAAGGCGGTATGGCACCATTCCTGTTAGTGTTTACCAGTTGACTGCTTACCTCCGTAATGGGCTTTCGCACTATTACCAGTTTGTTCAGTGGCTTGACATGTCCGTTGGCAGACTTGAGGTGCATAGAGGAGTTGATAACAACAACGGGGTTCGAGCCGGGCGAAGAACATTTTCAGAAAGGAGGTAAGACAAAAATAAAAGCCAAAAAATAAGATAAACAAGTAAATAACAGGGTGAGAATGTGGTAAAATCTGAAAACGTGGTAAAAAATAAGTTTTCTTTTTCTGGATTGCTTTTTTAAACTGTCGGTTGGGTTTAGAGAAGTGGGTGGGCGGGTCAGTCGATGCTTTTGAAAACACTATTGGTTGGGTTTAGGGAAGGAGGAAGGTGGGTCAGTCAGTCATTCATTCAGTCAGTCAGTCAGTTAGTCAGTCGACAGTGGACTCTGGTGGATTTATGAAAGAACAGCAGGCGTGAATGGCACTCGCGAGAGAAATTTGAGATCTCAAAAGGATACACGCCGGCCACTGGTGGATTTACGCGAGAACAGCAGGCGTTAATGGCGCTCGCGAGAGAAATTTGAGATCTCAAAAGCATACACGGCGGCCTCTGGTGGATTTCGCGAAAATAAAAACTGCAAAAAAAAACGTAGCTCCTGGGATGTATTTGGTGCTCTCCAGAAATGTATATAGCAGTATGTTTTCAGAATGAGCCTGGGTTGTGTTTTTCTTGTGTGAAATAGCCAGGGGATTTTTGACCTGAATATGTCTTTTGTTAGAGGTCATTTCATGTAGGAGTCTTATTACTAATCATATAAAAAGAGCTGCTTGCCATTCAACAGTCTGTGACATCACTGAAAGACCCCTTAAAAACTAAACTAAAGTGGGTGTATTGTTCTTAAAGGGATAGTTCACCCAAAAATGAAAATTCTGCAAATGTAGCCTTATATACATTACTGGAGAATGCGAATTATGTAGCCAGAAGTACGTATGGCTGCATTTCGTCTTTTAAACGAACGATATGGGGCGGTATGACGCCGTTCCTTTTTTCGCTTACCAGACCGTTCACCTCCGTATGGACGGCTTTTTTGCTGTTACCAGTTTGTCTAGTAGCTCGAGATGTACGTCAGCGGACTTGAGATGAAGAAAGGAGTTGACCACGATGATGGGGTTAGAGTCCAGCAAAGAACAGTTCCAAAAACGGGTAAGACAAAAACAGAAGCCAACTAATAAACAAATAAACAAATAAATAACAGGGAGAGAATGTGGTAAAATGTGAAAACGTAATAAAAATCAAGGCGAGGGCTTTTCTTTTTCTGGATTGCTTTTTAAAACTGTTGGTTGGGTTTAGGTAGGTAGGTGGGCGGGTCAATCGGTGCTTCTCAAAACACTATTGGTTGGGTTTAGGGAAGGAGGAGTCAGTCAGTCGATTGGTCAGTCATTCAGTCAGTCAGTCAACAGTGGCAAATGGCACTCGCGAGAGAAATTTGAAATATCAAAAGCATACACAGTGGGATTTGGTGGATTTGCGAAAATAAAAACGGCAAAAAACGTACCTCCAGGGATGTATTCGGTCCTCTTCAGAAATTGATTTAGTAGTATGTTTTTAGAATGAGCCTGGGATGTGTTTTTCTTATGGGGACTTTTGAGCTGAATATGTGTTTTGTTAGAGGTATTTCAGAGTAAGAGTCCTGTTACTAATCATATAAAAAGATCAGCTTGCCATGTAGCAGTCTGTGACATCCCTGAAAGACCCCTTAAAGACTTAACTAAAGTGGGTTTATTGCACTTAAAGGGACAGTTCACCTAAAAATGAAAATGCTGTCATAATTTTTTCACTTGTTCCAAACTAGTTTTCTTCTGTTGAACTCTAGCTGTTGAAGATATTTTGAAGAATGTTGGAAACATAGATTTCCATAGTATTTGTTTTTTCAGTCCCTTTTTATATTAAGTGGCCTTAACTAATATGTACTTACACTGAAAATATTCAATTGTAACAATGCACTTATTGTGTAAATACATGCTTTTACATTGTACTTATGCTTGATTAAATTCCTGCATGTAATTGCATCTGTAATTCATTTATATAAGTACTTCTATAATCAGGGGCTCAGTGGTTAGCACTGTCACCTCACAGCAAGAAGGTCACTGGTTTAAGTCTCGGCTGGGTCAGTTGGCGTTTCTGTGGAGTTTGCATGTTCTCCCCATGTTGGCGTGAGTTTCCTCTGGGTGCTCTGGTTTTCCCCACAGTCCAAAGACATGCGCTATAGGTACATTGAGTATACTAAATTGGCCGTAGTGTATGTGTGTGAATGGGTGTGTATGGATGTTTCCCACTACTGGGTTGCAGCTGGAAGGGCATCCGCCACAAAACATATGCAAGATAAGTTGGCAGTTCATTCCGCTGTGGCGACCCCTGATGGGACTAAGCCGAATTAAAATTAATGAATGAATTACATTTATAATTACACTGTTGATCACCACTTACACCTTAGCTCAGCCTTAAATCTACCCATACCACCAAACCTGTCCATAACCCTAACCGTATCCCACCTCAATAGAACCGGAAGTGTGTTGCATTACATTATGAACACATTAAGTGCACTGTATTTATATTTTGATGTGAGTCCATAGTAGTTAAAGCCACTTAATATAAAGTGGGACCCTTTTTTTCTACTATGGACACTAAGAATTACATGATTCTAACATTATTTTTGGGTGAACTAACAGAAGGTACTAAACCACAAGTTAATAAAATATCAATCATTTTTATTACCCAAGCATAATGCTTAAAAATATGTTTCTGGTCCACAGTCTGTTGGTTCACGCAACAATGACTTTTGGTGCTTGTTCAAACTACTTACTTAAAAAAAGTAAAAACAACACAATTCATTCTATTCATTTTCCTTCTGCTTAGTTCCTTTATTCATCAGGGGTCACCACAGTGGAATGAACCGCCAACAACACAATTCTTAAAAAAAATAAATAATAATATATATATTTTTTTTTTTTCTGGTGGGGGCAACTTCATTTTATGTTCAATCCACTTAAATTTGTAAAATAAAAAAATTTTCAAAAACAATTACGTTAGCTTCTTGTTTTGGGGAAACATGAAGGAATTGTACAAAAACCAGCATTTTTTACGGTCTTCATAATAATGTTTTCATTTATTTATTTATATATTTGTTTTATTCATTTATTTTCCTTCAGCTGAGTTCCTTATTTATCAGGGGTCGCCACAGCGGAATGAACCACCAACTATTCCGGTATATGTTTTATGCAGCAGATGCCCTTCCAGCCGCAACCCAGCACCAGGAAACACCCATATACTCTCATTTACACACACACACACACACATACGCGCGCACACACACATGCACGCACGCACGCGCACACGCGCGCACACACACACACACACACACACACACACACACACTGACTCATAAACACACACTCATACACTACAGACAATTTAGTTCATCCAACAGCACATGTCTTTGGACTGTTGGGGAACTTGGAGAACATGCAAACTCCACACAGAAATGTCAACTAGCCCAGACAGGACTCAAACCAGCAACCTGCTTACTTAGCCACTGTACCACATTTTGTCATTCAGTGTAATGCAAATTATCTGTTATATTAAAACCATGTGACACTGAGGACTTTTGAAAAACCTTATTTCTATGTATCATCCCCTACCCCATCCAACATGTTTAGCATTTAGCACTATTTAAGCAGGATGTCCTGATTAAGAAGATCACCTAATGTATTTCTAAACACTTTGTTTGTGAAATTTGGCAGAACTTTACTAACGTCATGTGCATAGTGCCAGCTTGTCTTCCACCAGACTTCAGGGACCCTTGAGGATTAGTGCTACCATCTGTCTGTATATACCATCCAGATGTGTTATATGAATACATTGATAAATATGTTTAGCTGACAGAAAGCAGAGGGCTGAAAGTGTACCAATCCAAGGAGGAGCAGCAGTGCCAGATCCCTGCTAAAATTAGTCTATGTGCGATACATCTCTCCGGTCATTTGGTGGTCTACACTTGCCTTAGGGATCAAACCAACAAGCGCTGAAAGATGGCAGATGGGGCCAGTACCCGATTTAGAGCGCTTTTTTTGGTTGATGTTTGTTTTATTTAGACTGCCGGCAACGAGGAGGCATGACTGTTTTTGTGGTGGCTGTGCCAACTTAACATCAGCCTGATGTGCACTAATGATTTGAAGCCCAGTGACAGAGTCATCCAAGCTCTCTCGTGAGAAGCCAGGAGTCACTCTGCTAAAGGTCACAGTCTCCAAAATACGGAAAACAAATGTTGACAGAACAATGAGCATTGATTTTTTTTTCTTCATCTCTTAATGGACTCACTATAAATATAGTCACAAAGGCTGAATCATCTCTTTCAGGTACCAAGAGCTCTTGTAGGATTATATATTTAAAACCTCTTCTTAGTCTCTTTGCCATAAATCACCTTTTTTTTTGTTGCCTCAACCAGTATAAACAACACAATTCGTAACTTTTTTGGTGGGGAAAACTTCATTTTATGTTCTATCCACTTAAATTTGTAAAAACAAACAAAAAAACAAACAACTGCATTAACTTACTCGATTTGTTTTGGGAAAACATGAAGGAATTGTACGGACTCCAGCATTTTTACAGTGTTCACAATAAGTGTTCAATTGTTTAACTGACCCAGCCGAGGCTTGATGTGAGACGATTGTGCTACCCACTGCACCACCGTGCTTCCCTGTATATACAACACAATTCTTAAAAAATAAAACAAAAAAAATAACTTTAAACTACATTTTTGGGGGAAAACTTCATGGGGGAACATGGGGGAAACTTAATTTTATATTCAATCCACTTAAATTTGTACAAAAAACACAAAGACAAACAATTAAGTTAACTTATTCAATTTGTTTTGGGAAAACAAATGACAAATGTTTTTGTCATTCATTCATTCAATCATAAAAAAAACAACAAAGCAAAAAAAAAATTTTGGGTGGTGGAAACTTCATTTTATATCATATTAAATTTGTGAAAAAACAAACAAACAAAAAAACAACAACAATTAAGTAAACTTATTCAATTTGTTTTGGGTAAACATGAAAATTTTTTTAAGAACCCAACATTTTTACAGTGTTCACAATAATGTTTTAGTCATTCATTCATTAATTTTTCATCGGATTAGTCCCTTATTTATCAGGGGTTGCCACAGCGGAATGAACCAGAATGTTTTATGCAGTGGATGCCCTCCTAGCTGCAACCCTTATTCAAGTTAACTTAAATTAACTCATTTGATTTGTTTTGGAAAAACATTAAGGAATTTTATGGAACCAAGCATTTTTTACAGTGTTCACGATAATGTTTTTGTCCTTCTGCTTATATTCCCATATTCCCCCATATATATATATATATATATATATATATATATATATATATATATATATATATATATATATATATATATATATATATATACATATATATATATGGGAATATACAGTTGAAGTCATAATTCATAGCCCCCCTTTGAATTTTTTTTCTTTTTTAAAAAATATTTCCCAAATTATGTTTAACAGATTCAGGAAATTTTAACAGTATGTCTGATAATGTTTTATTCTTCTGGAGAAAGTCTTATTTGTTTTATTTCGGCTATAATAAAAGCAGTTTTAAATTTTTTTAAGGTCAAAATTATTAGCACCTTTAAGCTATATTTTTTTTCGGTCTACATAACAAACCATTGTTATATAATAATAATAATAATAATAATAATAATAATAAAGAAAAAGGAGAACATACTTTTTTGAGGTAAAGGAATAAATTTTGCTGCTCCAGGGACCAATGTATTCTTAATTCAGTCCTGCCTGTAGGTTGACCAAGTCGCTACAGTAGAAACTCTACCAAGTTCATCATTGTTTGCAAATAGTTACCAGTTGTTTACCAGTGGCAGCCTGCATCAGGTTTGAGATCTTGAAATACAAATTTTTAACTTTTGTTTTGGTTTCTGTAGCTTTTGGCCCAGTTGATACAGTCGTTATGCTTACAATTTGGCCACAGGTGGCACCTTACATCAAGTTCCACTCATGAGTTAAAGCATCCGCTTTGAATGTTATCACTTGATTAAATGGGCTTTATCAGTAGTTATCAAGTGATAGATATGGTCCAGTAGGGGCCTTCTGTGCCCGCTGGTGGGTTCAAAAGGATGTTATCATCCAGCCACAAGGTTAATAAGCTAATAGAGAAGCCTTCAGATCTAGATCTGTTCTTACATTACTGTGGCGATTGGGTTTAGAGTTGGGGTAGGGGTAGATGTTAATAAAATACAATTAATAGGAAATTTTATAAATAATATACATAATTCTCATGGTAAATCAGCTATATTAATAGAGAAGACTCCAAATCCAGATCTGTTTTTACATTACTGTGATGGTTGGTTTTAAGGTTTGGGTAGGGGTAGACATTAATAAATTACAATAGATTTTGTAAATAATATAAATTATTTTCATGAACTTCAGGCCACAGCTGTATGTGTTTTATAGCTGATTAACCATGTGGATGGATGATAACAGCCTTCTGAGTCTACCAGTACCCATTATTTGGTACATTTACTGTTCCTTACTGGTAGAACGATATTTCTAACAGAATGCCAAAGAGAAAGGTGAAAACTACTCCTTTCCATGGGCAAGTTTTGGGCACTTGACAGCTTGTCATACTGATTTTGGACACTTGACAGCTTGTCATGATGGCTAAACCAACTAAACTCAAGCAAGGAGACCAGTTAAACCATCTTTGACTGGATAGGCCCATAAAACCACATTATGCTGGATTTAGCTGTTTATTTATCTGCACACTTGCATTTGCAAGTGCTGGTACACAACTGAGACATCATGTTTGCAAAGGCAGTCAGCGTCAGAGCTTGTTTATGAGTGCACTGAAAAGAAATACCTTTCTATTTTTCAATGTAATTCACTGTGTATCCAGGCTGAAGCGGCATTCCTTTGACTTGAAATGATATTTGAAAGAAAATCAATCAAGTACATGTTTAAAGCATCTTTATTCGGTTGGTGTTCATCACAGTGACCTTGCCTTCTACATTCAGGTTCACAGGACATCTGTCTTCACCATGACCCCATCTTTTCCACCATCAAACAACACATTTACCATACAAAGTTATCAAGATGGCCATGAGAGCACCTTCAGGCATGGCTGAACTTCAGCTTCACTCAGAGGCAGCTTCACCTCATGTGTTGATGCATCTGGATAGACTGGGAACAAGCGATTTTGGCAATGCAGCGAAAGCCTTTTTCTGTGACTACATCTGCCAGTGCATTCTCATTTTCATCCAAGACCCTCGAAGGCCTGTTTCATAACAGCAGGCAGGCAGACTACGCTACTGCTGTCGCATAGCAATTACTCTATTTACACATTCATTGTACTATATGTTTTGCGAAATCACACTTAATGATAGTTTGAGTGGGAAATCAGTATATATGGAACATTTGATTATATACACCCCAGTATTGACTCCACATGCCGATGAACGTGTGCACAAAAAAAGCGATGAAATGCAACTGTAAATCAAACACTCATCTCAAATTCAGAGCTCCCTCTTCAAACAAGCCAGCAGACCCAAGGACTGTGCGCAGTTAGCATTTAATAATACATCAAAGATTTAGAACACACAAACATCATCATCATCATTTCTTTTTGCTTACCTTCTCAATACATCTGCTTCCCTTTCAATACATTTGAGTTCAGGTATATTACTGACAAGACCGATCATGCATTACATTTCCAAAAGGCTTCAATAAAAGTGAAAATCTGTGTCTTTCTCTCCTCCACCATTCACACAGACATAAAATAAACTGTTATGCCATATCCATATACTTATTCAGCAAACTACTCACATTAACAGACCTAATCTGTTTTTATCTGTAGGCAAAGTCATGGGCGTACCAGTAACCCTAGCGGACAGAATGATCACTATGGACAGGATAACAGAGGGGCCAGTTTCAACAGCCAGTGTTATTTATTATTCAATTATTTTAAATATTTCAGGGCAGACAGGATGTGCATGCAATCATGAATATTTCAATCCCTCCTATAAAGGAGGGGGCCACTTGTCCACTACCGACAAGGGAGAGCGCACGCTCCTCAACTGAGCTCTGGGACATTCACGCCCAGACCCGAATGCCTGTTCTTCAGTCAAGAAAAAAATAAATGATCAAAAAAAACATATTAATATTATTTTCTCTCTCCATCTGGCCTCAGTTGCGTGAAGCAGCAGCAGCGGCAAGCACAGATATGAGGCTGTCAAACCCCCTCCATCACGCCTTCAATCTCTGTTTGCATTTTCGCACCCCTCCTTTCTCAAACGTGGTCAGAAGATGGCCACCAAATTGCTTCGTGCGTAGGAGCCACGGCTGAACTCGTGGGAGAAGTGACAGCGAAAGTAATTACGACGGGCACAAGCAAAAGAAAAAACTGACAACAAACGATCTCCCATCAACTCTGAAAGTTGTGAGAGATTCTTAAGCTGTACACTTATATATTCCCCCTCAAAATGAAACATAGCATGCGTTAACCTCCTCCTCCCAACCCTTCGCCTCTATTTCCGACAAAAGGGGGATCCTGTCAAAATGAGATCTGCCTCTCACTGTAATTATGCCCCCCAACACCCTAGTGATATCCACCAAGGTGCGGAGGAATAAATCACATTATACCTAACACCATTTATACCATCTGAATAACATCCTTCAACTTTCATCAAAAAAAGAACGATTCACAAAAACAACTTTGACTTACATTCCCCCCTTTGGCTCTCGTTGCAGTATACTAATCTCAGCTCTTTGAAACCTTGGATTACACTTGGTTGCACATGCAAGATATTGAACTTGACAAACATCTTACCTTGAATTGCTATTTGTGATCCTATACTCCACAGGCTGGCTGAAGCAAAGCAATGCACGACCCAAATCTCTTCGATTTAACCCTCCGCAAAACAACAAACACAAGAGCCTGAGATGCAAATCTATTTTCAAATCTTTTTTGGTCCTTCCTTCAAAATTTCCCCTTGATCACTCCCTGCTTTTATAATCCAGTTTTTTTCCCTTTTCCTTGAACATTCGCTGTTTTCAGTGCCGAGTCTGAAGGATGCCGCCTGTCTCTGCGAGACTGGAAAAGGAAAGAGAGAGAGACAGAGACGGAGGCTGCTCTCCGTGCGCAAGGTCCTCCCGTCAGTGACTGGAGGCAGCAGCTGCGCTCCAACCTCGAAGAATCCCGCCGTGCGCCGCTCCGTTTAGCTCATCCTCCACAAGCGCTCGCATCCTGGACAACTTTCAGACTTGCACGCGCAATCCACACTCCACATCCAGTCTGAAAAGCTGACCAAACCTTATTTTGCTTGTTTAATCCGTGTGTCAGTTCTGGATTGTGGGTCTAATTGTCTCTTCTCCCAGCCGGCACAATGTCTAGATGTTCTGAGTATTGAACACTGCGCGCTCTCCCTCTCTCTCTTTCTCTCACACGCTCGCACATATGCACACACGCGCTTGCCCTCCCTCTCGCAGTTCTTTCCACCCCCTCCATCCATCCATCTCTCCCTCCCTTTTTCTCACTCTCAGGCTGCACGGGAGTCTGACAATTACTGCATTTATGCTCAGAGTTCTGTCAAAGATAAAGAATCGCTTCTTGCTCTCCTTAAGCAGGAGTAACATGCAGCTCCATATGCATACAAGAACAACGATGCCAAAAGCTCTTCTCCTGAGCGCGAACACCACCCACCGCTCCAAGGAGAAAACCGTACCGGTACCGGCGGAAGGGTCACCATTCAGTGTTGGCCAACTGTCAAGCGTGATTGAGGAGGTAGATGAAAATAGAAGCAGATGAAGCAAGCAGATCAGAGCACTTGCAGGAAGCAAGGACAATACGCATCGAACAGCGACCGTGGAATCATATAATTAGCGGCATAAACAAAATTGCCAATTCCCTTATCGCCTCGACACACATATGCGCTGAGGGAAGCCTCCGGGGGGCTAGTGAATGGGAGGCAGTGGCAGAACTAATAAAAAAACAAAACAAGGATTGGCCCAAACAATGGTAAGATGTGGAAGAGACTTGCCGTATCTGGGCTTGACAAATACACAAACAAATAAAATGAGCGAGGGTGACATACTGTATTTGGCCTGCAAAGCTGATTTAGACTACTTTGAATGAACGATTCTGCAGATGCTAAAACGTTGAAGTGTAGGAAGCAACTATTTACAAATGGTTATACTAGTGTTAGCATTAAAAACGCAAGTTTTCAATGTTACATGGAGCTTAACATTTAGGATCATCTTACGGAAGAATGTTCTGTGTATACCAAAGGTGCCCAAACTTGATCTGGGATGGCTGGTGTCCTGCAGAGTTAAGTTCCAATCCCAATTAGACACACCCGAACCAGCTAATTAAGCTCTTTCTAGGTAAACTAGAAACTTCCAGGCAGGTGTGTTGAAGGAAGTTGGAACTAAACTATGCAGGACACCAGCCCTCCAGGACCGAGTTTGGTCACCCCTGGTATACACTAACTCTTACAATCACAATGTTGTTAACATTTCAGCATGATAAATAACCTAATAAAGTCAATGACATGAGTCTTTGTAAACCTGAAATGGCACAAGACTTGGAGAATAATTTCAAAACTATCTAAATATGTTATGAAAAACACTACAATATTATGTAGTAATTTATATCAATATAAACAATATAATTTATATTCATTTGTATTATTTTCTGATATAGATAATTGTTAATTGGATTAAAATGGTTATTTCACTTCAATAACTTAATTATGTCTGTAATTAATTGCCCTCAAAGTTGGTTCATCTACAGAATACAAATTAAGATATTTTAGATGTAATCAGACAGCTCCATCATCCTCAATAGACAACAAAGGTCCCGAGAAAGTCCAGAAAAAGAAAATCTCAAATCTGACCATGTGTCAGTAAATTCAATTGGAATATTATGAAACTGCAATAATATGTCTGTAAACCCTATACTGACACAGAAGAATAAACTGCTAATTTATAATTTATAATATTTTTGTTTTATTTGTACATAAAAATGTCCTGTTTGTCCTATATGACCGGTTTTAATTTTTCATTTTTTATATTTTAATTTTATTATTGAATTTATTTTTGTATTTTTCTGGACTTTGAACAAGTTAGGTTCGATTGAGGATGAGAGAGCTCTCAGATTTCATCTACACTGTAAAAAATGTAGGGTTCATTCATAAAAAAAATGGCAGCTTGATAATATTATGATTGAATCACTGAAAATATATGACTTGTTTTGAGTATTTTATTTATTTATTTATTTATTTATTTATTTATTTATTTATTTATTTATTTTTGTATTTTTCTGGACTTTGAATGAGTTGGGACCTACAGAATGGAGGATGAGGGAGCTCTCAGATTTTATATACACTGCGAAAAAATGTAGGGTTCCACACAATTCATTCAGAAAATAAAATTGTCATATAAACTTGATAATATTAAGATTAAACCACTGAAGATGTTGAGTATTTTATTTATTGTATATTTCCGGACTTTGAATGAGTTGGGACCTATGGAGAATGAGGGAGCTTTCAGAGTATTATATATATATATATATATATATATATATATATATATATATATATATATATATATATATATATATATATTTTTTTTTTTTTTTTTTTTTTTTTTTTTACTTTTTTTGGAATTTGAATGAGTTGAGCATGAGAGGGAGCTCTCATATTTTATTTTACCTACACTGTATAAAATAGAGAGTTCCATATAATTATGTATGGATGGATGTTTCCCAGAGATGGGTTGTAGCTGGAAGGGCATCTGCTGCAAAAAACATGTGCTGGATAAGTTGGTGGTTCATTCCGCTGTAGCAACCCCGGATTAATAAAGGGACTAAGTAGAAAAGAAAATGAATGAATGAATTTGTATCCCAAAAATGAAAAGGTCTTTGTGGTTTAAAACAACATGAGTTGAGCAATTAATAACATCATTTTTAGCTGAACTAAACTTTTTAAAATGCTTGTTCATTATTTCTTCATTACAAAAGTTTTAAAAGTTTCAAAATATATGGAAGTAATAAAAAACGAATATGCAGTCATTTAAATATAAACCTCGAATCTGCCACGAAAAGATGCAGCAGCTTGTCTAGAAACTAGCACTAGCACTTTTATGAACCCTTTTTTTTACTGTAAATTTAGGTTATCATGCAACTTTAATCAACCTGCACCTTTCAAATCGAGGAGAACTGGAGCAGTTTGCATAAGAGAAGACCACACGAAACCACACAAGGGGTAGAAGCTCATTCGTGAAGATATGTAGCTGTTTTGACCATTGGCGGTTTAATACAATATTAATAGAGTCAATTTTACCAATGTCACTTTGCCCACTTTCTGGAATAAAAGGATATTAAGTATGCGAATTACTGAAAGAACATAACAGATGGAGTCTTTTATATATGGATGAAAAAGAATATGAAATTCCCTATGATTTTAGTTTGGTTGAATACGTCTGAATGCTTCATTTGGAAGCAGTGTTTGTGTACTGCCGTCTACTTTACTGAACATAATTAAAATAAATTAGAGATAGACCAAGAGAAAACTCAGATAATGTGACTACTAGAATATATGTTCTTTCTAAAAATGATCAAGTGTCAAAATCTGTAAATAAGTGTGTTCTTTTGTATCAAACCTTTTCATGTCCTATGAGAGAATGCATGCAATTACCAAAAGCCTCCAAGTTCACCGTTTTAATTATTGGCCATCTGGCAGCAGGCATTAAAAACTCACCAGAAATCCATCAATTCCTACAATGTCACAGTACAAAGATTTAACAACTGCTTATCACATTGCTCAATGAATAATTATGGCTTCAATGTTTTAGTCATCTTTGTGCTGATTAGTCATGACGCTTTACATCAAAACCGAAACAACAAATACAACCGACCATCACTGTTCAGATTTACTCTAAACAAATGAAAGAGATATTGATATTACAGAGTCTAGTATATAATGTAGAGTGTGCCACTGTGGACATCTGTATTGCATGAGGAAAATATAAACATGCTGTATAATTCAATGTGGTGAGACAGGACTACTTTACGGTCACCGCCAGTGCTTTATCTAACTAAAGGGCCAACACAATCTCACGGCAATTCGTAACTTTTTGATTTAGTGGCTAATTCGTATGAATTCGTACGATCTAATTCATACAATTTAGTACGATTTGCTCCTCCGCCGATGCCAGTTGGGTTTAGGGGTGGGGTTAGGAGCCACGCCTCCTTTTTAAAATCGTACAATTTCGTACGACTGAACTCGTACGAATTCGTACGAATTAGCCACTAAACTGTCAAAACGTAAAATACTTACGTTTTCTCGTGAGATCAGGCTGAAAGGGCTGTTTACACTAGAGATGATAACTGCGTAATCAGTATTAATTTATAGATCTGGTATCAATTTTCTGCATAATTTTCAGATTATTCAGATTATGTTTGTTTAAAGGGGACTTATTATGCAAATACAGTTCTGTGGCACTAGTGTGTGAATATAGTCAGATTTTAATGGTGAAAATGTAATAACTTTTATATAATCACGCTTCATAAAGCAGTCTAGAGAAACACTTTGATTGACATTCTACCTTTGTACATGTCATCAGAGGAGGAAAGCCCCGCCCATTGGTTATGATCTCTACATCATTAGCATAAACAGCCCTGAGTGAGAAGCAGTCGTCCGCTCTTCGAGTTTTTACACCCTCCCTACCATGTTATGTCATGCCCTTTTTTTTTTAATAAAGAGCGCTGGGAGCCCTCTCATCTCATTTGTATTTAAAGTGAATGTCATTAAAATGGCACAATTTGGATCCAAACCTAAAAGTGAGAGTTTTAAAAAGTTATAAAAAATTTGGTGTGGAGTATTTTGAGCTAAAACTTCACATACAACCAACCAGAACTGTTCAGATTTACTCTAAACGAATGAAAGCAATATTGATCTTACCGAGTCTAGTATATAATGTACAGTGTGTCAGTGTGGACATAATCTGTATTGCATGAGGTCAAGATAAAGCTACTGTATAATTCAATGTGGTGAAACATGATTACTTTATGGTCACCGCCACTGCTTTATCTTGCTAAATAGCCATTTACACTAGGGATGGACACTACATTTGCACCAGGGATGACAACTGCATTATCAGTATTAATATATATAGATCTGCTATCAATTCATTGTTGTTTTCTGCATTACTTTCAAATTATTCAGTATGTTTGTTTCTTTAAATGGGATTTATTATGTCAAAATCACTTCTATAAGTGGTTTAAACACAGTTGTGTGGCAATAGTGTGTGAATATAGCCAGATTTTAATAGTGAAAATGTATTAATTATATTTTATATAATCACACTTCATAAAACAGTGTGCAGAAACACTTTGATTGACATTCTCCCTGTGTATGTGCCATCAAAGGGGGGAAAGCCCCGCGCATTGGTTATGATCTCCACCTCATTAGCATAAACAGCCCTGAGTAAGAAGCAGTCGTCCGTTATTCAAGTTTTTACACCCTACAGTTTGTCATGCCCTTTTTTTAATAAAGAGCGCTGGGAGCCCTCTCATCTCATTTGAATTTAAAGCGACAGTCATTAAAATGGCACAATTTTGATCCAAGCCTAAAAGGGAGAGTTTCAAAGAGTTGTAAACAATATGTGTGGGGTATTTTGAGCTAAACTTCACAAACAACTGACCAGAACTGTTCAGCTTTACTCTAAACAAATGAAAGCAATATTGATCTTACAGATTCTAGTATATAATGTACAGTGTGCCACTGTAAACAAAATCTGTATTGCATGAGGTCAATATAAAGAGACTGTATAATTCAGCGTGGAAAAACATGATTACTTTATGGTCACCACCAGTACTTTATCTTACTAAAGGGCCATTTACACTAGGGATAACAACTGCATTTTCAGTATTAATATACAGATCTGGTATCAATTCATTGTTGTTTTCTGCATTATTTTCAAATTATTCAGTATGTTTTATTCTTTAAAGGAGATTTATTATGCGAAAATCACTTGTATAAGTGGTTAAAACACAGTTGTGTGGTAACAGTGTGTGAATATAGCCAGATTATAATAGTGAAAATGCATTAATTATATAAAATATATATGTATTAAAAATATATAGCCCTGAGTGAGAAGCAGCCGTTTGCTATTTTAGTTTTTACACCCTACCTGCCTAAGTTTATGCCATGTCTTTTTTGTAAATAGGGCTGGGAGTACAATCTCATTTGAATTTAAAGTGACAGTCACCAAAATGGCCCAATTTGGATCAAAGCTTATAAAAAATGTGTGTGGGGTATTTTGAGCTGAAACTTCACATACACACTTTAGAGACATCAGACACTTATTTTACATTGTGTAACTTATTGTACATAGCATAACTATGTCACATTCCTTTTAGAAGCAAGCACTTATCCAGCCACCGACAGATGCAAAGAGACACTGCTTTCCCTAAGATTATGTACAGTAACAAAAATAAAGAAAGAAATGAACTCAATATGAACAAACAAAAATGTTATTAAAAATGTATTTTCTTCTGAAATGTCTTTCCGGGGGATTCTTTCTTAAAATTAATGCTATAAATAATTACAATTAAGTAGAAAGCTAGAGTTGGTTTAGAAAAACTGGAGGAAAACAGCCTGTTTAGATTATGAAACCTTTAACAATGCTCAGCTTTTAAGTTGGTTTTGTAGTGTATTTTAAATGTATATTTGAAATTATTAAATAAAAAAATTCTAAACATTATATATTTATGTTTATTTAGGTGTTTATTTATTTAGAAAATAATGTTTATATTGTGTAAGCATACATTTATTAAAAGTTAGAAAATTACAAACTATTTTGTAATTATATAAATACTATAATATAATATAATATAATATGATATGATATAATATAATATAATATAATATAATATAATATAATATAATATAATATAATATAATATAATATAAAATAATATAATATAATATAACATAATATAATATAACATAACATAACATAATATAATAATTTTTTTATATATAAATTTTTATTCAACTTAATTGATGTAAGTTGAAATGACTAGAAAAGTTAATTTGATTTAACTAAAAAAATGAGGCAAAAAAAATGTTTTTCCAGTGTGTATGTATGTAAATTAACAAACTGTTGTTGTATAAATATATTTGGTTATATATTGTTGCCTTTTCGGTTTTGTGAAAACTGTAAGATTACATTTTTTTTGTGTGTTCAAATAATCTTTTCAACTGCACTGATATGCATTATACAACATTTCCAAGTAGTTTGTTGTGGATCTGTGCGAATGTGAATTGTTTTAACAACTCTTTTGTCTGTATGGAAAAACTCAGAAAACACAAAGGAAAAATGTGTTAATGTTATGGTGTAAATATATCCTTTTCAGCATGAACTTATAAAGAACTGCTAAACGGCGCAATATTGATGATCTTCACTCAACAGAAGCTCATCTCTAAGAGAAGCAGCTCAAAGGCCTGATTTTCTCCCTCCTGTGGTGCTGATAATGGAGGAGAAGACAGATTTGGCCTGATCCACGTCTTAAGAGTTGTTTTAGCCTCGCAATCAAAAGTTTTAGGACAAAACCATTCCAACAAGGGCAAGCAGAGAGTGTTTAGTATTTCTAATCAATGCTGAATAACAGAGAAAAACCTCAAATAGAAACTGTGCCAAGCCATCAAGCATCCATCCACAAATGACTATGATTGAGAGCATCTGCTGGCCAGCAGCAAGATGCAGAACGGCTAATAAATGACTTTAGATAACAGTGACGGCAAAGCAGTCGGCTGAAAAGCGACAATGACTTTTGAAAAGATATTAACCAAATATTAACGATAGCTTTTATCACATATCACCTTTTTTATTTGTTAGGTTGTAAAAAGCAATACCCTTCACAATTTTGGCATTTTTAAATGTTTATGGGTGCACCAAGAATGCATTTATTTATTCAAAACACTAAAATGATCAAATATTTTTATGGAAACTAATAATAAAAAATAATTAAATAAAATATATTAAAAAAGCATTGACACATTGCAAATATGATAAATTTCGAATAGTAACAAACAGCTAAATATTATATTATATTATATTATATTATATTATATTATATTATATTATATTATATTATATTAAATTATAAAAGCTTATAACAGCTAAATATTATATTATATTATATTATATTATATTATATTATATTATATTATATTATATTATATTATATTATATTATATTATATTATATTATATTATATTATAAAAGCTTATATAATGTAATGGTCGCTTATGGCCCGTTTCCCCTAAGAGGTACAGTTCGGTACACTTTTATGGCCATTTCCACTGTCAAAAGGTACCTAAAAGCAAATCGTACCGTACCATTTTTTGGGTACCTAGCACTACAAAAGGGTACCAAAAGGTGGAGCTAGACACGCAAAAGGACGCTATTGGTTTACAGAGATACGTCACTTGCTCCTGCAACAAGGCAGGAGAATGAAAACAAAGAAATTGCCATTTTTAAAAACACAGCCGAGACATTACACCATAATAGTTTATACATATAATAACGAGCCATGGTCGACCTGAGCTCAAACACACCTTGTCGTCATCTTGATGAACAGCCACAAAGCCAAGAAGAACAAAATCTGCTGTGTCCTGTTTTTGTTTTACGAAGTCGTCTAAAAGTGTGAGCGGACTGAGCTATACGGGCATGCTTGCTTATATATTAAAGGTAAAACAACCACAGAAGAAGTCATCTTGAAGTGGACTTGAAATTTGTATCCAAAGCACATTAAACATTATGCGGCCGTTACAATAAGACTTGAATTAAACCCTTGTCAGTATATGGGTTATTTTAACAATGGATTTATGCACTTTTTAAAGCTTTTAAAAAATAAAAGCCACTATTCAGCATCATTATACCAGCCAGTATATTATTTTTAAACCCCTCCGACTGTGTTTGCCTTAAAAAAAAGTGAAATACACAGAGGATGGATTGAGGGTAGGGGCGGACTGGCCATAGGGAGCAGTGGGACATTTCCCGGTGGCCTGGCGGTAAATCTGGCCTGCCACCGTGAGTCTGGCCTGCCGAGCCATAACCCAACTGCCCCTCCCCCCCTTTCCCGCTCTTCACTTTATAGATCGCATCAGATGTGGCCTGACTACCTGTAACTTTGGCCCGGTGGAAAATGCTTTCCCAGTCCGCCCCTGCTTAAGTGTGAGTAAATTATGGGGTAATTTACATTTTTGGGAGACTATTGCTTTAATACACACCTAGCATATTCAACTTACAATGAAGAAGTTGGTTAAAATATAATAGCTCTTTTTTATTTACTTTTTTCTGTTTGTTTTGTAAGGCAGCCAGGTTGTCTGCTTTTCGTAAGTAGCTAATTATATTTTACAGTCCAGAGACGGAAACACAATGAGGGCTTTTAGTACCTAGTGAATAAAACACAGGTTTTATGCCGCAGTGCTCCATGTAAAAGTAGTCAACTGTTTTATAAATCCACCCTAGTGACCCATGAGGCCTTTATCAGAAATGTGATTCATTACGATTTGGGCCTCTGTCCCATTTTAAGTCTTTTGTGTCATTGCCTTGATACATTAGTCCAGTTGAATGTGCCAGCACAAATTACTTCAGGCCCTGAAAGGGACATGTGCACGGAAAGTGATTAATATTACAGCGCTAGTCATAGTCAGCCTGTGAGGTGTTAGGATGGAGAACGAAGAGTGGGTGGGTGACTGGAATTCACATTACATTGATTTAAAGATTAAGCTTTTACGTATCCGTAGTGTGTAAGTACCTCAGCCTGGTTGTTTCAGTGTAGTGGGTTGTCAGTTTACTGTTTTTTTTCTTTCCTACAGGTAACCTTTAAGATATTTCCTCCAGTTAATGGTTGTCATTTAGGTTCAGCGAAAGGTCAACATGAAACAGATGATGACTTAATTTTGTTGACCTTTGAAAATGGTCAGATTTGGTCAGATATGTGTGTGTGTGTGTGTGTGTGTGTGTGTGTGTGTTTGGGTGGAGAAGAACACACTTTAGGATTTCATGAATGCCAAGAGCTCTGTGACAGGAGATTTATTGGAGTAATATCACCGGTCCATTAGCAGCAGCACACCACGATAGAAATGGCCAGATCATTACTCCTAAAGTTTAAAAACTACAATAAATTGATGAATTAATGTAGGTCACAGGTTGCTAAACCACTGAAATTGTGTGACCAAGCAGGGTTGGAAATTAATGAGCGCCTTTGGCAAAAATGTCACCAAGGGCCTGTATACACCTTGTTCTGGCGTGTTTTTTTGTGGGTCTATAGTCTTAAGTGGATAAGGCTAGGCTAGGAAATGCTTTGAGCTTGTCCATTTCTGATCACTTCCAGAGGTTGTTGAAAATGCTTCGGATTGGTTTCAAACAGCCTCAAAAAACTAAAAACCAGTAAGTTCTTTGCCTACTTCTGACCTGATTATTAAACATTTTCGTTCATGATGTTTTGCTATCTTGATCTTAACTTTGCAAGGTAAAAATGTATTGTGTAAAAATGTAAACTGTGTCCATATAAAACCAATATACACTCACTGGCCACTTTATTACTAGGAAAGGGTTGGACCCCATTTTGCCTTCAGAACTGCCTTAATCCTTCATGGCATAGATTCAACAAGGTACTAGAAATATTCCTCCTAAATGTCTATATTGACATGATAGCATCACACAGTTGCTGCAGACTTATCGGCTGCACATCCATGATGCGAATATCCCATTCCACCACATCCCAAAGGTGCTCTATTGGATTGAGGATCTGATGGCTGTGGAGGCCATTTGAGTACAGTAAACTCAATGTCATGTTCAAGAAACCAGTCTGAGATGATTCACACTTTGACAATGCACGTTATCCTGCTAGAAGTAGCTATCAGAAGACATGGTGAGGAACAATACTCAGGTAGGCTGTGGCATTGACATGATGCTCAATTGGCACTAATGGGCCCAAAGTGTGCCAAGAAAATATCCCCAACACCATTACACCACCACCACCAGCCTAAACTGTTGATATAAGGCAGGATGGATCCATGCTTTCAAATTCTGACGTTACAATCTGAATTTCACAACAGAAATCGAGACTCATCAGACCAACGTTTTCCAATCTTCTATTGTCCAATTTTGGTGAGCCTGTGTGAATTGTAGCCTCAGTTTCCTGTCCTTAGCTGGCAGGAGTGGCATCCAGTATGGTCTTCTGCTGCTGTAGCCCATCCACCTCAAGGTTCGACGTGTTGTTTGTTCAGAGATGCTCTTCTGCATATCTCAGTTGTAACGAGAGGGTTGTTTGAGTAACTGTTGCCTTTCTATCAGCTCAAACCAGTCTGGTCATTCTCCTCTGACCTCTAGCATCAACAAGGCATTTGCGCCAAAAGAACTGTCGCTCACTGGATATTGTCTCTTTTTCGGACCATTCTCTGTAAACCCTAGTGATGGTTGTGCGTGAAAATTCCATTAGATCAGCAGTTTCTGAAATGCTCAGACCCGCCCGTCTGGCACCAACAACGACACCACATTCAAAAGTCACTTAAATCTCCTTTCTTCCCCATTCTGATGCTGGGTTGGAGCTGCAGCAGGTCGTCTTGACCATGTCCACATGCCTAAATGCATCAAGTTGCTGCCATGTCATTGGCTGATTAGAAATTTGAAGTTAACGAGCAGTTGGACAGGTGTACCTAAAAGTAGCCGGTGAGTCTATACCCACTCAGTATATGAATGTGTCCTCTTTTTTATTTAAATAAGTAAATAAACAGACTCAATGATTAAATGATAGGCTAAAATGAGCAGATTCCTTAGTTATTACTAACTTTCTAATTAGAGTTAGTTTGCATGTAGTTACAATGCAACTTATATTCAGCAAAATGGTCAAAAGGTACTATCAAAATAAAGTGATATCGATTAAATTAATAAGAGACTTTTTGAATAAGTTCTAAATTAATAAAGGACTTTTATATTATTTATGCAATTGGTTCTTATGAAGGTTAAAATGCCCCTAGAAAGGAATAGCAAAGGAAGCATGTTGTCGCTTAATGCAAAAGTTATTATCTGAACTGTATCCCGTTCTACTTTCTTCTCGCATTAGAAAAGAAATCCAAAAACTGTTAAGCTAAAACATCTACACTGGAAACTAATCTCTGCTGGAAACAAAATTAATATTCAGAGCAGATACAGAGATATTCAGCATTTTAGGACCGCCGGAGCCTGTTTGACTGCAGGAACATTACAAAAGTTCCTTTTGAAAACACACTGGCGAAATAAACCGTGAAATTGACTTGAGCAATATCATAATGCTTTGTGTTTTCAATAGAAAATGAATCGACTGTCAGCCGCTGTCAGATCCAACAAGATCCGCCTCTGACACTTCACAGTGTAAAGCGGCACTTTCACACTCTATGATCAAGTTGTCTGACATTTGCCTGCATAAATCAAGTCTCTTTTCTTTGACTTCCTGTCATATACACTCATGTATTTGTCCCTTGTGTGTCATCCTGACCTTTTGTTTCCTGAAGGTGGGCGGCAAGAGTCATGACTATTACGTAGTGACTTGTCATTCAGCATGTTATAGACGTGGGAATGAACGGCGTTGAGGTCTGACCTGTAAACATCCAGGATCGCATTATGGGCAGATATGCTTTGAGGGGATAATCGCTTGGGTTATTATTGTATTATGGAAGATACGCACACCTTATCTTACACAAGCCCATTCCGCTGTGGCACTCTGGGATCAGAGATATATTCATTGTGCTCGATAAATGCATATCTGTATCCATGACAGTTGTCAAAGCAACAGAAACGAGCAATTCTGGAAAAGACCATGATATGTCATTAGCGTGGTTCAATTTCACTGCCTATTTATGACATCTCTCTGTTTTCAAACACGAAAATGTACCTGTTATATAAAAGATATATAGATTCACATGAATGGTTATGAAACATTCTGGCAGATTAGTTGATGCACACTGAGTATGCACTAACAGAAAATCTTTCTGATGATTGAAAATAGACTCCAATTGATTGTAGAATAATTATGGTGGCTTGAGAAAGCCAACATACTTTTCATTCATTCATTCATTTTCTTTTCAGCTTAGTACCTTTAATAATCAGTGGTCACCACAATGCAATGAACCACCAACTTATCCAACACATGTTTTGGATGTGTTGGTTACAGCTCGCATTTCAGCCTGCCTGTCAGACATTTCACACTGGATGAAAGATCATCATCTTCAGCTTAACCTTGCGAAAACGGAAATGCTTGAAGTTTCTGCCAACCCTACTCTACACCATAACTTTTCAATCCAAATGGATGGGGCAACCATTACTGCATCCAAAATGGTAAAAAGCCTTGGAGTAACGATTGATGACCAACTAAACTTCTCTGACCACATTTCTAGAACTGCTCGATCTTGCAGATTCGCACTCTATAACATCAGAAAGGTCCGACCCTTCCTATCTGAACATACAGCTCAACTCATAGTTCAAGCTCTTGTTCTCTCCAAACTGGATTATTGCAACTCTCTACTAGCCGGGCTTCCAGCTAATTCTATCAAACCTCTTCAGCTGCTTCAGAACGCAGCAGCACGAGTGGTCTTTGATGAACCCAAAAGAGCTCATGTCACTCCGCTACTCACCCGTTTGCACTGGCTGCCAGTTGCTGCTCCCATCAAATTCAAAGCTCTGATGTTTGCTTACAAAGCGACCTCTGGCTTTGCTCCTTCGTATCTGCTCTCACTTCTGCAGATTTATGTGCCCTCCAGAAACTTGCGTTCTGTGAATGAACGTCGCCTCGTGGTTCCATCCCTAT